>NC_143577.1:83273390-83584546 GCF_048544385.1 Mastigoproctus giganteus | reverse complement strand
TAATCAGTTATGCACAGTTATTATTATTATTATTAGCTACATGGGGCAAGGAAGCCTGAGGCTTATGCTGCACCAGCCAAAAAAAATTCCGAGTTACTCAGAGAGAGAGAGAGAGTCAAAAGTAGAAGGGAATCACCAAAAAAGAGAAGAATGATGATATCCAGGTCAGGACCCTGGGTATGCCAAGCCCATACTCAACAGATGTGAGCCCCTGGTTAGTAAGGATTTTGGACTAAAGATGAATATGGCTAAAACAAAACATAATGTCACAGCCAATGGAGAAAGCAAATCAATATAAAACACCATTATGAACAAGTATGCCACAGAAAGGGATATAATGATTGAAGGAGCAGTAATAAAAAAGTGGAGTCATATACTTATCTGGGACAAGTCATTAGCTGTAATAATGATAAATGTCTGCAAGTCAAGAGAAAAATAAATTTTGGATGGATAGCATTCAGGAAATAGTCACATACTGAGGAGCAGTATCCCAATTTGTCTTAAATGTAAAATAATGAACCAATGTATACTCCCCACCATGACTTATGGAAGTGAAACTTGGGCACGCACCAAAAGAATTGAAGAGAAGCTGAGAACTACACAGTGAAGAATGGAACGAATTATATTGGGAATCAGACTGTTAGATAAGAAGAGAAACACATGGATTAGGCAGCAAACTCAAGTAAAGGACATTCTTATCAAAACTAAAGACCTAAAATGGTCTAGGGTAGGACACAACATAGCTCGAAGACATGATGACAGATGGACTAAGAAAATTACAGAATGGTACCAAAGAGGAGCTAGAAGAAAACCTGGAAGAGAACGACAGAGATGGACAGATGAAATTCAAGAGTTTGTGGGTAGTAAATGGATGGCCATTGCACAAAACAGAAGGAACTGGAAAGTTGCTGGAGAGGCCTTCATCCTGCAGTGGACTGAAAATGGCTGATGATACACCACATAGTGGAATATGCAACAAATTTTATATATGCCAAGTAGAAAAAAAATATATTTTGTTTTATACCTGTAATTATTTGTATTTAAAAAGTTTAATGAAAAGTGTAATTAAAGCAATATGCAATTATAATAATACTGACTTTTGTTTTGGCTATCATGGGTGCACCTCTTTCAAGTAATAAATCCACAACTTGGTCATGTCCACTACGAGCAGCACAGTGCAATGGTGTCAAGCCATCCTTAAAAATAATAAAAACAAAAAAATTAACTAATATGATTATTCAAAATTTATTTTTAAAATTAAAATTAAGAATAAAAACTAAAAATGACATACCCAATGTGTTCTGGGATCATTAAAGGATGTAAGCATTAGGAACCCACATGAGCCCTGGAGCAAGCAGCCTCACTGGGCCTACCTTTTCCTTCCAATTCTTATTTTCTATAACTTATGACAGTGGTTTTTAAGTGTGAAGTGCATCTCCCAATTTGGGGTAAACTATTTTGTTGGGAAGTAAGGAAGGAAGGAGGGAACATGATTTTTTGGGAGAATTATATGATAAAATCTAAATGATTATAATTTGATCACATTTGATGTTTGAAAAGGAATTATGAGTTGTCATTTCATCACTGAAAAGAATAAATATATACAAGGAGATTTTTTAAGGAATAAGCAAAGAGATGACTACATGCTTGTGGAAAATGGCACATTACTCATTGGCATATTTTCTGTGGCCACTCATTGCCTCCAGAAATAAGAGGCCACAAAAAGGTACTATGAGATTGATATGTGACACCATTGCTTCTTCTGATCACTTCTATGTAGGTTATTTGAAGTATTAACAATAGATAACTTTGTGCACGAGCAGTAGGTTTTCATATATCACTGTTATGTGCTGCATAATTCTGTTAAGTACAAGAAGGAAGGAGTTTCCCAGTACCCATGTTCCACACAAAAATACAATTCATAAGTAACTAAACTAAGAACCAAAGGCATATTATTTGACAGTAAGAGAAATTGGTGACTGAAGAGAAATTGGTGAGTATTAACCAATTTTGGAATGAAATCAATTAAACTCACTAGTTTCCTTAAATTTCTACAAAGTGAAATCTAATGAAAGTAAGCAGGCATTAATTAGATTAATAAATAATTATAATAAAAGTAATTATAAATAACAAATAAAATTAATGCAAAAAATAATAAATAATGAAGGCAATAGGCACTATTTGCTTAATGAGGGCATCACTTAATGTATACTCACTAGTTTCCTTTAATTTCTAGAAAGTGAAATCTAATGAAAGTAAGCAGGCATCAATTAGATTGACCGGATGGTGAAATGGGAAGGTTTTTTTTTTTTTTTTTTTGGCTGATGCTGTATAAGCTTGCTTTCTTGCATCATACGCCTCAACTAGTGCTAATGTATTTCTTCAGTCATGCTACTGCTGGAGCTAGCCGAGCACAGTTGTCTATTCTCATAATCCTCAAAAACCTGTATTATTATTATTAATATTGATTATATTAATATTCTTGTTCATTTAAGATAGATGATCTGTTTGTAAAGCTTTCTTATAAGTAATTGTTAGTTATTTGATTTTTAGGAGCATTAGTAACTAAGGCCATATTGCTCCGGGATATGCGGTGGTCATTCCCTGACCTTTCCGCATCCTTCGTATTTAGTGGTGATGGGCTCGAACCCCGGTCTAATCAAGAAGCGTGTGCTACGCACTGCTGCTCCTTCCCACCTGGCTACGGAGGCACCTTTATAAGTAATATAAATAATAATGAGTACACAGATAGTCATGATTTGTATAAAATATTTTATTACTGTGCCAGTCATCATTAATGCTAAAGTACTAAAATATGATATTAGGATTTTAGCCATTCTTTTTTACACATGTATCAAAAATTCAAATTAGAAAAAGTATGAATCCAACAGGTTATACAAAATTGCAATTTATTATACATTATAAAAACCATTCTTGAATATATGTCTGTTCATGACACTAGCCTTGAGTTTTGCATCTACATAGACAACTCATATATCATTCAAAACATCTCAACCAGGAATCAGATTTTAAATATGAAATTAATTTATGCATTAGTAAAAAAAAACTGACACTGTAAATCAAGACATTATAGAACAAAGATAACTTTGAACCAGTAGTGTGATGAATAAAAGGGTTTCTTTTATGACTTTGGGTACACATGATCAAATTCAAATGTGGGTGGGTGAGTGGTTCCTCCCCACCCCCAACTACTCGCTCATTCTTTTGGCAGAAAAATTTAATGAACTGATAAAAATGAGAAATATGAATAAAAAATATTGTCACTGGGAAGGGAATTTGCTGATTAAATAAACTAGCCACTGAACATTAAACTGGTACTTGATTTTTGACTTTTATATTACTCATATCTTTAACTTGATAACAAAATATTTTTGAAAATTTGACTTTATTGAAAGATAGTCAAAGCTTGTTAGAGCAATCCTCTTTTTATCATCCCAGGATATTTTAACAACCACAAGGTAGGCTCCTGCCAATCACCCATAAACCTATGATAATTTGCACTTGTTTTAGTGATCTTGAAAAACAAATGAATTATCTATAATGACTCAAAAATTTCCACCACTGCATCTTGTCTTGTTTTTAATTTTTTTTTTATTACAATACTTCATCATCATCATCATGAACTTGGTCCGGCTTAGGTCTTTTAAGACCTGTTCCGTTGTAGCTCTTGGAGGTGGTCTTGATCTCGCCATCGTTGTCTTGGTCAACCAACATCTCTCTTGCCTGTAGGTTTGTAGTTAAAGGCTAATTTTGGGATCTGGTCTGGGTTCATTCTTTCTATGTGGCTGATCCATTTCTCCTGATACTGTTTTATGTCATTTACTCCAATCAGTAAATGTTATCTACTTTTAATTTCTCGCGGATATCTATATTTCTTTGGTGGTCTAGTCTTGTAAAGCCTAATAATGGTCTTAAAAATTTCATTTGTGCTGCTTCTAGTTTGTGTGCATCTTTCTTATTTATGACCCAAGTCTCACAGCTGTAGAAGAGGGCTAGTTTTGAAGTGATGTTGTTTGTTTGTTATTTGGTTTTTTAGGAGCATTAGCAACTAAGGCCATATTGCTCCGGGATATGCGGTGGTCATTTCCTGACCTTTCCGCATCCTCCATATTTGGTGGTGATGGGCTCGAACCCCGGTTTAATGCAAGAAGCATGTGCTACGCCCTGCTGCACCTTCCCACCTGGCTACGGAGGCACCTGAAGTAATGTTGTGCAGTCATAATTTTGTTTCAGTTGTCATTTGTTTTCCAAAGTGGGGTTTAATCGTTCCATTCATTTTATTATATTTTTGTAGTTTAGTGTGGATGTCTTTCCCTTCATTTGATATTAAATTTCCCAAATAGGTGAAGTGAGATATTTGTTCTATTATTTTATCATCAATGACAATTTTGACTCTTTGTATGTTTTTTCCACATAATCCCACTGATTTTGTTTTTGAGGTGGAGATTTTTATCTCGTACTTTTTACCTATTTTATTAAGTTCATTTGCTGCTATCTGTAATTCATCTTCGGATTTTGCCATTATAACTTGATCATCAGCATATAATATAGTTTGGATTTTATTCCTGTTGTTAAACTGTATTCCATTGTTGTTTGTTTCCATTCTTTAAGAATTTTATTGATGTAGATATTAAATAAATTTGGTGATAGTCCACATCCTTGTTTGACTCCTTTATTGGTGTTAATTGGTCTGATAGTTGGCCATTAGAATATTTTATACAGACTTTTGAGTTTTTATATAGGCTTTGGATCGCTTTCCGGAGTTGGGTTAGAATATTTTCTTCACGTAGAATCTGCCAAAGTTTTTCCTGGTTTACATTGCCATATGCTTTTTCATAATCAATAAACAGCAGAAATGTTGGTAGATTGAATTCTCTTCTTTTCTCCAAAATTTGCTGTAGTGAGAAAATGGCATCTATTGTGCTTCTCCCTTTTCTGAACCCACATTGTTCTTCTTCTAAGAATTGTTCACTGTATTTATTAAGTTTATTCTATAGTATATTAGAGTATAACTTTGCAGCAGTTGACAGCAGTGTTATCTCTCTGTAGTTGTTAGGTTTATTTCTGGAGCCTTTTTTGTGTAAATTGATTACTATTCCTGTTTCCCAATCTTTGGGTATCTGTTGCTTATGCCATATGATGTCAAATAATTTTAGTAGTGGGTTTTTTAGTAAGGTGCCCCCATATTTAAATAGTTCTACATTCAAATGGTCTATGCCTGGGCTTTCTCGGTTTTTTGATTTTTGTAATATTAACTCTAGTTCTTCCATTGTTATATTTTTGTCATCTTCCACTTCACAGATTCATCTTCCAATTCCCTAGTGCCTGGGTTATACCATAGTTTGGAATAGTGTTGCTTCCATTCTGCTTGGGAGATGGAGTTGGTTTTTATTTGATCATTTGTGTCTAGTTGTAATTTCTTAAAAATTTTAAAACCTCTTCTCTGTGGGCCCGTGATATCATGTTCTAAAGATTTAACAAATTTATCCCAGTCATCTCATCGGATTCTTCTGGTTAGTTTTCTGACTTCTGCTCGAAACTTTTTATATTTTACGTGTAGATGTAGGTCTTTAGTTTGTAGGAACAGTTTATAGGTCGTTTTTTTTTGCATTGATTGTTTGCTTCAATTCTTCATTCCAAGTTCATAGCCAGTTTTTATTTTTTATAGGTTTATATCCAAGACTTTCTTCAGCAGCTCCCAGAATTGATTTTTTCATGTTTGACCAGATTTCCTCAACATTATCACTTTCATCTGATTTGAGTTTATCTTTCAATCAACTTTCATACAGAAATTTAGTGCTTTCGTCTTCCAACAAATGTATTTTTAATTTCTTAGTAGTTTCTGTTGGTATTTTCTTTTTATTAAGATAATTTCTTTTTATTTTGAAAGTGCTTTCTACTAAGTGGTGATCACTGTCAATTTCACTGCCTCTGAATACTCTAGTGTCTCTAATTTTGTCATTTAAATTTTCATTAATGATAATATAATCTATTATAGACCTTGTGTTTCTTGCTTCCCATGAATTTATGGATATTCTTGTGGCTGAAAAAAGTATTTGTAATTTTAAGTTTATTAAAAATGCAGAAGTCTATCAGGCATCTTCCATTATTTTTGACCACAGGTTCGCCTTCTGATCCTATACATTTGTCTACTGATTGAGCACCAACCCTTGCATTAAAATCTCCTGCTAGTATGAGATACTCGTTTTTGTTAGTTTGGTCCATGATTTGTTGTAATTTGTCATAAAATTCTGTGGTTTCATCAATGTTGCCTTCTACTGGTGCATAGATGCCAATGATTGTTATTGTATAAGATAGAATTTTTAGTCTTAATTTCAATGTTCTGGGTGATAACCAAGATGCCCACCTTTCACTTGGTATGCCGGAGTATATCATTATGAAGTTACCTATTTCTTTGGATCCTTTGTTCTTCTTTTTTGTTTCGGTAATGACTGCTATGTCAATATTTCTATATTTTAGTTCCATGGTCAATTCATCTAATTTGTGATTTATTCCCTTAATGTTCCAAGTTGCTACTTTAAATTCCTTAATCGTAGTCCTATATCCATTGCCTAGGTCGTTACCCTTGAGATTCGTCCAGTTTTTTCCCTTGAGCTTATTTCGAGTATTTAGAATGTCCCCTGGATAGGGGACCTCTAGACAGACTTCAGGTCTGTCTAGAGCAGGGGTGGGCAACAGCCGGCCCGCGGGCCACATCCGGCCCGCGACGATGTTGAATCCGGTCCCCTCGGTAAATGCATAAATATAGAAAATCCATACCTGACTACACTCGCCGTAAATGTTCGGCTTAATTCGGTTCAGTCGGAAACGCGGCCAGTACAACAGTAACCAAGTGATTCTGTGCAGCGTCAAAGAGTTATTTCCTAATTATTATTGTAGCATCGATCGAACGAAGTTCCTTTGGGTTTGACTTCTTATTGAAAAAAATAATATTGGTGCGAGATATTTTATGTTTTATGCCTTTTCTAATTATTACAATTTTTAATTTAATATAATTTATAGCCCTAAAATGAGCCAATTAAAAAAAAAAAAAAATTGATGCCGAATGCCGCATTTTCAATGATAATTGGACATTCAGATATTTTTTTTAAAAATACATTAATAATTTGGTAATTCAAGTAATATAACATTTTTTAGGTTCTGATTTTTTTTATTAAATCGTTCAATCTATTCCGGCCCGCATCATGATGCGAAAATTTCATTTGGCCCGCATCATGATACGAAAATTTCATTCGGCCCACTGACGAAAAAAGTTGCCCACCCCTGGTCTAGAGGTATTGTAAGTATTGTAATACTTACATTTCATTTTGAAATGTAAGTATTACAATACTTAAATTTCAAAATAAAATAATGTCAATTTATTGGAGCAACGATAAGCCTGCAGGCTGACCATAAAAATCATTTGTTGGTAATTTCCGCACTCACCGGCAATTTCTCATATTCACCACATCTAATACCATCAGACTTTCACTTACTTCCTAATGACGATTGGTGTAATGAAATTAACTCGAAAATTTCGTTCATTTCATTACACAATGTATATAGGCTATGTTCATCAATATACCAATTGCAGATAAAATTAAGATTTTACAAGCTGTAGATAATGTTGTGTGTTCTAGGGCCAACATTGCTAAACAGAGTGACATTCCTACGAGTACACTGTTCAACATTTTGAAATACGGAGGATGCGGAAAGGTCAAGGAATGGCCACTGCATATCCCCAGAGCAATATGGCCTGAATTGCTACTGCTCCTAAAAAAACCCAAATAACAAACAAACAATAACAACCATTTTGAAAGATCAAATAAAGACTGAAGGCTTAGAGAAATCTGCTGCACTGAGTACAATTAGAGCACAAAAGGTGAAATATCTGGACCTTGAAAAGAATTCTTGGAATGGCTAATTATTATTATTATTATTATTATTATTATTACTATTATTATTATTAGCCATATGGTGCAAGGAAGCCTGAAGCTTATGCTACACCAGCCAAAAAATTCCCAAGTTACCCTGAGGGAGAGGAGAGAGGGAGAGAGAGAAATCAGAAGTAGAAAGGAATCACTAAGAAAGAGAACAATGATGATATCCAGCTCAGGACCCTGGGTGTGCCAAGCCCATACTCACTAGATGTGATCCCCCAGGGTTAATGATGATATTTGCAAAAAAAGTGATCCCATAAAATGGAAATCTTTTAAAAACTAAGGATGAATCATTTCTATATTGAATGGACAGTGAAGTTTGAAGTCTTCCAATGGATGGCTCCAAAAATTTAAGATTCACCAAGGACTCTCTTAAAAAAAGTTTGTGGCAAAAGTGCAGCCAGTAACATTAAATCTATGAAGGAATGGAAAGAGACCTGTTTAAATGGTTTTGTTGACATCTGAACGGAATGACGCCTTCAATACTAATAAAACTGGACTTTTTTTTTAAGTTGCTACTGGATAAAATGCCAACATTTAAGGTGGGAAATGCAGTGGAAAGTTAAAAAAAAAAAAAAAAGGCAAAACAAATTATAGTTCTCCAAGCAACAAACATGTCTAGAACACAGAAGATTCCTTTCTAATCATTTGGAAAGCCAAGATGCCCTGATGCTTTAAACATTTCAAGACAATACTGACTATATATCCAACCAAAAGCTTGGATGTTATCAAAAATCTATGAAAAATGAATCAGAGGTTTAGATCACAGAATGAGTGGGGCAAATAAAAATTTTGCTGTTTGTGGATAACTACACAACTCATTGCCAAATGAATAGCCTATGTGCAATCACTGTTGAACATCTGCTACCTAATATGACATCAGTTCTTCAGCCACTTGATCAAGATATAATCCAGTGCTTTGAGAAAACTATCAAAGAATGCTATTAAACAAAATTCTGGTTTGTTTCAAAAACAAAATGTGATCTCAATGTACTGTAGACAATATATTTATGTGCTTCTGATGGGATGAGGTTGATGAAAAACTGATTGCCAACTGTTTAAAATGTACCGGATTTTTCACCTTGAATGACACAATGAACGAAGCTTTCTATGCTTCTCCTATTAATCATGAAGAACAGTCTGATAATAGTGAAGATGATTTTGAGGAGGTGCATTAACTTAGAGGGAAAACACATTTTGAAGAATACACCAAAGTGGATGCAGACACATGTTTTAGGATATGCACAAATGAAGAGAAACTCACTGCAGCAATTTGCAGGAGAACTGATGGAACCTTAACTTTGTAGTGATGAAGAAGAATAACCTACTGTAGTTGAACAAGAAGTTTCACTGCAGGACAATCATCAAAAATTAGAACTTGTATGTTGTATTTTTTTCAAGCATAGCTTAACTGTTTAAGTGAATTAACCACTATAATGCACCTTTATAATTCTCTTTAAAATCATGCTCTGCCACTGAAATAGCACATTCTGATAGTTTATTTTAAAGTCTGAAACCAATTCTGTCTATGGTTAGGTCTTGATACACACACACATGACAAGGATTGGATGGATCAGGATGGGATGAAGATCTGGTTTGAGAGTGTTTGGAGCAGGAGACCGGGTGGGCTCTTACGCAAACTTGCCCTATTGGTGCTTGATCAGTTCAGGGCACACATAACAAAAAACACAAAGAAGATTGCTGCAGAGCAAAAAAAAAAACTTGTCATCATACTTGGAGG
This sequence comes from Mastigoproctus giganteus, assembly GCF_048544385.1. Taxonomy (NCBI): domain Eukaryota; kingdom Metazoa; phylum Arthropoda; class Arachnida; order Uropygi; family Thelyphonidae; genus Mastigoproctus; species Mastigoproctus giganteus. Next base: position 83,574,844 of record NC_143577.1, on the reverse strand, counting down.
CTTGACATCCCAGATCCAACCACTTGACGTCAGCATTAACAAACCCTTCAAAGCTGCCATGAGAGATGAAGGGAACCAATGGATGAAGTCTTCTGGGGACAATTTGACACCAGCAGGAAGAGTGAGAAACCAACTATAGGAAAAGTTTGTACCTGGGTGAAAAGATCCTGGGATAATATCAAGATTGAGATCGTTGTCAAGTCATTTAAGAAATGTGGCATTTCAAATGCCATAGATGGAACTGAGGACGAGGCAATATATGAAGACAGTGATTTGTCATCAGACACAGATGAGGACAAGCTAATGGATGAGAGTTTTGACAGTGATGAGGAGCTGTATGAATTTTATGATGAATAAAACTTGAGTTCAATAACTTTATGTAATACTTTTTTTTTTTTTTTTCAAATTTCAGGCCCCAAAATTAAGGTGCATCTTATACATGGGGAAATACAGTAAATCAAAAATTAAGCAATTTTAAAATACATTACTGATCGATTGCACCATTAAAATTCTGGGAATGGGTTCCCGCTCACCCCACCGTAGTTTCAGCTCTGGATATTCAATAATTGCATCCAGGATTTCATTTGAAAAAATAAATTATCTTTTCAACGATGGGCTCGCAAATTTTCAAAAAAAAAAAAATAACAATGGGCTCTTGCGAGCCCACTATAGCTCACCAATGGTTGGCATCAAGGTCTTTCCGACCTTGAATGTAGAATGATTGTGGGGGCAAGACATGCAAGTGACAGTATCTCAAAAATAGCGAGTCTACAATAACCACCTCAACAGTGGTCAAACAGCCAGCCAAAATTCACATGTGAGACAGCCACATTTAGTTGATGCCCATGGTGAACATCGTTTGTCTCATTTCATAACACAGCAATGCAGTACAGTGGTCCAGCTAACCGCCCAGTATAATGTAGAAAGAGCAAGACCAATACCCACATGGATTAAAGTACATAGTGTTGAGAGTCAGTACATGTACTATGTATTATGTAGTGTTGAAGGTCAAGCAGCATCAATGATTCCCCATAACTCCGCAATCATTTCTCTCATTCTGAATACAGTAACCTATAAAGGCCAGATAGTGTGTGTGATATTTTGTTTATGTAGTATAATGTAAGGTAATGTTGTTCTCCTGGCCTCTTAACTTAGGGGCTTGTAGAGCATCACCAACCCTTTGCTACCATACCAGGCATGGAGAGCTGGGCCAGGCAGTAGGGATCAGATATTCTGGCTAGGCCAACCCTGGAGTTGCCTGAGATTCCACACAAAAAAAAAAAAAAAAAAAAAAGTTAGAAACGAGTAAGAAGAAATAGACAAAAAGAGGTGTGGCTGAATGTTGGATTAGTAAGGGCAGGTGGACTATACAGAAGGATGTACCCCTTAAACAAACAAGGAATGATTCCACACTGGATGCATCCAGTGTCAGCAGTTAAATCCTACCTTCACACTAAACAGAGGTTAGTAGTTCTCTTAATGTACAGATTATATGTGGACTGGGTGATATCCAGTCTGGTAACTCAGGATTATAAGATGTGAGATGATCCAACACTAGAGGTCACAGAGTTCACATAGATTTTGGCTATCCTATTTTGGCACCCCCAACATTTTCAGATCCTACCCTAAGGGCAAGTATAAGAGTTTGCAGCTTCCGCAGCAGGGCTTAGTCACATCCATGATCAGTTCAGTGAGGAATTCATGTACAGCAGGTTTTGAAATATCAGGTCCAAAGGTGTCAGACAAGCAAGTATTAGTTTTAAGGTAACCTTTCCTTGCATGGATCTCAATTCATGACAAATGCTAGTATGTTGTTCCTAAGATTTGTTCATCTATATTGAACACAACTTGAGCATATTCAGTTAGCATTAGCATTTTTTTTGGCATTTGTTAGTATTTTTTTTTGGCTGATGCCTATGGAGCATCAGCCAAAAAAAAAAAAAAACTCCCATTTCACCCATCCATTCACTCCAAATGCCAGTCTAGCTCAGCCTTAAATTTATTCATTCAAGCTTTCAAATTCCACAATAACAGATGGAAGTCTGTTCCAGCAATCAAATACCCGCTGGCTAAAGGTAAATTTCCGCACATCTATTCTACAACTGTTTTTCCTCAAATTGAATCTATTCCCCCTTAGGTTCGAAATCTGAGGAAGTAGAAGAATGCCGTCAGAAGTGAGCGTGCTCAACACATTCAAGGCCTTACACCTCGATCAGATCACCTCGCAGGTGCCTAGTCTCCAGCCACCGCAATTTGCAGAACTCACTCCTTTCTTGGTAAGAGCACCCTTTTGTTCCCTGCACCAATCTTGTTGCCCTTCTTTCTACTTGTTCTAGAAACTCTACATCCTTCCTAAAATAAGGCCCCAGGACCAATTCAAGTTGTGGCCTGACCATTGCCTTGTACAATGGGATAATCACCTCTTTGTGATTATCCCATTGTACAAAATTCATATATATCATTGACAAGACTCCATGACCTGCTCTGGCAGCCCGTCTGTGCTGCTTAGCGAACTTCATATTTGACTGCACAATTACCCTCAGGTCTTTTTCACTCTCCACTTCCCTGAGTGTAGTAACACATGGTTGGTACGGTTTTCTGTGGTTACTTCTATCCATATGCAGTACTTTGCATTTGTCAATGTTAAACTTCAGTTGCCACTTCTCAGCCCATTTGTCCATCTTATCTAGATCCAGTTCCATACTGTCTTTTCTGTCGTTAACAACCTTGCCAACCTCTGTATCATCTTCAAATTTGGACATTAAGCATGATATACCTTCAACATTATATCATTGATGAATACAACAAATATGGACCCAAAAAACAACAATGGACCCAGCACCAAACCCTGGGCAACTCCACTAATAAGATTAGTCCACAAAGGGCAGTGTCCATTGATTATCACTCTCTGTGTCTCACACTCAACCATCCCTTTATCCATTGTAGCAACTTGCCCTTAATGCCATACCGCTCCAATTTGTACAGCAGTCTTCCATGTGAAACAGTATAAAAAGCTTTCCTGAAATTCAAGTATATGATATTAAAATTATTTTTTTCCATCCAGTTCCTTTATGACCACATCATAGTATCCATTTAAATTGGTCACACAAGACCTCTCTTTAACAAACACATGCTGTGTCTTAACTATTATCACAGTCTTGTCTAGATGATCCTGCAATGCTTCTTTAATCAGTGACTCCATTATTTTCACAGGAACACAAGTTAAACTAACAGTTCTATAGTTACTAGTGTCACCTTTTGATCCCTCTTTGTGAATTGGGGATACATTTGCACATCTCCAGTCCATGGGGACCTCCCCTAAATCTAAAGATGCTCTCATAATTATGGCTAAGGGTTTGCTAACTTCCCTCACTGCCTTTCTTTAATATAACTGGATAGATTCCATCCACTCTGGGTGCCTTTTTTATGTTTAACTTCAACAATTTCTCCTCCACTTTGCTCTCAGTTATTACAAAATCACTTATCTACCTGTTAGAGTTTGACAAACTTCTGGCATTCTCCTCCTTGAATAACTCCTCATGTGTAAATGTAGATGCAAATTACTCATTCAGTTTATCAGCTACCCGAGCATTATCATCAATAGTCAAACCACTATGTTGAGTGGAATGATCTGATTCATCCCCTTCCCTCTAGAGTTTACCTAAGTAAAGAACCCTTTGCTGTTTTTATTTGCATCCTTTGCCAAAGATTTCTCGTAATCTGCCTTCACCTGCCTAACCTCATTTGTGACTTGATTACAGACTAGCTTATATCCCCCAAAAGCTTCTGTGTCACCTGATAATTTATATACATCCCATGCATTTTTCTTCTCTGTCACGAGCCTCATAATTCATCCAACAGCCATTTAGGCCTAAACCTTGAACGGTATTTCTTAGGTGGTACGAAAAGCCTAGTAACCTCCATGATTAAGTCCCTGAAGGCTTCCCATTTAGAATTCACCATTGGTAATATCATAAGTTGATCCAATTATTTACAATCTAAAAACTGTCTGAGACCATTGTTGTCACCTTTACGAAAGTAAGAGCCCTTCCCTTTACCCTTGATGGTAGTTACATCTTTAAGTAAATCCCACATCAGTACACTGTGATCACTGTCAATCCAGTGGTTACTTTAACTGAAAATTCTTAATGCATGAATAATCACTACTGATAATCAGATCAAGAATATTAAAATTCTTAATGCATGAATAATCAATACTGATAATCAGATCAAGAATATTACTCCATCTGGTTCCCTCTCAAACATGTTGCTGTAAAAAACAGTCATCCAATAATTCCACAAAAGTCTTGCTAGTGTGCTAGGGACCAACCCACACATTCCAGTCAATATCTGGAAAGTTAAAATCTCCCATTATAAGACATTCTGATTTACTGATCCAGTATTTCTCTGCACAACTGTTCATTATACTTAGCAGTTTTATTAGGCCTATAACACACACCTACTCTCATATTCTCTTTCCCAGTGCTTATGTCACACCACACAGACTCAACATTGCATTGTCCATCAATGTCAATTGGATGCATTCCCTTAGATTTTATGTTTCTTAACAGCATAACCCCTCCTCCCTTCCTGTCTTGTCTATCCTTTCTGTACACATTATACTCCCCAAATTCCAATTCTGCACTGCTTATGTCTATGTGACACCATGTCTCTGATATCCCAAAAATATTTGCCTTTGATGTCTTGAGCAGCACTTCAAACACATCAAATTTATGAACTACCCTTCTAGCATTGGTGTATATGCAAGTATACATGCACCTGTTCCTACTCTGGTTACTCTAATATCGCCCATGTATTTACTTATTCTAGCAATCCTGGAATAAGTAAATGACTCGCAGCAGTCCTGGAAATCCCCAGCCGCTTACTTTCCAGGCTGCTGCTGCTCATTCTAATAGAACCAGTGCAAGAATCTCATTCGCTTCTGCCTACGGCCATTGTTAATCTTTTAGTCTGTGTATTCCCCCCCCCCCAAGCTTGCAGTTTTACAACCCAAATAATACTGCCTGGTTAACATCGGCAGCAAATATTCTTGTACCCTTTCTATTTAAGTGTACCCCATCTCTGTAGAAGCAGTCTCTTCTGCTAACAACCATAGACTACGCTGAAAAAAATTCTATCCCATGAGACTTGCACAATCTTTCCAGGGCCGAATTGATTGAAAAGTGCTCTCATCAATTAGGACAATATAGTATTTTTTATTTTTTTATTTTAGTTTTTTTAGGAGCATTAGCAACTAAGGCCATATTGCTCTGGGAATATGCGGTGGTCATTCCCTTGACCTTTCTGCATCCTCCGTATATGGTGGTGATGGGCTCGAACCCCGGTCTAATGAAGAAGTGTGTGCTACGCACTGCTGCTCCTTCCCACCTGGCTACGGAGACGCCCTACTGAGGGCAGTACTTTTGAGCTTTTCTAAATCTGCTCTTGTGTCCACAAGCCAAGGAATTTGTCTAGAACAATGAACCAAAAGACAGTCCCAAGACCAAGCCTTGGGATCAACCACAGGTGATAGGTATAGTGATTGCTGGAACTCAGGTAGGCTTTCACACAGTTGAAGAAGTTTTCAGTTACTTTTGCATGTAGGAGGTGCCCATAGGATTTAGGCTGTTTAGGTGGCTTTTCTAGACTTTTTAGTATTAATCTCAGGTTTACTATCTTCCAGCAAACAGTCTTCCAGTGGCCAATCAATTGTTAAAGACAGCCAGTCATATCCAGTCTTGTCGTCCTTTGTCTTAATGAATGCTGCCTTAGTTTCTCATTTCTAAATGATTCTTCTATGTTGTCTGTCTGTCTGGTAGTTATCATTATTCTAGAATATTTTCATTTGGATGTCCAAATTTGGTTGGTCATTAGTCGGGAATAAAGCATCTAGCACAATGGTTTTCAACCAGGGTGCCGCAACAACATTTCAGGAGTGCCACGTAATTTGGGTTTAAGTTACTTAAACTTATTTTTGTTTAATTTAAGTATTTATTTCATTATAAAAAGGTCTTTTTAATTTTGTGGTGATCTATAATTGATGTTTATTTAGTACCTCTATATAAAGAATAAAATTATTATATATATACAGTATATATATAATTTGTAATTTTTTTTATAGCTATATTATTGTAATAACTATCATATAACATATTTTTATATTACATATATATGTGTGTGCTGCTGTGTTAGTCTGTGTGTTCTATATTTTTATTTTTCACTGCATAAGGACCACCGCTATTCAAATCCTCTGCACTGGTGGTTCGATTGGGGGATTGGGTGGCGTCTGATCCTTCGATCGGTTCGCCTTTGCAACGATTTGTCTAGCAATTCCCTGACCATTATTGGCCTTGTGGTCCTCTGTTGATATGGGGCATAATGGTCAGTCTATTTTTATTATTTTGGTTTTATTTTATTTTATTTTAGTTAGTTTAGTCTCTATTTGTGATATTTCATGTAATTCGGAACACCTTACGAGGGGGGGGGTTGCAGCTAAATTCTTATGTAATTGGCTCTAAAAATTTTAGAATTGATTTATTTTAATTGGATTTTCTAAATTTATTTGGAGATTTTCTGCTACAATTTTTAGTCTTACCTTTTATTCTCCCTCCTTGTTCATTAATTATTATGTTTAATTTATTATTTTTCGCTCAACAGTTTTGCCATGCTACTGGCATTAATTTTGATTTATATTTAATATCAGTTATATATATATTAGTCAATTTTATTTTATGGTATCTATCTGTAGGGAATTAGGTGTATAAAGACAAAACTAACAAGTTAGTACAAGTAAACTAGCTGTAGCCTGGAAGGCCTATATAAAATTATAATAATGAAAAATGGAAAAAATAAAAAATGAAAATAACATTCTTCCACTTTGTCATCAGTCTGCTACTTCTTCGGGGGCTTTGAGCAGACCGATAGCCAGACTAAAAGAATGTCTCATACTTACCCGTTTCTGTTGTCCTTATTCCAGTTTTGCCTGATTTTAATTTTTAGGTGATTGTATAGAAATTAATAGAAATTAAATGAGAAGTGCTAATAAATGAGAAAAGATAATGTGTTAAATTTAAATTTTGTAAAAATAGTGTCAGAATCAGCAAACTGGGATAGGAGACACAAAGCCCAACGGGTATGTATCAGATTAAATAAGAATAGGTTCTTACTTCTTGTACTGTGGTGTATTTAATTTGTCCTCCATTAATATTATAGCCAACCAACTCACTAATACTAAATTTATCTCCAATAACAGAAATATTTAGACTACATCAAAAACAATAGAATCAGAAGTCTATACACTTATGATTTTAAAAACCTTTTCACCAATATTTCACATGACAATTTAAAAAAAGTTCTTTTATACTACTACGAAACTTATTAGAATAAAATGCGATATAATAAACAGTATTGGCACAACCTTATTAATCTTAGTTTCAAAAACAATTATGTACTTATGGGAGACAGCATTTACGTGCAGAATAGGGGAGTGACTATGGGGGCCAGTAGTTCTTGCTCCCTAGCCAAACTCTACCTGCATTATTTCGAAAACAATATCAAAGAAGAAATTATATTCTACAGATACATTGATGATGTCCTGGTTATCAATTTTGACAATTTCGACATTATAGCCAAGGAAATTTATCCCACAGACTTAACCATAGAACGCACACCCGGATAGCAAATTACAAGTTTTCTATCTCGACAGCCAATTCACTATCAACAATGACAATGTTTACAATCAACATTATAAGAGAGACCATTTTAGCTTCCCAACTATAAAGCTTACCAAACTGGGAGAGCAATTTGGCTAAACATATCCATGGCAACACTATTAGAAATCAGACAAACAGGTTAATACACATCTGCAATAATCTAAATAACATGACAGAAGCAATAAAAAAACTGATAGACATTCTCATGAAGAATAATATACCTGCCAATTACAGCATACTTCATATTAAAGCGGCCATACTTGCAAACCTCAACCTACACCACCCCAATGCCAATTCCAATACAGTTATTGAAAATACACTGAACCCATTTAGAACTAAGGTTTGATAGTACCAATAAATGGCCCATAGCCCATCTTTGCCTGGTTGTCTAAAAACCAGTGTCCTTCATCAAACTAAAATAAAGATTATTGCCCAGAGAAATGACTTCCCAACTTTGATTCCCGGGTTTATTACGCTCAGACGAGCCTCATTGTCTGACCACACTGTAACCCGGCTGTCCAAAAATAACCCCCCAAAGATTACAATAATAAAAACAAACCCGAAACAATAGAACAATAAAAACATTATAAGTGACCGGGTTTATTGCACTCAGAAGAGGCTCGTTGTCTGACTGCACTGTAAACCGGCTGACCAAAAATCCCCCCCCCCACAAAAACAGACAATCTATTTATCAACTTGCATTAAACATGGCAATTTATCAACTTGCATCAAACTCCCAACAACAGAATAATCCCACCTAAGGTATTATTTTAAACACATAACATTCATATCCCTTCAGTTAATTACAAACACAGTATAAAACTTAGAGACACAGGGTGAAAATACACATTGAAGGAAGCTGTAAATATGTATATAGTTATCCCCTTGGACATACATGGGTCATTATGCCTTAGAAAAGCTATACCGGCCCTTGCCAGGGGATAACATTTCCTATATATTTTCATTAACACACTTTTCATTAACACACTTCTTGTATTTAATCATACTAACACTTCTTGTACTTACATAAACACATCATTTCATTCATATAGGTTCATTCCGCCATCAGAGGCTTTGTTATTGTTTGTTTGTTATTTGGTTTTTAGGAGCATTAGCAACTAAGGCCATATTGCTCCGGGAATATGCAGTGGTCATTTCTTGACCTTTCCGCATCCTCCGTATTTGGTGGTGACGGGCTCGAACCCCGGTCTAATCAAGAAGCATGTGCTATGCACTGCTGCCCCTTCCCACCTGGCTATGGAGGTGCCCCATCAGAGAGGCAACCCCCCCACCCCACTAACTCATATAAACATCCAAAAAACCCTCTCAAGGCTATCAGAACATTTGCATTGACATAGGGCATACTACCTAGCCTAGGTAATTTCACCATCACGCCAGTCAATGAAAAGCGTGGCTGCGTACTATCATTCAATCAGCACACATAAAACAACAAGAAGGCAAATTGATCCCTTTTTCAGTCTAACCACCACAGTACATGAAGGAAGTAAGAACCTATTTTCATTTAATCTGATTCATACCCGTTGAGCTTTGTGTCACCTATCCCAGTTTGCTGATTCTGACACTATTTTTACAAAATTTAAATTTAATGCATTATCTCTTCTCATTTATTAGCACTTCTCATTTAATTTCTATTAATTTCTATACAATCACCTAAAAATTAAAATCAGGCATAACTGGAATAGGGACAACAGAAATGGGTAGGTATGAGACATTCTTTTAGTCTGGCTATCGGTCTGCTCAAAGCCCCTGAAGAAGTAGCAGACCGATGACCAAGTGGAAGAATGTTATTTTCATTAATTATTATCATTTTTTTATTGTTATTTTAATTTTTATTATCAATTTTTTTTTCCCATTTTTCATTATTATAATTTTATATAGGCCTTTCAGGCTAAAGCTAGTTTACTTTTACCGACTTGTTAGTTTGGTCCTTATACACCTAATTCCCTACAGACAGATACCATAAAATAAAATTAACTAATATAATTTCATGAATGAATAATGCCTAATTGCCCCCATGTACAACAGTATTAACGTTACACATCTAACATGGACCTATTACGGTAAACTTTACCAAATATCATTTTTACAGTCTTCAGTAAGAACACAATATATATATATATAGTAGTAATATTATATTGCCTAGACGCAAACTAAGCAGTTGAGAGAAAAATATGTAAATTTTATGAAAGGGATCATATGGAAAATGCTCCAAAACGCGCAGGGCAGCAAACGAAGCTTGTTTGTTTGTTTGTTATTTGGTTTTTAGGAGCATTAGCAACTAAGGCCATATTGCTCCGGGGATATGCGGTGGTCATTCCCTGACCTTTCCACATCCTCCGTATTTGGTGGTCACTGGCTCGAACCCCGGTCTAATCAAGAAGCGTGTGCTACGCACTGCTGCTCCTGCCCACCTGGCTACGGAGGTGCCCATCCACAATGCAGCAAAATGCCATTCAAAAAAAAATAATTTTGGGATCACTAAACAATCTGTTCAGTCACACCAAGCTAAAGAGAAATGAAACCCACCAAATGTTATATGCAAATATCAACTTAAAACATTTTGGTTATGGAAGCATGAGAAAAGAAGAGAAGCAAAGAGGTGGTTGATTTAGAGAAGAGAGAAAATAAACAAACAGAGAAATGGCTTATTTAAGGAAAAGGTGATAAGGAGAAAGTGTTCAACAGTAGATTTTTTTTTGGCTGCTACCAAAATACTTGCACCTCTCAGTTTAGGATAAATAGATAAAACAATTTCTTAAAATTTTAATAATTTAATGGTAAATAAACACACACACGCACGCACAATACTGGGCTATCTGCACAATTCTAAGATAAAATGTTTATTTGATTAAATATGGTATGGTAAATATTCTGGTAAATATATAAAGGAAGAGGATCACCAAAAGATTCTGAAAAAAGTTGTGAAAGTGAAAGAACCCAGAGGTGGTTAATACTTTCCTTCTAAGAGAGATACATTGTTACTGATTACTCTGTAAAACTAAGGTCTCTGCTCTAGTAAATAAATTTAATCTGCTCTAAAACAACATATCCAGGTTTATAAATAAGAAATTCGTATCCTGCAACAATTCATTTGCATCTTGAAATGAGGTTAGCCAGGAGAGAAAAGTTAATTTAAATTAAGTAAGTATAAAATTAATTAATTAATGACAGTTTGATTAAATATTTAGCGAATACATAAATAAAATGGAAATTAGAATTTAAAATTAAGATATTTACTTACCCTAGTAGCAGCTTCAATTTTGGCCCCTTTATCAAGCAGCAAAGTGACCATGTTTGCCTTCCCCCATTTGGAAGCTACATGGAGAGGAGTTATTTGATGCTATGAAAACAAAAAAAAAAAAAAAAAAAAAAGTTAGGTTGTATTACCTACTATAGAAAACATCACATTTCATTTTATAAGCACCTCCATCGTAATGGAAGATAACTAACTATCTTTACCTAAAACCATATACAATTAAAAACAATGCATAAAAACCAGCAGCAGACTACGTAATTTCTTTATATATATTTAATGCTAATAATCACCACTGATTCTGCTTTTCCTCCTTCCTTCTGCTCTCTGTTGCCCATTTCTCTCTCTTCTCAGGAATATTAAAATGAATATCAGTTGTTTCTTAAAGTCTAACACAATCCTCCACAATTAAGTTTACAGCAAACTCCGTTTCTGTCATCAACTAGCAACACTCCTGATTTGAGATTAAAAAAAAAAAAAAAAAAAAAGGTAAAGTGCAGTCAGTCATTATCAACCCACTGTAGAATGGAAGCCTCCTCAACAATTCATGCTGAGAGAAAATGGACCATAATCTGCTACGCTGGTCCAGTGCGGGTTGGCAGATCAACTGTATTCAGCAGTCAGGGGCTTGAACCCTGGTCTACTCAAAGAGTGTGTGCTACTGCACTCCCACTCTTGACCACTCGACTATTAAGCTGTTGCTATCCCCTATCGAACAGACTATGTGTATTTATACCACAGCTGACAAGCTGAATAGATTACATTTATGTATATAATGAACTATAAATGAAAAAACAAGTTAAATCGCTTCCCCATGGGAAAACTTACAAGGTTTGAAAAGTTTTGACACTACATTCATAAAAAATTGAAATCTCAAGGAAAAAAATTTATTACCATTTAATCTTCAAAGTCCAACCCTTATAACTCAATACACCTCTTTGCTATGTCATGCAGCTTCTGAATGATCCTGTGAAACTGACCTTGTGGAATCCAGTTTAACTTGCTCATCACATTGGTTCAGATTTCTGAAATACTGTCAAAATGGCATCCCTTCAGGTGGGCTTTCACTTTGGGGAGCAAAAAATAAACACTGGGTGCCAAATCCAGTGAATACACAAGATGGTGAAGCACTGTAATGCCATGGTCATGTTGTGTCATGAAGCAAGAACCACTCACCTCACCTGACTCAGCAGTGTCTGGCCTAACACACTGAATCCTTTTCAATAGTCTGTCCATCACTCCTTCATAAAATTCAGAGTTGACAGTCTGTCCGTCTGGTACAAATTCTTTGTGCACAAAGAATTGTCAATTCTTTGTCGATTCATAACTCCTGTCAATCAAAAAAAAAAAAAAAAAAATCACCAACATTGTTTTAGGGATTTTGGAATCAAAATCACCAAATGGGGCTCATGTTTTTCAAAGCACCAGCATTCATCGTCAGTTATGATTTAAAAAAAAAAAAAAAAAAAAAAAAAGTCTGGATTACTGACTGCCATCTCAATCAAATCTTGACACACACGCACACAACAGCTCTTTTCTCCTTCTGTTCTGCCATCAATGCATGCAGTATGATGTGCAAGCAGGGTAACTTGGGAATTTTTTTTGGCTGGTGGAGCATAAGCCACACACTCCCTTGCACCATATAGCTAATAACAATAATAATAATAATAATAAGCACACTTTCCTTTTTTTTCAAAATCTTTCACAACAATCAAATGCATCGTATCCTTACTGGCATGACGATGGTCTGCTATCATTCGTAAGGACAGAAAACAATCTTCCATTAACAGCTGCTAAACTTTTACAGTAGTTGAGTCTATACAATACTAGGATGGGTGACCACTCCATGCATTTTCCTGAATGACTTCCTGCCTGAAAATGTTGGATCATGATAATGCTTCATGTCCATAAGTTGCATTCACCACTGTAAATGTTTCGGTTGCATCTTTTCAGGCTTAAAAACAAAATTGTATCACTACCTCTCTTTGCTCAGTCCATGAATTAGGAGTAAAATTAATACAGAAAATTAGTACTAACACTTTTCAGAAACACCTTGTATCTCACCTCACAAGGAAGTTCAGAAATGTATATAATATAAATTCACAGAACTCATAACTAATATTAGCATTAGTTGAGGCATATGATGCATGAAAGCAAGCTTATACAGCATCAGACAAAAAAAAAAAAAAAAAACACCTTTCCCCTTTGACCCATCCGGTCACTAAATGTTTGTCTAGTTCAGCCTTAAATTTATTTAAGCTATCAACTTCCACAACAAAAGCTGCAAGTCTGTTCCAGCAATCAACTGCCCGCTGGCTAAAGGAAAACTTCCACACATCTATTCTACAACAGTCTTTCCTCGATTTGAATCTATGTCCCCTCAGGTTCTCAATCTGAGCAAGTGGAAGTATCTGTCAGCATTGACCAGGCTCAATGCTGACAAACCATTCAAGGCCTTATACACCTGGATCAGATCACCTTGATCAAACCATTCAAGGCCTTATACACCTTGATCAGATCACCTCGCAGGTGCCTAGTCTCCAGATGCTGCAACTTGCAGCATTTAAGCCTTTCTTTGTAAGTGCATCCCTTTTTTCCTCAAACCAATCTTGTTCCCCTTCTCTGTACTCATTCTAGCAAATCTACATCCTTCCTAAAATGAAGCCTCAAAACCTGTATCCAGTACTCAAGGTGCAGTCTGACCACTGCCTTCTACAAAGGGATAATCAGCTCCTTGTCTCTGCTAGTAAAATTCCTATATATCATTGACAAAACTCAATGACCTGCTCTGGCAGCCCATCTGCACTGCTCAGAGAACTTCATATTGGACTGCACAATTACCACCCAGGTCTCTTTCATTCTCCACCTCCCTGAGTGTAGTACCACACAGTTGGTATGTCTCTCTTGGGTAACTGCTACCCATATGAAGTACTTTGCAATTGTCAAGGTTAAACTTCAGTTGCCACTTCTCAGCCCATCTGCCTAACTTTTCTAGATTCTGTTGCAGTAGCATACTGTCTTTACTGCCATTAACAACCCTGCTAACCTTTGTATCATCTGCAAACTTGAACGTTAAGTCTGAACATTAACCTTCATCAATATCACTGATAAATACAAAAAGCAACAATAGTCCCAGCACCGAACCCTGGGGAACACCGTTAATAACATTAGTCCACGTAGAGCAGTGTACATTTATTACCACTCTCTGCCATCTCCCACTCAACCATCCCTTTATCCATTGCAGCAACATGCCCTTAATTCCATACCACTACAATTTGTACAGCAGTCATCCACGTGCAACAGTATCAAAAGCTTTCCTGAAATCCAAATATAAGATATCAAAATTTTTTTTTGTGTCCAGTTCCTTTGTGACCACATCGTTTTTTCCAATCAAATTGGTCAGACAAGACTTCCCCTTAACAAACCCATGCTATCTTGTCTAAGTGATCCTGTATCACATCTTTAACCAGTGCCTCCATTATTTTCCAGGGAACACACGTTAAACTATCAGGTATATAATTATTTGTCACCCTTTGAAAACTCTTTCTGAATTACGGATACATTTCCGCATCTCCAGCCCATGGGGACCTCCCCTGACTCTAAGGATGCTCTCATAATTATTGCTAAGGGTTTGCTTGTTTCCCTCACTGCCTCCTTCAATATAACTGGATAGATTCCATCCGCCCCAGGCACCTTTTTTTATGTTTAACTTTAACAATTTCTCCTCCAATTTGCTCTCAGTTATTACAAAATCATCTAGCTTACTGCCAGAGTTTAATTCACCTCTGGCATTCCCCTGAATAACTCCTCATTTGTAAATGTAGATGCACAATACTCATTTAGATTGTTACCTACCTGAGCAGGATCATCAACAGTTGAACCATCAATATCAAGTGGATCAATCTTATTAATCCCCTTCTTTCTTGAGTTTACATAAGAAAAGAACTCTTTGCTGTTTTCCTTTGCATCCTTTGACAAAGATTTCTTGTAATCTGCCTTTGCCTGCCTAACCTCCTTTGAGACTTGGTTACAGACCAGCTTATATCTATCATAGGCTTCCATGTCACCTGTTAATTTATATGTATCCCATGCATTTTTCTTCTGCCATTAGTTCATCTGACATCCATTTAGGCCTAAACCTTAAACAATATTTCTTAGTGGGTATGAAAAGCCTAGTAACTTCCAAGATTAATTCTTTCAATTCTTCCCATTTTGAATTTGCTGTTGGTAATATCATCAGTTGGTCCCACCATATAGAATT
Source organism: Mastigoproctus giganteus (assembly GCF_048544385.1). NCBI lineage: Eukaryota > Metazoa > Arthropoda > Arachnida > Uropygi > Thelyphonidae > Mastigoproctus > Mastigoproctus giganteus. The sequence continues at coordinate 83,559,597 of NC_143577.1, read as the reverse complement.
TAAATACTGTCTCAGACCACCATAGCCACCTTTACAAAGGAAAAAATCCTTCCCTTTACCCCTGATGGTAGTTACCTCTTTGAGAAAATCCCACTTCATCACACTGTGATCACTGCAACCTAGTGGTTCCTTTATCTGCAAATTCTTAATGCATGAAGAATCACTACTGATAATCAGATCAAGAGTATTACTCCCTCTAGTTGCCTCCTGAACATGCTGCTGTAGAAAACAATCATCCAATAAATCCACACATTCTAATGTGTGAGTGACCAACCCACAAATTCCAGTCAATCTTTGGGAAATTAAAATCCCTCCATTATAAGACACTGATTTACTGGCCCACTTTATTTCTCTGCACATTGCTCATTTTACTCATCAGATTCATTTAGCCTATAACACACACCTACTCTCATTTTTTCTTTCCCAGTGCTTATGTCACATCAAACAGACTCGAAATTGCATTGTCCACCAACATCAATTGGATGCACTTCCTTAGATTTTATGTGTTTCTAAACTAACAGCATAACCCTCCTCCCTTTCTGTCCTGTCTATCCTTTCTGTACATATTGTGCTCCCCAAATTCCAGTTCTGCACTGCTTATGTCTGTGTGACACGATGTCTCTGATATCCCAACAATATCTGCCTTTGATGTCTTGACTAGCACTTCAAGCTCATCGAATTTATTAACTATACTCCTAGCATTGGTGTACATGCAAGTATACATGCACCTGTTTCTACACTTAGTTACCCTAACACAGCCCTTGTATTTGTTTGTTCCACTATGACTCCAAGCAGTCCTGGAAATCCCCATTGCCTTGCCTTCCAGACTGCTGCTGAGTTTCATTTCAATAGAAGTAGTGCAAGTAGTAGTAGTAGTAGTAGTGGCATGTGATGCAAGAAAGCAAGTGTATGAGCTTATGCAGCATCAGCCAAAAAAAAAAAAACACACTATTCCCTGAAAATGCCTGTTCAGTTCTTCCTTAAATTTATTCAACCTATCAACTTCCACGACAGATGGAAGTTTGTTCCAGCAATTAACCACCCGCTGGCTAAACGGAAATTTCCGTACATCTATTCTACATCTGTCTTTTCTTAATTTGAATTTCTGCCCCCTTAGGTTCGTAATCTGAACAAGTGGAAGGATCCCATTAGAAATAAGGGGCGCTTCCGTAGCCACGTGGGAAGAGCAGCAGTGCGTAGCACATACTTCTTGATTAGCAGGGGTTCAAGCCCATCACCACCATCACATACGGAGGATGCGGAAAGGTCAAGGGAATGACCACCGCATATTCCCAGAGCAATATGGCCTTAGTTGCTAATGCTCCTAAAAACCAAACAACAACAACAACAACCCATTAGAAATCTGCATGCTCAACCCATTCAAGGCCTTATACACTTCAATCAGATCACCGCGCAGGTGCCTAGTCTCCAGCCACTGCAATTTGCAGAACTTAAACCTCTCTTGGTAAGAGCATCCCTTCATTCCCCTCACCAATCTTGTTACCCTTCTCTGTACACGCTCAAGTAAATCTACATCCTTCCTAAAATAAGGCCTCCAGACCTGTACGCAGTACTCAAGGCGTGGCCTGACCATTGCCTTATACAGAGGGATAATCACCACCTTTTCCCTGCTAGGAAAATTCCTATATATATCATTGACAAAACCCCATGACCTGCCCTGGCAGCCTGTCTGCATTGCTCAGAAAACTTCATACCTGACTGCACAATTACTCCCAGGTCTTTTTCATTTTCTACCACCTTAAGTGTAGCACCACCCAGTTGGTACGTTTCTCTGGGGTTACTTATACCCATATGCAGTACTTTGCATTTGTCAAGGTTAAACTTCAGTTGCCACTTCTTAGCCCATCTGCCCAAATTATCTAGATCCTGTGCAGTAGCACACTGCCATTACTGTCATTAACAACCCTGCCAACATTTGTATCATCTGCAAACTTCGACATTAAGCCTGATATACCTTCATCAATATCATTGATAAATATACAAAACAACAGTGGACCTAACACCGTACCCTGTGGGACTACACTAATAACATTAGTCCAAGAAGAGCAGCACCCATTGATTACCACCCTCTGTCTTCTCCCACTTAACAATCCTTTTATCCATTGTAGCAACTTACCCTTAATACCATTCTGCTGCAATTTGTACAATAGTCTTCCATGCGCAACAGTGTTAAAGGTTTCCTGAAATCCAAATATATGATATCAAAATTATTTTTTGCATCCAGTTCCTTTGTAACCACATCATAATATCCTATCAAATTTGTCAGACAAGACTTTCCCTTAACAAACCGATGCTGTATCTGAATAATTGCTGCAGTCTTGTCTAGACGATCCTGCAATGCATCGTTAACCAGTGACTCCATTATTTTACCCGGAACAGAAGTTAAACTAACTGGTCTGTAATTACTCGTGTCACCCTTCGATACCCCCGTTGTGAATTGGGGATACATTTGCACATCTCCAGTCCGTGAGTACCTCCCCTGAGTCCAAGGACTCTCATAATTATGGCTAAGGGTTTGCTTAGTTGCTTTGCCGCCTCCTTTAATATAACTGGATAGATCCCATCCACCCCAGGTGCTTTTCTTGTTTAACTTCAACAATTTCTCCTTCACTTTGCTTTCAGTTATTCCAAAATCATTAAGTTAACCTGCTACAATTTGATAACCTTCTGCCATTTTCAAACCTTAATAATTCCTCATGTGTGAATGTAGATGCAAAATACTCATTCAGTTTGTTTGCTATCTGAGCAGGATCATCAACAGTCGAACCATCAATGTCAAGTGACAATCAGATTCATCCCCTTCCTTTTAGAGTTTATATAATTAAAGAAAATTCTTGCTGTTTTTCTTAGCATCTTTTGCCAAGGATTTCTCGTAATCTGCCTTCGCCTGCCTAACCTCCTTTGTCACCTGATTACAGACTAGCTTATATCTGCCATAGGCTTCTGAGTCACTTGATAATTTATATGCATCCCATGCATTTTTCTTCTCTATTATGAGTCTCATTAGTTCATTAGATAACCATTTAGGCCTAAACCTTGAACAATATTTCTTAATAAGTACGAAACTTTTAGTAGCTTCCACGATTAATTCCTTGAATGCTTCCCACTTAGAATTTACTGTTGGTAACATCGTCAGTTGGTCCCACTGTACAGAATTTAAAAACTGTCGGTGAGCACTGTACTCACCTTTACGGAAGCAAAAACCCTTTCCTTTACCGCTGATGGTAATTAAATCTTTAAGTAAATCCCACATCAGTACAATGTGATCACTGCCACCTAGTGGTTCCTTTATCTGCAAAATCTTAATACACGAATGATCACTGCTGATAACCAGATCAAGAGTATTACTTTCTCTGGTTGTCTCTCGAACATGCTGCTGCAGAAAACAATCATCCAATAAATCCACAAAAGTCTGACTAGTGTGTGAGTGACCAACCCACAAGTTCCAGTCAATATCTGGGAAGTTAAAATCCCCCATTATAAGACATTCTGATTTACTAGCCCACTCTATTTATCTGTAAAATTGTTCATTGTACTCATTTGAGTCATTAGGCCTATAAAACACTCCTACTCTTATTTTTGCTTTCGTAGTGCTTATGTCACACCAAACTGACTCAACAGTGCACTGTTCATCTATATCAACTGGATGCACTTCTTTTGATTTTATGTTTTTCTTAATTAACAGCATAACACTTCCTCCCTTTCTATCCTGTCTATCCTTTCTGTACACATTGTACTCCCCAAATTCCAGTTCAGCATTCCTTATATCTGTGTGACACCATGTCTCTGCTATCCCAACAATATCCGCCTTTGATGTCTTGAACAACACTTCAAATTCATCAAATTTATTTACTATACTTTTAGCATTGGTATACATGCAAGCATACATGCTCCTACTCCTATTCTTAGTTACCCTAACACATCCCATATAACCACCTATTTCAGGATGACTGCCATCCATCCATGAAACCCCCAACACCCCACGCTCCAAGTCGCTACTTATTCTAATAGAAGTTGTGCAAGAATCACCTTCACCGCTGCCTACGGCTACTGTTAAACTATTAGTCCTTGTATCCCCCCAAGCGATCAGTTTTCCAACCCACCTAACACTGCCTCGATAGCATCAGCAAATATTCTTGCACCCTTTCTATTTAAGTGTATCCCATCCCTATAGAAGCAGTCTCTCCTGCTTCTATAGGGATGTCCAGCCCCTTGAGCCTTGCACATTCTTTCCAGGGCCGAATTGATCTACAAGGCTCTCATCGTATACTCCCTTCCATCGTGTCTGGGCAGAATTGCAGACACTTTCAAATTCAACCCTAATTCTCGGCTTTTGTTCAATAGTGATCTGTACTTGTTAAGTAATTCTGTCGGTCTCCTACTCCTAATATCATTAGTGCCAATGTGTACAACTATATCACCTTTTGTTCCCTTAAAAGAAGATGTTGTTGTTAGTTGTTATTTGGTTTTTTAGGAGCATTAGCAACTAAGGCCATATTGCTCCAGGATATGCGGTGGTCATTCCCTGACCTTTCCGCATCTTCCATATTTGGTGGTGACAGGCTCGAACCCCGGTCTAATCTAGAAGCATGTGCTACGCACTGCTGCTCCTTCCCACCTGGCTACGGAGGTGCTTAAAAGATGATATCCGCTCTACAACGTCATCAACCTTTGCTCCTGGCAGATATACCCTGGTCCTGTTCCACCTATCCTTTTTACAAAGCATGTTTCCTGTTTCCCTGACAATAGAGTCACTTTTGACAAGAATCACTTTTACCTCTGCCAGCAGCTACTGTTAATCTATTAGTCCGTGTATCCCCCCCCCAAGCTAGCAATTTTTCGACCCTCCTAACTCTGCCTTGATAGCATCAGCAAATATTCTTGCACCCTTTCTATATAAGTGTATCCCAACCCTGTAGAAGCAGCCCGTTAACAAGAACAGACCAGGGTGAGAAAAATTCTACCCCTTGAGCCTTGCACAATCTGTCCAGGGCCGAATTGATCGACAAGCCTCTCAACACATACTCCCCCCCTATCGTGTCTGGACAGAATTGCAGACACTTTCAAATTCAACTCTAACTCATGGCTTTTTTTCAGCATTAACTTGTACTTGTTAAGTAATTCCATCGGTCTTCTACTCTTAATATCATTAGTGCCAACGTGTTCAACAATATCATCTTTTGTGCACTTAAAAGATGATATCTGCTCTACAACGTCTTCAGCCTTTGCCCCTGGCGGCAAACCCTGCTGTTTCAACTATCCTTTTTGCACAATATGTTCCCTGTTTCCCTGACAATAGAGTCACCTACAACAACTAGTTCCTTTGGGACCAGTGCATTCTGCCTCGGGGTTTGCCACTGTGTTGCTTGATGTTCAAGTGCAAGCTCTAGCATTGATGTGGGCAGCTGAGAGCTTGATGGGACCCTCAATTTAAATCCTTTGAGGGCATCCACCCTGTCCTTCAAGCTCTCATATAAGCCCATACGCACACACAAAGACATTCTCCTTGGCAATATCATGTCCCGTTCCTGATTGCTCCACAAACATCAATCAAACAGCAACCCCAGAGCAACGTATCAACTCTGTGGTACTACACTGACAGTTGTAGAGAATGAAAGGGACCTGGGGGTGGTTGTGCAGGCAGATATGAAGTTCTCTGAGCAGTGCAGACGGGCGGCAAGAGTAGCTCATGGAGTATTGTCAATGATATATAGGAATTTTTCTAGCAGGGATAAGGAGGTGATTATTCCCTTGTATAAGGCAATGGTCAGGCCACACCTAGAGTACTGTATACAGGCCTGGAGGCCTCATTTCAAGAAGGATGTAGAGCTGCTGGAACGAATACAGAGAAGGGCAACAAGATTAGTGAATGGAACAAAGGGGTGCTCTTACAAAGAAAGGTTTAAGTTTTGCGAATTACAGTGTCTGGAGACTAGGCACCAGCGAGGTGACCTGATAGAAGTGTACAAAGCCTTGAATGGTTTGAGCATGCTCAATGCTGATGATTTCTATTCAATTTCAAAAAAATTCCAATACAAAATATAATCCTAAACTTATATCCCAATGCAGTTATAACACTATATATATACAAAGGGTACTAGGAAAGTTTTGCTATATGAAGCAACAATGAATCACAGGAAGCTGCTTGTTGCTGCATGTTGAGACATGTTCATACGTGTGCATAGTAGCCGCCGCGCCAAGTCGATGGGCTCAGTTATTCATTAGTAGTGAGAGTGTAAAGTGCTTGCAATGGCATCGTGGTCACGAAATGAGATAAGGACAGTTTTGCGGTATAATTTCATGCGTGGTTTAACCATAGACCAGTGCTTAGAAGAAATGACTCTTGCACTAGATGATGATTGTCCACACCGTACAACGATATTCAGGTGGTATAGAGAATTCCAAAGGGGAAATTTCACTCTGGAGGATTCTGAGAGGCCGGGAAGGCCACGAACGTCAGTTACGGAGGAAAACGTTACTGCTGTGAGGAAAATGCTTGACGAAAACAGGCGAGTGACCTACCAACAGATAGAGGATACTTTGGGCCTAAATGCACCAGCAATTCGTTCGATTCTGCAAGATCATTTGCACGTGAAGAAACTTTGTTCTCTCTGGGTGCCAAATCAACTGACTGAAGAGCAGATGACACGACGTGTGACTTGGTGCCGGGAGATTTTAAAAAAAGTTTGATAAGGGACAATCTCGGTATGTGAACAACATCGTGACAGGTGACGAGACTTGGCTGTACTATTACGATCTGCCGACCAAGGCTCAAAACAAAGTTTGGGTCTTTGATGATGACGACACACCCGTAATTGTCAGAAAATCCCGATCTGTAAAGAAGAAAATGATAGCTGTATTTTTCAAATCGAGTGGAATTGTGGAACGTGTCGTTTTGGACACGCAGAAGACAGTCACAGCTAAGTGGTATACTGAACAACGCCTGCCTAAAGTCATTGGATCTATGAAGAACCTGCGGCCAAAGTCAAGAATGGACACCTGGTACCTCCATCACGAAAATGCTCCAGCTCACCGCGCCAAAGCCTGCACCGAATATTTGACCACGACAGGACTGAAACTTCTCGAGCACCCTCCCTACAGTCCAGACCTTGCTCCCTGCGACTTTGCACTGTTCCCGCATGTGAAAATGAAGCTAAAAGGGAGGCGGTTTTCCAGTGATGAGGACCTGCTACAGGCTTGGGACAACGAGTGTGCTTTACTCCCTAGTGAAACTTGGCAGAACTGGTTTAAAGATTGGTTTCGGAGGATGGAGAGGTGTATTGAATGTAGAGGAAATTACTTTGAAAAAATTAAATAAACAAAGCTGTATTGCAAAACTTTCCTAGTACCCTTTGTATATATTTTTTTTTTTTTCAGTATGGAATGTTATCTCCGAGTTACATTATATGACTTTCTTATCCCCTGTCCACTTATATGTATTAATTTATGATGTTATATTTGTAAAAACTAAATCGCTGTATATTTATTTAGTTAAAGTACAATTCAATTGACAAAGAAATTTAATAAGATTAATAAATTTTACTGATTAATTGATACGACTATACTTGCTATCTAGTTTTCCATTAAACCTTATGCTATCTAGTTTTCCGTTAGACATTACACTATCTAGTTCGGTGCACACGTTGTATCGTATAACAATGGCAGCAAGTTACAAACGGCCAATCTACGAACATGAGGTATTATTTACTTTTCAAATCATGCAATCTAAATTCAAGATATACCACAGCGCTTGACTAGGTCTATAAGCTACTTATAGAAAATAGATTTAATCTAACAATTAAGTTAAAACCTTGTGTTCACGGGACCTACAAAACCTGTTCAACACATGGATTTGATACCCTTACCGATATTAAGTAATAACCTACAAAATCTCTATCTAAATTCAAATTAAACTATTCCTAGTAAAGTATTGTTACTAGGAATATAAAGCAACTTTAAAAAATAAATTAATATTCCATTTTAAGTCAATAAAAAATCAAAACTTCTCTATTTGCTGGAGCCCGTAAAAACTTCGCCTATTCACGTGTACTCTTGCACCCACTCTCCTGACATAAGTCTGTATCAGACAATCTAAACTGAACAAGTTTAGCATTCACTGACCCATGTCCAATAAGAATATAAGATAAATATAACCCCACAGAAACCTCATCTCTGGTTCTTTTTATCTGTTAGAAACATCACTGCAGAGATAAATATTTTAGTAACTGATATATCTTACTAATATTTTTTTAGGAATGATGGTATCTTCTCTTGAGGGGTTGTTCTCAACCTCTTGGGTTGAATTACTCCCTTCGAGGAGATAAGGGTGGCATGGGGAGTAACCTTTAATAGTTGTCCATCAAAGGTAGTCAAGATTTAATAACTTTGCAGAATGTTGGGATTTCATGGACTCTATCAGAATACCCCCAGACTGCAGTCACCTTACCATTTTTCGTGAACCTGCTGCATTTTCATTGTCATTTGTGTCTCATCTTGAGTTCAATGGCTCTAAAGGTGGATACATATTGTTATCCATCTTTGCTTCTTCTCCCAGGTTACTGGTCCTGCTAAAGGGAGGCAGGAGCAGTGCCTCTAGAGCGACCAAGCAGCACAACAGTTAGTACATTAATTTAAGGAAAAAAGAAGAAAGGTGTTTTTCCTTTCTTAAACTTGCTTATGATTTGTAAGACTAAGTTGCCTAATAATAGAAAAGTAAGAAAACATTTACAACTGAAACAAACTAAATCTTTGAGAAAACGCTCTAGAAATAACTCAGGAAATCATTTGATCACTATAACGCTTGGCATCCGGAGCCATATACTGGGGAGCAATATCCCAATTTGTCTGAAACGTAAAATAATGAACCATATATACTCCCCACCATGACTTATGGAAGTGAAACTTGGGCACTCACCAAAAGAATGGAAGAGAAGCTGAGAACTACACAGCGAAGAATGGAATGAATTATATTGGGAATCAGACTGTTAGATAAGAAGAGAAACACATGGTTTAGGCAGCAAACTCAAGTAAAGGACATACTAATGATATTAAGAGTAGGAGACCGGCGGAATTACTTAGCAAGTACAGGTCACTGTTGAAAAAAAGCCGTGAATTAGGGTTGAACTTGAAAGTGTCTGCAATTCTGCCCAGACATGATAGGAGGGAGTATATGATGAGAGCCTTGTCGATCAATTCGGCCCTGGAGGGATTGTGCAAGGCTCAAGGGGTAGAATTTTTTTCAGCCTGGACTGTACTTGTTAACAGGAGAGATTGCTTGGGATACACTTAAATAGAAAGGGTGCAAGAATTTTTGCTGATGCTGTTGAGGCAGTGTTAGGTGCGTCGGAAAACTGCTAGTTGGGGGGGATACAAGGACTAATAGATTAACAGTAGCCAGTGGCAGAGGTGGAAGTGATTCTTGCACTGCTTCTATTGAAATGAGCAGAAGTCTGAAAAACAAGATGCAGGATATTTCAGAGACTGCTGGTAGTCATTGCGGTACAAGTAAACACATGGGTTGTGTTAGGGTAGCTAAGAATAGAAACAGGTGCATGTATACCCCCGTGTACACCAATGCTAGGAGTTTGGTAAATAAATTTGATGAATTTGAGGTATTGCTCAAAACATCAAAGGCAGATATTGTTGGGATATCAGAGACGTGGTGTCACACAGATATAAGTAATGCGGAACTGGAATTTGGGGAATACAATGTGTATAGAAAGGATAGACAGGACAGGAGGGGAGGAGGGGTTATGCTATTAATTAAGAAACACATAAAGTCCAAGGAAGTGAAGCCAGTCGACATCGATGGACAGGGCAGTGTCGAGTCAGTTTGGTGTGACATAAGCATAGGGAAATCAAAATTGAGAGTAGGAGTGTGCTATAGGCCTAATGACTCTGATGAGTATAATAAGATATTGTACAGGGAAATAGAGTGGGCCAGTAAATCAGAGAGTCTTATAATGGGGGACTTTAATTTCCCAGATATTGACTGGAATTTGTGGGTTGGTCACTCGCACACTAGCAAGGCTTTTGTGGATTTATTGGATGATTGTTTTCTACAGCAGCATGTTCGTGAGGCAACAAGAGGGAGCAATACTCTTGATCTGATTATCAGTAGTGATTCTTCATGCATTAAGAATCTGCAGATAAATGAACCACTAGGTGGCAGTGATCACAGTGTGTTGAAGTGGGATTTACTCAAACAGGTAACTACCATCAGAGGTAAAGGGAAGGGTTTTTGTTTTCGTAAAGGCGACTATGATGGTCTGAGACAGTATTTAAATTCTATACAGTGGGACCAACTGATGATGTTACCAACAGCAAACTCAAAATGGGAAGCATTCAAGGAACTAATCTTGGAGGCTACCAGGCTTTACATACCAACTAAGAAATATTGTTCAAGGTTTAGGCCTAAATGGTTGTCAGATGAACTAATGAGACATGTGGCAGAGAAGAAAAAATGCATGGGATACATACAAATTAATGGGTGACATGGAAGCCTATGATAGATATAAGTTTGGTCTGTAACCAAGTCCACAAAGGAGATTAGGCAGGCAAAGGCAGACTATGAAAAATCCTTGGCAAAGGATGCAAAGAAAAACAGAAAAGAGTTCTTTACATACTTGAACTCGAAAAGGAAAGGGATGAATCAGATTGGTCCACTGGATATTGATGGTTCAACAGTTGAGGATCCTGCTCAGGTGGCTAACAATCTAAACGAGTATTTTGCATCTACATTCATGCATGAGGAGTTATTCAGGAAGGAGAATGATGTAGGTAAAGTAAACATTGGCAGTGAGCTGGATGATTTTGTAATAACTGAGAGGAAAGTGGAGGAAAGATTGTTGGAGGATAAACATAAAAAAGGCACCTGGGTGGATGGGATCTATCCAGTTATATTAAAGGAGGCAGCAAAGGAAGTATGCAAACCCCTAGCCATAATTATGAGAGCTTCTTTGGACTCAGAGGAGGTACCCATAGACTGGAGATGTGCAAAGTAAACCCCAATTCACAAAGGAGGATCAAAGGCTGACACAAGTAATTATAGACCTGTTAGTTTAACTTCTGTTCCAGGTAAATTAATGGAGGCACTGGTTAAAGAAGCACTGCAGGATCATCTAGACAAGAATTCAGTTATAGCTCAGACGCAGCATGGTTTTGTTAAGGCAGGTCTTGCCTGACCAATTTGATTGGATACTATGATGTAGTCACAAAAGAACTGGATGCAGGGAATAACTTTGAATATTATATATTTGGATCTTAGAAAAGGCTTTTGATACTGTTGCACATGGAAGACTGCTGCACAAATTGGAGCAGTGTGGCATTGGAGGCAAATTGCTGCTATGGATAAGGGGATGGTTGAGTGGCAGAAGACAGAGAGTGGTAATCAATGGACACTGCTCAACGTGGACTAATGTTATTAGTGGAGTTCCTCAAGGTTCAGTTGCTGGGTCCGTTGTTGTTTTCGGTGTTTATGAATGATATTGATGATGGGATATCCAAGTTTAATGTCCAAGTTTGCAGATGATACAAAGGTTGGCCAGGGTCGTTAAGGACAATACTGATGCTATGCTGCTGCAACAGGATCTGGAAAGGTTGAACAGATGGGCTGAGAGGTGCAAATGAGGTTTAACATCGACAAATGTAAAGTGCTGCATATGGGAAACAGTAACCCCAGAGCAACGTATCAACTCTGCGGTACTACACTGACAGGTGTGGAGACTGAAAAGGACCTGGGGGTAATTGTGCAGGCAGATATGAAGTTCTCTGAGCAGATGCAGACGAGCTGCAAGAGTAGCTCATGGTGTCTTGTCAATGATATACAGGAATATTTCTCACCAGGGATAAGGAGGTGATTATTCCCTTGTATAAGGCAATGGTTAGGCCACATCTTGAGTACTGCTATACAGGTCTGGAGGCCTCATTTCAAGAAGGATGTAGAGCTGCTGGAACGGGTACAGAGAAAGGGCAACAAGATTAGTAAATGGAACAAAGGGTTGCTCTTACGAAGAAAGGCTTAAGTTTTGCAAATTACAGAGTTTGGAGACTAGGCACCGGCGAGGTGATCTGATAGAGGTGTATAAGGCTTTGAATGGTTTGAGCATGCTCAACTGCCAATGGTTATTCTTCATCTTTCTCAGAATAATCACCTCAGAGGGCATAAATTCAAATTGAGGAAGGACGGATGTCGGATAGATGTGCGGAAATTTGCCTTTGGCCAGCGGGTGGTTGGTTGGTGGAACCGACTTCCATCACTTGTTGTTGAAGTTGATAGCCCAAACAAATTTAAAGCTCAACTGGACAGGTATTTCGAACGAACGGAGGGGTGAAATGGGAGTGGGTTTTTTTTTTTTTTTTTTTTTGGCTGATGCTGAATAAGCTTGCTTTCTTGCATCATATGCCTCTGCTAAATGCTAATGCTAATTCTTATAAAAACTAAAGAACTAAAATGGCCTTAGGCAGGACACATAGCTCGAAGATATGATGATAAATGGACTAAGAAAATAACAGAATGGTACCCAAGATAAAACATGGAAGACAACGAGAGATGGACAGATGAAATTCAAGAGTTTGTGAGTAGTAAATGGATGGCCATTGCACAAAATAGAAGGAACTGTAAAGTTGCTGGAGAGGCCTTCATCCTGCAGTGGATTAAAAATGGCTGATGATGATGATGCTGATTGAGATAATATCAACTGAATTTTACTCTGCAGAAATTATAATTTCAATTGCAACTGTTTTATATTTTTAATAATTTATTTGCATAATTTTTAGCATTTTAATTATTCCAGAATTCACATTCTCCTCATGACTGTCAGGATATGAAAGGAGCTATTCATAATTAACCTATAACCATGCCTGTTCTAGAGCTCTAATTTAATCAGGGCAAGTAGGATCTATAACAGAATGACGATATTGTCTTTTGCAAAGTTTACTAATTAATGCATCATTCCAGTTCTTCCTTAAACTGAAATTCAGCAAACACAAGTCCATTCTTAGAGAAATGACCACATGACGGAGACTCGTGCATACAATGTTAAGTAATGTGGCCAAAGCCCAGACAAAAATAACACTTTGTTAGTAAGGTAAATCTTCTGAGCATATAAGAACCACAGGCTATGAAAATTCTATTCATAGCAGAAATATACTTAAAAATCTTTGGAGAAAAACCTTATAACCCAATGCTCATTAGCATTAGTAGAGGCATATGATGCAAGAAAGCAAGCTTATGCAGCATCAGCCAAAAAAAAAAAAAAACCCTCCCATTTCACCCCTCCGTTCGTTCCAAATACCTGTAAAGCTCAGCCTTAAATTTATTTAGGCTATCAATTTCTACAACAAAAGATGGAAGTCTGTTCCACCAACCAACTACCTGCTGGCTAAGGACAAACTTCCACAATCTATCCTACATCTGTCTTTCCTCAATTTGAATTTATGCCCTATCAGGTGATTATTCTGAGCAAGAGAAAGAATTCCATCAGCATTGAGCATGCTCAAACCATTCAAGACTTTATACACCTCAATCGGATCACCTCACAGGTGCCTAGTCTCCAGACACAGTAATTTCCAAAACTTAAGCCTTTCTTTGTAAGAGCAACCCTTTGTTCCATTCACTAATCTTGTTGTCCTTCTCTGTACTCGCTCCAACAGCTCTATATCCTTCTTAAAATGAGGCTCCAGACCTGTATACAGTACTCAAGGTGAAGCCTAACCATCGCCTTATATAAGGGAATAATCACCTCTTTATCCCTGCTAGAAAAATTCCTGTATAACATAAACAAGAACACCATGAGCTACTCTTGCAGACCATCTGCACTGCTCAGAAAACTTCATATCTGCCTGCGCAATTATCCCCAGGTCCTTTTCATTCTCTACCACTGTCAATGTGGTACCACAGAGTTGATACGTTACTCTGAGATTACTGCTTCCCATATGTAGTACTTTACATTTGTCAATGTTAAACTTCATTTGCCACCTCTCGGCCCATCTGCTCAACTTGTCTAGATCCTGTTGAAGCAGCGTACTGTCAATAGTGTCCTTAACAACCCTGGAAACCTTCGTATCATCTGCAAACTTGGATATTAAGCTTGATATACCATCATCAATATCATTTATAAATACAGAAAACAATGGACCCAACATTGAACCCTGAGGGACTCCACTAATAACATTAGTCCACGATGAGCAGTGTCCGTTGATTACCACTCTGTCTTCCGCCACTGAAACATCCATTTATCCATAGCAGCAATTTGCCTCCAATGCCACACGCTCCATTTTGTTCAGCAGTGTTCCAGGTGCAACAGTATTAAAAGCCTTTCTAAGATCCAAATGGAAGTTATTCCCTGCATCTAGTTCCTTTGTGACCACATCATAGTATACAATCAAATTGGTCAAGCAAGGCTTTCCCTTAACAAAACCATGCTGTGTCCGAGCTACAACTGAAGTCTTGTCTAGTCTAGATGATCCTGCAGTGCTTCTTTAACCAGTGCCTCCATTAATTTTCCTGGAACAGAAGTTAAATTAACAGGTCTATAACCTGTTATAGACCTGTTAACAGGTCTATAACTTTGATCCTCCTTTGTGAATTTGGGTCACATTTGCACATCTCCATGGGTACGTCCCTAAGTCCAAAGAAGCTCTCATAATTATGGCTAAGAGTTTGCTTACTTCACTTGCTGCCTCCTTTAATATAACTGGATAGATACCATCCACCCCAGGTGCCTTTCTTGTGTTTATTATTATTATTATTATTATTATTATTATTATTAGCCATATGGTGCAAGGAAGCCTGAAGCTTTTGCTGCACCAGCCAAAAAAAAAAAAAAAAAAAAAAAATTTCTAAGTTACCCTGAGAGAGAGAGAGAGAGAGAGAGAGAGAGAGAGAGAGAGAGAGAGAGAGAGAGAGAGAGCAAGAAGGGAATCACCAAGGAAAGAGAAGAATGATGATATCCAGCTCAGGACCCTGGGTGTGCCAAGCCCATACTCACCAGATGTGAGCCCCTGGGTATAATCTTCAACAATTTCTCCTCCACTTTCCTTTCAGTTATTACAAAATCATCTAGCTTACTGCCAGAGTTTAATACACCTCTGGCATTCCCCTCCCTGAATAACTCCTCACTCCTTTACATAGGTAAAGAACTCTTTGCTGTTTTTCTTTGCATCCTTTGCCAAAGATTTTTCATAATCTGCCTTTGCCTGTCTAATGTCCTTTGTGACTTGGTTACAGACCAGCTTATACCTAACATAGGCTTCCATGTCACCCATTAATTTATATGTATCCCATGCATTTTTCTTCTCTACCATGTCTCATTAGTTCATCTGATATCCATTTAGGCTTAAACCTTGAACAATATTTCTTAGCTGGTATGTAAAGCCTAGTAGCTTCCAATATAAATAAGATAAATTCTTTGAATGCCTTCCATTTTGAATTTTCTGTTGATAACATCATCAGTTGGTCCCACCATATCGAATTTAAATACAGCAATACCTCGTATAGCACTAATAATTGGTACCGAAACTGTTCTGTGAAACCATGCTGATTGAGGTATAATTATAATGGGTTTTAATTGAGTGTGTACCAGAGAAACAGTCTATAAACAAATTACAATAGATCTATAAACAATTTGAGGTTGTTAAAGCCAATTAAAAGGATTTGAAATTAAAAATATTGCAAAAATTTTATTAATGAAAAGCATCATCATTAGAGATGAGAAAAAAGCTGTATTGTTTATTTAGGTAGTTCAATAATAAAGTCTGGTGAATTCGTCTCTTCATTTTCTCAGCATACAAGTTTTTGACTGCACCTTAAGGTGTAGTCAAAAACCGTTCTCCAATCCTTTTGTTGAAAATTTTTTTAGTGCCACTTCAGTGTTGTCATCCACTTCAGAATTGTTCTCCTCTTCTTCATGTGCAGTTTGCTCATCAATTTCAAGGAGAGTTGCACCATCTAAGTCATTTGCATGTGAGTCAATGCAGTCACGTACATTGGCAGTGTCAAAAAAGTTTAAAATCACAAATCTCTTCCGATCTTCACAATCCCTTTGGAAATTGTCTGAATTTTTAATTCAAAACAAGTGAAATAATTTGCCAAATGGGGCAAAACATGCCGTCAAACAGAATGCAAGTTGTTTGTCAGTGGTTTCTAGCCAAGATGCAAATATATTTTCGATCGTATTTAAAGGAGTAAAAAATAAATTGTGAAATGAAAAGCTATCATGTCATCTTGTCAGGATGGAATTTAAGAATACTGAACACTGTTGTACTTTGCTAGTGACTGCCTGAGGGAAGCTATTGGCACATGTGCATGTGAGACAATAGAGTTGGCACTGCAGCATATATGTATGCGTTCCTAGGCTACAACAATGCAGCATATATGTAGAGCACATGTCTAGGCTATTGAATAAGTTTTAATATGTACAGTAAATTTTTGAATTAAAATTAATTGAAAACCATGTAATAAGTGAAACCAGTGCTGTTTAAAGCCGTGATATTCGAGGTATTGCTATACTGTCTCAGACCACCGTAGTCGCCTTTACGAAAGCAAAAACCCTTCCCTTATGTGACGGTAGTTACCTCTTTGAGTAAATCCCACTTCAGCACATTGTGATTGCTGTCACCTAGTGATTCCTTTATCTGCAGATTCTTAATGCATGAAGAATCACTACTGATAATCAGATCAACAATATTACTCCCTCTAGTTGCCTCCAGAACATGCTGATATAGAAAACAATCATCCAATAAATCCACAAAAGCCTTGCTAGTGTGTGAGTGACCAACCCACAAATTCCAGTCAATATCCAGGAAATTAAAATCCCCCCCTTATAAGACACTGATTTACTGGCCCACTCTATTTCTCTGCACATTGCTCATTATACTCATCAGAGTCATTAGGCCTATAACACACTCATACTCTCGATTTTGATCTCCCAATGCTTATGTCACACCAAACTAACTCGGCACTGCCCTGTCCAGCGATGTCGATCGCTTCACTTCCTTGGATTTTATGTGTTTCTGGAGAGTATCATATGGAAGTGTTCTATGTACTATATTGAGGTAAACTTCTCTTATTATTTTACAAATCTTAACTAATAGCGTAACCCCTCCTCCTTTCATATCCTTTCGGCACACATTGTACTCCCCAAATTAAAGTTCTGCATTCCTTATGTCTGTGTGACACCATGTCTCTGATATCCCAACAAATATCTGCCTTTGATGTTTTGAGCAATACCTCAAATTCATCAAATTTATTTACCAAACTCCTAGCTTTGGTGTATACGCAAGTATACATGCACCTGTTCCTATTCTTAGCTACCCTAACACAGCCCATGTGTTTACTTGTACCGCAATGGTACAAGTATTGGTCCACTGGATATTGATGGTTCAACAGTTGAGGATCCTGCTCAAGTGACTAACAATCTAAACGAGTATTTTGCATCTACATTCACGCATGAGGAGTTATTCAGGAAGGAGAATGATGTAGGTAAAGTAAACATTGGCAGTGAGCTGGATGATTTTGTAATAACTGAGAGGAAAGTGGAGGAGAGATTGTTGAGGATAAACATAAAAAAGGCACCTGGGGTGGATGGGATCTATCCAGTTATATTAAAGGAGGCAGCAAAGGAAGTATGCAAACCCCTAGCCATAATTATGAGAGCTTCTTTGGACTCAGGGGAGGTACCCATAGACTGGAGATGTGCAAATGTAACCCCAATTCACAAAGGAGGATCAAAGGCTGACACAAGTAATTATAGACCTGTTAGTTTAACTTCTGTTCCAGGTAAATTAATGGAGGCACTGGTTAAAGAAGCACTGCAGGATCATCTAGACAAGAATTCAGTTATAGCTCAGACGCAGCATGGTTTTGTTAAGGGCAGGTCTTGCCTGACCAATTTGATTGGATACTATGATGTAGTCACAAAAGAACTGGATGCAGGGAATAACTTTGATATTATATATTTGGATCTTAGAAAGGCTTTTGATACTGTTGCACATGGAAGACTGCTGCACAAATTGGAGCAGTGTGGCATTGGAGGCAAATTGCTGCTATGGATAAGGGGATGGTTGAGTGGCAGAAGACAGAGAGTGGTAATCAATGGACACTGCTCAACGTGGACTAATGTTATTAGTGGAGTTCCTCAAGGTTCAGTGTTGGGTCCATTGTTGTTTTCGGTGTTTATGAATGATATTGATGATGGGATATCAAGTTTAATGTCTAAGTTTGCAGATGATACAAAGGTTGGCAGGGTCGTTAAGGACACTACTGACACTATGCTGCTGCAACAGGATCTGGAAAGGTTGAACAGATGGGCTGAGAGGTGGCAAATGAAGTTTAACATTGACAAATGTAAAGTACTACATATGGGTAACAGTAACCCCAGAGCAATGTATCAACTCTGCGGTACTACACTGACAGTGGTGGAGAATGAAAAGGACCTGGGGGTAATTGTGCAGGCAGATATGAAGTTCTCTGAGCAGTGCAGACGAGCTGCAAGAGTAGCTCATGGTGTCTTGTCAATGATATACAGGAATTTTTCTAGCAGGGATAAGGAGGTGATTATTCCCTTGTATAAGGCAATGGTTAGGCCACATCTTGAGTACTGTATACAGGTCTGGAGGCCTCATTTCAAGAAGGATGTAGAGCTGCTGGAACGGGTACAGAGAAGGGCAACAAGATTAGTAAATGGAACAAAGGGTTGCTCTTACGAAGAAAGGCTTAAGTTTTGCAAATTACAGATCTGGAGACTAGGCACCGGCGAGGTGATCTGATAGAGGTGTATAAGGCTTTGAATGGTTTGAGCATGCTCAATGCCAACGGGATTCTTCATCTTTCTCAGAATAATCACCTCAGAGGGCATAAATTCAAATTGAGGAAGGACGGATGTCGGATAGATGTGCGGAAATTTGCCTTTGGCCAGCGGGTGGTTGGTTGGTGGAACCGACTTCCATCACTTGTTGTTGAAGTTGATAGCCTAAACAAATTTAAAGCTCAACTGGACAGGTATTTCGAACGAACGGAGGGGTGAAATGGGAGAGGGTTTTTTTTTTTTTTTGGCTGATGCTGAATAAGCTTGCTTTCTTGCATCATATGCCTCTACTAATGCTAATGCTAATGCAATGACTCCTAACAGTCTCTGAAATACCCTACATCTTGTTTTCCAGGCTGCTGCTCATTCCAACAGAAGCGGTGCAAGAATCACTTTCACCTCTGCCAGTGGCTACTGTTAATCTATTAGTCCTTGTATCCCCCATCCAAGCTAGTAGTTTTCCGACCCACCTAACACTGCCTCGACAGCATCAGAAAATATTCTTGCACCCTCTCTATTTAAGTGTATCCCATCCCTGTAGAAACAGTCTCTCCTGTTAACAATTTGATGGAGATCTGGATTTTGTAGTAAAACGAAATTGAATATCATTCCTAACTTCATCTTCTGTAAAATTATAATCCACTAAGTTCTTATAATATAACTCTGCAATTATGTCCTCTTTAGTCAATTCCTTTGGAATGTCATATTAGAAGTGATGGATTTTCTTTCCTAGGAGCCCCAGAACTAACTCCAGCATTATCAAAAGAATTAGATGCAGTTATATTGACAAGGTCTGACTTAGAAGCAGTCTCAAAAACAATCGTTTGGTTTCTTCCTTGTCATAAATATTTTATTTTAATATTTTTAAACTCAGATTTGAGTGTCTTTGTAACATTTTTTGACTTCCGTACTTGTCTTCAACTCACTATTTTCGTCAGCTCTCAAATTAAGAATATTTTCGTCTGTTCTAGCTTACTTCTTATGGGGCTGCCTCCCATCATGAGCAACCTCTGCAAATCGTCATACAGAAGAGACCTGTAACCCGGCAGCGTCAACTTTTTCCTGAATATTTTGAATTTCCGAGTTTGTAACCAGAGGCTTATTTAACTTAGATGGGAGCAAAGCTGGAAAAGAATTCAATTCAACACACTGTCCATTAACTTGGCTGTACTGCTAACCTCCATATTGATAGCATTTAACTTTTCATTTTTAAATTGTGAATCACAATGAACATGCATTGCTTCAGTCCACATTAATTCTTCTTCTTCTTTGTCTTCGCCTTTTCCCATGTTATATGGGGTCGGCATTCAATGTTTCCATTCTCTTCTTCTCCTCTACCTGGACTAACTTCTTTAACCGGAACATATCTATTCTTTGGTTTTGGCATTGCTTTTACGACCGGATGCCCTTCCTGACGTCAACCCTCACCATTTATCCGAGTTTGGGATTTAAGCTGCCGATCTACTAAACTTGACGCAGCCATATAAATGGAGTAGCGCTTAATCAGTGGTGAAGCTTCCTCGTGATGTCACAATTTAATAATTTTACGCAATTTATGCCGAATTTCTAGTCACCACTGAACAATCTGGATACATCCAAATGGTTGATCAATAGAATTACTGTGACCTTGAAATTACCAATAATGTATAACTCAGCAACATGTGAGTATTTTTAAATACAATTTGGTATCCTGAAAACTTCTACGTCAAAGCTATCAGGTAGAACAACTATTCTACTAAGAATTCCCAGTAGCTGATCGTAATTCCTTAAAATTTAATGACCTTGAAATTTCCTATGTTTTCCTATACCCGAGAATAATAATGATAGCCATTTTAAAAAAAAGTTCACAGTCGGAAAAATAAAGCCACCTTAGGTCCCAAATCTTAACCTATCACTCACCCACACTTATTTTATGTAAAATATAACTTATTTTTGAGCAACACTCCCGAAAACCTTCTTTATTGATTAATTTTAATAGCACACTAATTTAGCTAGCATACAGCTGGTGCCACCAGCGCAACATTAATTATTAGCCTAAAATCGCAAGTTATGTCTGCTGACATGGCCATTAAGATAAAATAAGGTCTCATCATTAAACAAAATTTAATTGTATTGGATGACAATGTTCATCCTTGCAGAAACCATTCACAGGTTTGTGAATCTGTGAATCTAAACATAACATTCCATAAGCAATACACCATGAACCTCTTGTTATGAAGTGAATCTTATATGGATGGAAATTGTTAGTAGCTAGAATGTGGAGAATAGTTCTGCCACACTGTTTTGGCAGCTTCCTACAAAAGGCTCTGAATGGATTGGGTAAGATAAATGTTGATGGCATCCTTACTCTTGATCAAACAACACACATAATGGGGTGTAAATTTCAACTGAGGCAGGAGAGATATGCCAAAATTTGCTTTCAGCCAGCGAGTAATTTATTGTTGCAACAAACTTGCATCTGGTGTTATGAAAGTGGGTAGTTTGAATAAATTTAAGGTGTAATAAGACAAATTATTGGAGGTGAGGTGTGGGCAGTTAATGTTAGAAACTTTTTTTATTATTATTTATTTTTATGTTATTTTATTTTTACCTAATATTGTATAAACTTGCTTCCTTGCATCATTTACCAATATTGATACTAATGTTTCAAAGCATACTGTATTGTTAAACAATCCTGTGCTTTTATTTTAATATAAAATGTGTATGTTTCGCCAAAATTTAAATTCTAGTGCAGTATTGGACTTTAAAAAATTCCCTGCTTTTTCCAAAAATCATGTTTTCCACAATTTTTTTGCAAATAATTCATGCTTTCTTTTTGCAAAAAAATCTTGGTTTTTTTTGCCTGCTTTCCTCCTTCTTACAATTACCCAAACTCTAGCTTTCTAAATTGGCATTTATGGTAAAGTAACTGATATGTTTAGAACAAAGGCCTTCTACAGTGGCATTTTCCAGTAACACTGTCTGGTGATTAGTTGCCAGTTTCCTCTTTAGTTGATCGTATCAACTGTCAAAAAAGCTGTTTAATTGAAAAACAAAAGAAGTCTGACTGATCTGAATTATTCTATTTATTTTTATTATTATTATTTATTTATTTTTTTTTTTTTTGGCTGCTATGATGGCAGCCAAAAACCTTTGGATTTCAAAGTATGAAATATACACAATTTTTAATATATTCATT
This sequence comes from Mastigoproctus giganteus, assembly GCF_048544385.1. Classification (NCBI taxonomy): domain Eukaryota; kingdom Metazoa; phylum Arthropoda; class Arachnida; order Uropygi; family Thelyphonidae; genus Mastigoproctus; species Mastigoproctus giganteus. The sequence continues at coordinate 83,537,592 of NC_143577.1, read as the reverse complement.
AATTTATTGAAACATTAAAACAATACAAATTCTACAAAAAAAAAAAAAAAAAAAACTAAAATATTACATGTAAATGTATTATTTTAGTTCTTTTTTACTGTAGATATAAATTAGTCAAACCAGCTGTAAATGTAAATCAGTCAAACTTAACTTAATTAAGATACTGCATGTATTTTAAAACATGATGAACAAAAAATTTATTCCCACATGCACCACCTTACAAAATATCCTTGCCAGTGCCCACGGCTGCTATAAACATTAGTAAATGAAGTATTTAAAATTTAATGAAAAAATCATCAGTCAACATTTTGAATGTTGACTGATGATTTACATCCTTACAAAATATCCTTGCCAGTGCCCACGGCTGCTATAAACATTAGTAAATGAAGTATTTAAAATTTAATGAAAAAATCATCAGTCAACATTTTGAATATAAAAATCAATAATTAATAAAATATTGCACTAAGTAATAAATAAATAATATTATTTTATAATAACACTAAGTATTACCTTAGCAGCAAAATTAACATCTGCACCTTTATCAAGTAATAATGTTGCAATATCTTCATTACCATAATGAGCTGCAATATGAAGTGGTGTAAAACCACTCTAAAAGAAAAATAACAAATTTTTCACTGGTAGACAAAATCTAATAATATTTTTGTAAATAAAAAATCTCGATTAACATGCTGTTAAGTACATTTAAGTCATTTGACAATTTTTTTTTAGATATTTGTTACTTTTGTAACTTCATAATTTAGATCACTGGAAGATCTATGTCAATGGAGTTACTCTTTTCTAAAATGGGTCAAAATGATCCCAAATAAATGTCTCTGAGTTTTTGTATGCTTACCAGCATGTTAATGATATCAGCATCAATAATATGGATAAAAGAAGCCACCAAAAATTTTCTAGGAATTAAGTAGACACTTTTCACATATACATGTGTGTGGGATGGATGGGGGGAGAATAAATAAAAGCATTTCATGCATATATATATATATATGCTTGCATGCAAAGATGGTTCAAATTTGACCAACATTTCAAATGTGAATGAAATAAAGAAATAAATGCTCATTATTGTACAACAAGAGAGAAAATGAATGTTGCTCTTGAAGACCTTCACAGCCAAGGACACTAGGGTTTAGAGCAATTATTGTTGCTACTTCTTAATTTTTATCGGTAAATAGCTACAAGTATAGCCATGTCACACGACAGACTAAATATACAGTGCAGCCTACTGTACTAGTAACTAATTACTGCTGTCAGTTGCAGGCTCCGAAAAAAATGATAAGTGTTTGCCTTTTCATTTACATAGTTGTTATTTTATATTGTACTTAATACATAGCCTTATAGTTATAGTTACGCTGGTTATTTTTATTTTAATTCAGATAAACAGTTTTTGTAGATATACGTAATACATACGTAAAACCATTATTTCGTTCGAATCTTGCAGCCATTGTTTTTGTATATAGTGGTAGGAAATTCAAATTTTTAATTGAGGTAGTTAGGTAGCTCTAACATATAATTTAGAGTAATATGCTTCACTGTTTCTATTAGATAGCATAGTATTGACATTTAATTAATTTAATTTATTGATTTTATTAATTTAAAGTATCATGCCCCAAACTAGAGCAGCAAAGCAACGGGCACAAAGTGGCAGGAGTGCTGTGACTCGGGGGAGAACTGAGGGGGGGGGGGCGATTCTCCAACGCATCAGAGCCTAAAAAAATGTGCAACTTGTGAAATGTTTGCCGAACTCTCTGGAACGGAACATGACATTGCCATGGGGGATGTCTTTGTGTGTGAGCGATGTAAGGAGTGTAAGGAAATCAGGCGAAAACTCAGCGTTGTTATGGGCCTATATGAGAGTTTAAAGGACAGGGTGGATGCCCCTGAAAGATCTAAATTGAGGGGCCCATCAGGCTCTCAGCTGCCCACATCAACGCCAGAGCTTGCACTTGGTCATCACGCAACACAGCGGCATCCCTCAAGGCAGAATGCACTGGTCCCACAGGAACTAGTAGTTGTTGGTGACTCTATTGTCAGGGAAACGGGAAACATGCTTTGTAAAAAGGATAGGTGGAACAGGACCAGGTGATATTAAGGTGATATCACCTGGTCAGGTGATATCACCTTAATGACCAGGTGATACAAATGATATTAAGAGTAGGAGACTGGCAGAATTACTTAACAAGTACAGGTCACTGCTGAACAAAAGCCGAGAATTAGGGTTGAATTTGAAAGTGTCTGCAATTCTGCCCAGACACGATAGAAGGGAGTATATGATGAGAGCCTTATAGATCAATTCAGCCCTGGAAAGAATGTGCAAGGCTCAAGGGGTAGAATTTTTTTCAGCCTGGACTGTACTTGTTAACAGGAGAGACTGCTTCTATAGGGATGGGATACACTTAAATAGAAAGGGTGCAAGAATATTTGCTGATGCTATCGAGGCAGTGTTAGGTGGGTCCGAAAACTGATAGCTTGGGGGGATACAAGGACTAATAGTTTAACAGTAGCCGTAGGAAGAGGTGAAGATGATTCTTGCACAACTTCTATTAGAATAAGTAGCGACCTGGAGAGTGGGGGGTTGGGGGTTTCACGGACGGATGGCAGTCATGCTGAAATAGGTGGGTATATGGGATGTGTTAGGGTAACTAAGAATAGGAGTAGGAGCATGTATGCTTGCATTTATACCAAGGCTAGAAGTATAGTAAATAAATTTGATGAATTTGAAGTGTTGGTCAAGACATCAAAGCAGATATTGTTGGGATAGCAGAGATGTGGTGTCACACAAATATAAGGAATGCTGAACTGGAATTTGGGGAGTACAATGTGTACAGAAAGGATAGACAGGATAGAAAGGGAGGTGGTGTTATGCTGTTAATTAAGAAAAACAAAGTCAAAAGAAGTGCATCCAGTTGATATAGATGAACAGTGCACTGTTGAGTCAGTTTGGTGTGACATAAGCACTGCGAATGCAAAAATAAGAGGAGTGTGTTATAGGCCTAATGACTCAAATGAGTACAATGAACAATTGTAGAGAGAAATAGAGTGGGCTAGTAAATCGGAATGTCTTATAATGGGGGATTTTAACTTCCAGATATTGACTAGAACTTGTGGGTTGGTCGCTCACACACTAGTCAGACTTTTGTGGATTTATTGGATGATTGTTTTCTGCAGCAGCATGTTCGAGAGACAACCAGAGAAAGTAATACTCTTGATCTGGTTATCAGCAGTGATCATTCGTGTATTAAGATTTTGCAGATAAAGGAACCACTAGGTGGTAGTGATCACATTGTACTGATGTGGGATTTACTTAAAGATTTAATTACCATCAGGGGTAAAGGAAAGGGTTTTTGCTTCCATAAAGGTGAGTACAGTGCTCACCGACAGTTTTTAAATTCTGTACAGTGGGACCAACTGACGATGTTACCAACAGTAAATTCTAAGTGGGAAGCGTTCAAGGAATTAATCGTGGAAGCTACTAAAAGTTTCATATCTATTAAGAAATATTGTTCAGGGTTTAGGCCTAAATGGTTATCTAATGAACTAATGAGACTCGTAATAGAGAAGAAAAATGCATGGGATGCATATAAATTATCAAGCGACTCAGAAGCCTATGGCAGATATAAGCTAGTCTGTAATCAGGTGATAAAGGAGGTTAGGCAGGCGAAGGCAGATTACGAGAAATCCTTGGCAAAAGATGCTAAGAAAAACAGCAAGGATTTCTTTAATTATATAAACTCTAAAAGGAAGGGGATGAATCTGATTGGTCCAATTGACATCAATGGTTCGACTGTTGATGATCCTGCTCAGATAGCAAACAAACTGAATGAGTATTTTGAAAGGTTATCAAATTGTAGCAGGATACTTAATGATTTTGGAATAACTGAAAGCAAAGTGGAGGAGAAATTGTTGAAGTTAAACATAAGAAAAGCACCTGGGGTGGATGGGATCTATCCAGTTATATTAAAGGAGGTGGCAAAGCAACTAAGCAAACCCTTAGCCATAATTATGAGAGTGTCCTTGGAGTCAGGGGAGGTTCCCACGGACTGGAGATGTGCAAATGTATCCCCAATTCACAAAAGGGGATCGAAGGGTGATACGAATAATTACAGACCAGTTAGTTTAACTTCTGTTCCGGATAAAATAATGGAGTCACTGGTTAAAGATGCATTGCAGGATCATCTAGACAAGACTACAGCAATAATTCAGACATAGCATCAGTTTGTTAAGAGAAAGTCTTGTCTGACAAATTTGATAGGATATTATGATGTGGTTACAAAGGAACTGGATGCAAAAAAGAATTTTGATATCATATATTTGGATTTCAGGAAAGCTTTTGACACTGTTGCACATGGAAGACTATTGCACAAATTGGAGCAGAATGGCATTAAGGGTAAGTTGCTACAATGGATAAAAGGATGGTTAAGTGGGAGAAGACAGAGGGTGGTAATCAATGGGTGCTGCTCTTCATGGACTAATGTTATTAGTGGAGTCCCACAGGGTTCGGTGTTAGGTCCATTGCTGTTTTGTATATTTATCAATGATATTGATGAAGATATATCAGGCTTAATGTCGAAGTTTGCAGGGTTGTTAATGACAGTAATGGCAGTGTGCTACTGCAACAGGATCTAGATAATTTGGGAGATGGGCTAAAGAAGTGGCAACTGAAGTTTAACCTTGACAAATACAAAGTACTGCATATGGGTAGAAGTAACCCAAGAGAAACGTACCAACTGTGTGGTACTACACTTAAGGTGGTAGAAAATGAAAAAGACCTGGGAGTAATTGTGCAGTCAGATATGAAGTTTTCTGAGCAATGCAGACAGGCTGCCAGGGCAGGTCATGGGGTTTTGTCAATGATATATAGGAATTTTGCTAGCAGGGAAAAGGAGGTGTTATCCCTCTGTATAGGGCAATGGTCAGGCCACGCCTTGAGTACTGCATAAAGGTCTGGAGGCCTCATTTTAGGAAGGATGTAGATTTACTTGAGCGTGTACAGAGAAGGGCAACAAGATTGGTGAGGGGAATGAAGGGATCCTCTTACCAAGAGAGGCTTAAGTTCTGCAAATTGCAGTGGCTGGAGACTAGGCACCTGCGCGGTGATCTTATTGAGGTATATAAGGCCTTGACTGGGTTGAGCACGCTGAATTCTGATGGGATCCTTCCACTTGTTCAGATTACGAACCAAAGGGGGCATAAATTCAAATTAAGAAAAGACAGATGTAGAATAGATGTGCGGAAATTTGCCTTTAGCCAGCGGGTAGTTAATTGCTGGAACAAACTTCTTTCTGTCGTTGTGGAAGCTGATAGGTTGAATAAATTTAAGGAGGAACTGGACAGGCATTTGGAGGCAATGGTGTGATTTTTTTTTTTTTTTTTTGGCTGATGCTGCATAAGCTCATACACTTGCTTTCTTGCATCACATGCCACTACTACTACTACTACAGACTGTGAGAATACAGAGCTACTTGATATTATTGTCAACATTTAATACATTTCCTTCTACTTCTTTCATCATGCATCATGCAAATTTTGCTCTACTCCTCTGTGTACCTCTCCAACACCAGAAAATAAATTATTTTTTATTATTTTTTTTATAAAAACCCCAAACACAAGAGATATTAGAATCTATAGTACTTAGTACCATGCATGGGATGGAGGTTGAGAAGACGAAAGAAGATATTTGTTGACATTAGACTTGAACTTCTGTAGACTGTAATTTTCAGGAAATATGAATGAAGGAAGGTTGTTCCAGAAAACGGCAGTTGAATTAATAAATGAAGAAGATGAAAAGTTGGTTCTGTGTTTGAAGATGGACAGTAAATGGATGTTGGCTGGTGGTTGCATGTTTTCGGACTGTTTTTAAAGAGAGAGCGGGAATTATAGAAGTCAATCCAGAAGAACAGTACCTGTGGAAGTATCTGTAGAACAGGCATGCAACAGAAACAGTACATCTATGAGACAGAGAGTGGAGAGACTCTGTTAGAGATGAGTGATTAATTAACCTAACTGCCCTCTTCTCAATGGAATCTAGAAGCCTGAGAAAGGTTTTGAGTGCACTGCCCCAGATGTGGGAACAATATTCCATGGTAGGGCAGATTTGCGATTTGTAAAGAGTGAACAGCTGTTTGGAAGAAAAGTAACACCGAGCGCAAAAGAGAAAACCAAGTTTTTTAGATGCAGAGGAAGCAATATTTGTAATGTGCTTGTGTCAAGAGAGATTAGAATCAGGGTAATCCCCAAAAGATATATATCATCTTGCCTAGAAATCAGATGGTCACCAAAGATAAGGATAGGAGCAGAAGAATCCTTTTGCAAGATATAAGACACGACTGAGTTTTAGAAGGATTAAAATCAACTCAGTTGTCTTTACCCCACTGGAGAATTACCTGGAGATCAGAATTTAAGGAATTGGTAGTGGATATTTGAGAAGCTGAAGCTGATTGAACAGGGCAAGGTTTCTAAAACTGGAAAGCAATGTCATCAGAAAAACTATAGATAGAATTTGCAGTCAATGGAAGAAGGTCATTAATATAAAATAGGAAAAGAGTGAGAGAGAGAGAACCCTGGGGAACACCAGCATTAGTGGAGAAGTTAGAAGATAGACGGCAATCTAAAATCACCCTCAGTGAGTGATCAGAGAGAAAACTGGATTTTCTCTCCAAACTGATGGCCATTTTTGGGTCTGGCAGATGCTCAGAGATCATTATTTACTGGACTGTTCATCACAACTGTTTGCTGAACTTTGGCAGAGGTGGTGGTGTCACTATTTGAGGTTGTTTCTTGTGATTTGGGCTCATATCCTGGAACAATGAATGCCACATGGTATATTAATATTCTGGACAGTTCTGTTCTTCCTATACTGTGGTAGCAGTATGGGGAGGGTCCATTTCATGTTGCAGCATGTCACACTACACAGCCAGTAGATTGAGTTTGAAAGAGGAACATGCAAAATCATCACTAGACATCCTATAGCCCCAACCTAAACCCACTCTGAATACTCTTAGGATGAACAGGAACGTCAGCTTTAGGCCAAGCCAACATACCTACAATCAATAGCTGAATTGACCTCTGCATTGAAAGAGGAATGGATAAAAATAGCACATTCCTGTTATAAAAAATTAGTGGTCTGATGTCTACTGACAAGAATACAGCTTGTGATTAAGGCTAAAAATAGACTGATACATTATTAAATATTGTATGCAATAGCATTAGTAGAGGCATATGATGCAAGAAAGCAAGCTTATATAGCATCAGTCAAAAGAAAAAAAAAAAAAAAAACCTTCCTATTTCACCCATCTGTTTACTCCAAAAGTTTGTCTAGTTCAGCCTTGAATTTATTTAAGCTGTCCACTTCCACAAGGACAGATGGAAGTTTGTTCCAGCAATCAACCACCCACTGATTATGCACAACTTTCTGCATATCTATTCTACAACTGTCTTTCCTCAATTTGAATTAAGAAATATTGTTCGAGATTTAGGCCTAAATGGATGTCAGATAAACTAATTAGACATGTGCCAGAGAAGAAAAATGTATGGGATACATATAAATTAACATCTGACACAGAAGCCTATGATAGATATAAGCTGGTCTGTAACCAAGCTACAAAGGAGGTTAGGCAGGCGAAGGCAGATTACAAGAAATCTTTGGCAAAGGATGCAAAGGAAAACAGCAAAGAGTTCTGTACTTATGTAAACTCTAGAAGGAAGGAGATTTTTTTTTTTTTTATGTGAACCCCAAACACGAGAGGTATTAGAACCTATAGTACTTAGTACCATGCTTGGGTTGGAGGGTGAGAAGACAAAAGAAGATATTTGTTGACATTGGACTTGAACTTCTGTAGATTGTAATTTTCAGGAAATGCGTATGAAGGAAGGTTGTTCCAGAAAACGGCAGTTGAATGAATAAATGAGGAAGATGAAAAGTGGGTTTGAAGTTGGACAGTAAATGGATGTTGGCTGGTGGCGGCACGTGTTCGGACTGTTTTGAAAGAGAGAGCGGGAATTATAGAAGCCAATTCAGAAGAACAGTGCCCATGGAAGTATCTGTACAAGAGGCATGCAGCAGAAACAGTGTGTCTATGAGAAAGCGAGTGGAGAGAGACTCTGTTAGAGATGAATCATTAATTAACCTAACTGCCCTCTTCTGAATGGAATCCAGAAGCCTGAGAGAGGTTTTGGGGGCACCACCCCAGATGTGGGAACAATATTTCATGGCAGGGCGGATTTGCGATTTATACAGAGTGAGCAGCTGTTTGGAAGAAAAGTAACGCCGAGAGCGAAACAGAAAACCAAGTTTTTTAGATGCAGAGGAAGCAATATTTGTAATTTGCTTGTGCCAAGAGAGATTAGAAGTCAGGGTAATCCCCAAAAGAGATATATCATTTTACCTAGAAATCGGAGTGTCACTAAAGATAAGCATAGGAGCAGAAGAATCCTTTTTGCAAGATATAAGACAAGTCTGAGTTTTAGAAGGGTTGAAATCAACGAAGTTGTCTTTGCCCCACTGGAGAATTACTGAAGATCGGCATTTAAGAAATTGGTAGCAGATTTTCGAGAAGTTGAAGCTGATTGAGCAGGACAAGGTTTCTCAAAATGGAAAGTGGAATGCAATGTGCTATCATCGGCAAAACTATAGATAGGATTTCCAATCAATGAAAGAAGGTCATTAATATACAAGAGGAAAAGAGTGGGGGAAAGAACTGAACCTTGGGGGACACCGGCATTAGTGGAGAAGTTAGAAGACAGAGAGCCATCTACCTTCACCCTCAGTGAGTGATCAGAGAGAAAACTGGATAACCAATTACTAAAAACAGTTGGCAAACCATAAGATGGAAGCTTGTTTAGAAGACTTTTATACCAAACACGATCAAAAGCCTTTGAGATGTCAAGAGCAACTACTTCTGTTTCACCGAACCTTTCCATTTGAATTAGTCCATAAATGGTTAAAATAAGCCAGAATATCACCAGTGGATCGACACTGACGGAATCCCTACTGGCGATTGTTGATCAGACGGAAGGTTTCTAGGTAGTTTGAGAGTTGGCGGTTAATTGATTTCTCCATTACTTTAGAAAGAGTAGCAGTAATTGCAATGGGACGATAATTGGATGGGAGGGATTTGTCAATCTTTTTAGGAACTGGCTGGATATGAGCAAATTTACAAGCAGAAGGAAAAACACCTTTGGAATAAGAAAGTGAAAAAAGGCAGCAAAGAATAGGAGTAAGTTCAGGAGCACAGGTTTTTCGAACAAGTGGAGAAATACCATCAGGACCTGGAGCTTTCTTAGCATCAAGATTCATCAAAATCCTTCTGGTATCCTTTTGACGGAAGACCACAGGAGGCATTGAATGGAGCGTGTTAGGAATGGTGGGAGGTGTGTTACCAAGATCATTAATACATGAGCTGGAAGAAAAATGGGATGCTAGCAGGTCAGCTTTATCCTTGGGTGAAGTGACAACAGAACCATCTGGTTTGGACAGAGGTGGGAGCAGAGATGGGCAAAAGTTGCGGCCAATAGCTTTGGCAAGAGACCAGAATGCTCGGCTACCATTAGGGCAAGAAGCAAGTTTTCTACTCTTAGCCTGTTCAAACTGTAGTTTGGACTGATTAATAACTGCTTTACAATTGTTGTGAGCTTTGGTGTAGGCAGAAAATGAAACTGGAGAATTAGAATCAAGCCAATTACGATATGCAACATTCTTCTCTTGGGCAGCCTTAGCACATTTATTGGAAAACCAAGGTTTAGATAAAGGACGAGATTTTAAAGTGGAGTGTGGGATAAAGGATTCCATTCCTGCAGGAACAATTTCACTGACACGATCTGAGCAAACGTTGACATCAGAAGTTTTGAAACAGTAATCAGACCAAGGAAAAGAAGAAAAGAAGTCTCGCAGGTCATCCCATTTTGCATTCTTGTAATGCCAAACAACACGAGGTTCGTAATAGCCATGAGATAAAGGTTCCATTGGAGAAGAGACAATCACCAAGTTGTGATCTGAAGTGCCTAAAGGCCCTCTCACTTCGACCTTGTACTTGGAAGGGTTGTTTGTGAGAAAAAGATCAAGCGTGTTGGCTGTATGATTAGGATTGTCCGGTATTCTTGTAGGTAAATGAACAATCTGTGCTAGGTCATTAGTAATTGCAAAAGCCTCAGCATCTCGACCTGCTGGGTCGGTGTGACTAGAAAACGGAAGCCAGCTGGAGTTGTGAACATTAAAATCACCAAGGAAAATTACCTCACTGTTAGGAAAGTTGGACTGGAGAAAGTCAAGTTCCAAAGAGAGGAAGTCAAAGAGCTCCAAGTGATTAGTGGAGTTGGGAGAACGGTAGAGACAACAGATGAATTTGACACAATGAGGTATAGAGATTTTAAGCCAGAGAAGATCAAAGAGAGGAGATTCCAAATTGCCAAATCTCTGACGGGGAATATCAGAATGGACATATGCACAAGTACCACCTTTTAGGCGAAAGGAATCATACAGCGAATAATTTGGGCATCCGAGATGAGCAGTAGTTGAATCAACCGATAACTGAGATTGTGTCAGAAAAAGTACATGGGGTTTGAAAGACTGCAAGTGGAAATGGACATCGTTGAGATTAGAATTGAGACCACGTATATTTGTGAAATGAATTAGGAAGTCCTTGGGAGGTTTAGATCTTTTCGCAGATAATCTTGCTCTATTATTTTGACAATTCATGGTGTATTCAATAGTAAGAATAAGTGGGTGGGACATGCTGTATGAAGTAATGAAATTTTTGGATATGGCGTACATGTGGTAAGAATATACCCAGATCCTTGACATAACATGACCTCGACAATGCTCCCCGCATACACACTACTCGGACTCCCTCCAGTCACTATCTGGCAGAGTAGAGGTAGCAAGATTATACACTAGCTGATCCGGAAGCCTCCTAGAGAGTTACCAACAGGTTTGGTCCGGTGTACTAACTAGCGGCCGGCCTGCGAACACCGTTTTAGAGCTGTACCCTCAAAATGTAAGGAATATTGGATCTTGCCACGACATTCATCATAACCTCAAAAATCATCAATCATACTGCATGATGGAAGAGATAGGGAAGGGTTGGCCGGACCTTAGCTCTAGAGACTAAACATGGGTTCCACCACTTCAAGCCTCCAATAAGCAAAGTGGTGGTATTTCACCGGTTGATGAGAGTCATCTACCACCTAGTACTGCCTGGTAACATAAAGGGGCGGCGTTCCTCCATATGGTGTGGGCGCCACACCTCAACCCCTGCTTACGTTGGTTCACACCTGGGTGGTCACCCACCATGTACTTGTGCATGGAGGTTATACCCAGGATTACTAACAGTCCCACCATCGTGAAGGTGCAAGCAGAGGATTTGGCTGTCATAGACCGTCCGGACTTCGCCGAAATTGGGTCCACTTGACTTGAGTGTCACCCGAATATCAGTTCCATCAGCGTTTTAGACTCCCAGGTAGCAAGTACAGCTTGTCTGGCATATCTGAGAGAATGTCTGTGACAACCTCAAGGACCTGATGAATCAGATTGGTCCACTTGATATCGATGGTTCAATTGTTGATGGGAATTTCCAGGCCTGCTGGGACTCATAGTGGAACAAGTAAATATATGGGCTGTGTTAGGGTAACTAAGAGTAGAAACAGGTGCATGTCAATGCTAGGAGTACAGTTAATATATTTGATGAGCTTGAAGTGCAAGTCAAGACATCAAAGGCAGATATTGTTGGTATATCAGAGACATGGTGTCACACAGACTCAGCTGCTCAGGTAGCTAACAAACTGAATCAATATTTTGCATTGATATTAACACATGAGGAGTTATTCAGGGAGGGGAATGCCAGAGGTGTATTTAACTCTGGCAGTAAGCTAGATAATCTTGTAATAACTGAGAGTAAAGTGGAGGAGAAATTGTTGAAGATAAACACAAGAAAGGCACCTGAGGGTGGATGGAATCTATTCAGTTATATTAAAGGAGGCAGCAAAGCTACTAAGCAAACCCTTAGCCATAATTATGAGAGCTTCCCTGGACTCAGGGGAGGTCCCCATGGACTGGAGGTGTGCAAATGTATCATCAATTCACAAAGGGGGTTCAAAAGGTGACACATATACCTATAGATCTGTTAGTTTAATTTGTGTTCCCAGGGAAATAATGGAATCACTGGTTAAAGAAGCATTGTAGGATTATCTAGACAAGACTGCAGTATTAGTTAAGACACATCATGCGTTTGTTAAAGGGAGGTCTTGGCTGACCAATTTGATTGGATATTATGGTAAGGTCACAAAGGAACTGAATGCCAAAAATAATTTTGATATCATATACTTGGATTTTAGGAAAGCTTTTGATACTATTGCACAATTACCTCCAGGTCCTTTTTATTCTCTACCACTGTCAGTGTGGTACCACAGAGTCGATACGCTACTCTGCGATTACTGCTTCCCATATGTAGTACTTTACATTTGTCAATGTTAAACTTCATTTACCACCTCTCAGCCCATCTGCTCAACTTTTCTAGATCCTGTTGCAGCAGTGTACTGACATTAATGTCATTAACAACCTTGCCAACCTTCATATCATCTGCAAGCTTGGACATTAAGCTTGATATACCATCATCAATATCATTTATAAATACAGAAAACAAAAATGGACCCAACACTGAATCCTGCACTAATAACATTAGTCCACGAAGAGCAGTGTCCATTGATTACCAGTCTCTGTCGTCTCCCACTCAATCATCCCTTTATCCATTGTAGCATCTTACCTTTAATGCCATACCTCTCCAATATGCAGGCAGATATGAAGTCTTCTAAGCAGTGCAGACAGTCTGCAAGAGTAGCTCATGGTGTCTTCTTAATGATATACAGGAATTTTTCTAGCAGGGATAAGGAGGTGATTATCTCCTTGTTTAAGGCAATGGTCAGGCCACACCTTGAATACTGTATACAGGTCTGGAGGGCTCATTTTAAGAAGGATGTAGTGCTGTTGGAACAAGTACAGAGAAGGGCAACAAAATTAATGAATGGAACAAAGGGTTGCTCTTACAAAGGCTTAAATTTTGCAAATTACAGTCTGGAGACTAGGCACCTGCGAGGTGATCTGATTGAGGCGTATAAAGCCTTGAATAGTTTGGGTATGCTCAATGCTGATGGGATTCTTCCTCTTGCTCAGAATAATCACCTGAGAGGGCATAAATCCAAATAGAGGAAAGACTGTTGTAGGATAGATGTGCGGATGTTTGTCTTTACCCAGCGGGTGGTTGATTGCTGGAAAAAACTTCCATCTGTCATTGTAGAAGTTGATAGCTTAAACAGATTCAAGGCAGAACTTGACAAACATTTGGATCGAGTGGATGGGTGAAATAAGGGTGTGTTTTTTTTTGGCTGATGCTATATAAACTTGCTTTCTTGCATCATGTGCCTTTGCTAATGTTAATGCTAATACTTCTGACTGTTGTTCTCTCTGTCTCTCTCTCTCTCTCAGGGTAATTCAGAAAATCTTTTTGGCTGGTGCAGCATAAGATTCAGGCTTCTTCACGCCATATGGCTAATAATAATAATAATAATAATAATAATAATAATAACAACAACACTGACAAATGCAAGGTACTGCATATGGGTAGCAGTAATCCCAGAGTAACGTACCAAGTGTATGGTAATACACTCGGCGTAAGGGAAAATGAAAAAGGAACTCGGGTTAATTGTGCAGTCACATATGAAATTCTCTGAGCAGCAGACAGGCTGCCAGGACAGATCATTTTTCAATGATATACAGGAATTTTGCCTGCAGTGAAAAGGAGATGATTAACCCTTTGTAAAAGGTAGTAGTCAGGCCACATCTTCAGTACTGTATACAGATCTGGAAGTCTCATTTTAGAAAAGATCAATGGACACTGCTCATCGTGGACTAATGTTATTAGTGGAGTCCCTCAGGGTTCAGTGTTGGGTCCTTTATTGTTTTCTGTATTTATAAATGATATTGATGATGGTATATCAAGCTTAATGTCCAAGTTTGCAGACGATACGAAGGTTGGCAAGGTTGTCAAGGACACTACTGACACTATGCTGCTGCAACAGGATTTGGAAAGGTTGAGCAGATGGGCTTCGAGGTGGCAAATGAAGTTTAACATTGACAAATGTAAAGTACTACATATGGGAAACAGCAACCCCAGAGCAACGTATCAACTGTGTGGTACTACACTGACAGTGGTAGAGAGTGAAAGGGACCTGGGGATGGTTGTGCAGGCAGATATGAAGTTCTCTGAGCAGTGCAGACGGGCTGCAAGAGTAGCTCATGGTGTCTTGTCAATGATATATAGGAATTTTTCTAGCAGGGATAAGGAGGTGATTATCCCCTTGTATAAAGGAATGGTCAGGCCACACCTTGAGTACTGTATACAGGTCTGGAGGCCTCATTTCAAGAAGGATGTAGAGCTGCTGGAACGAGTACAGAACTGTTGTTGTTTTGGTTTTTAGGAGCATTAGCAACTAAGGCTATATTGCTCTGGGAATATGCGATGGTCATTCCCTAATCTTTCCGCATCCTCCGTATTTGGTGGTGACGGGCTCGAACCACGGTCTAATCAAGAAGCGTGTGCTACGCACCGCTGCTCCTTCCCACCTGACTACGGAGGCACCTAAAACGAGTACAGAGAAGGGCAACATGATTAGTGAATGGAACAAAGGGTTGCTCTTATGAAGAAAAGCTTAAGTTTTGCAAATTACAGTGTCTGGAGATTAGGCACCGGCAAGATGATCTGATAGAGGTGTATAAAGCCTTGAATGGTTTGAGCATGCTCAATGCTGATGGGATTCTTCCTCTTGCTCAGAATAATCACCTGAGAGGGCATAAATTCAAATTGAGGAAAGACAGATGTAGGATAGATGTGTGGAAATTTGCCTTTAGCCAGCGAGTAGTTGGTTGGTGGAACAGACTTCCATCCCTTGTTGTGGAAGTTGATAGCCTAAATAAATTTAATGCTCAGCTGGACAGGTATTTCGAACGAATGGAGGGGTGAAATGGGAGTGGTTTTTTTTTTTTTTTTTTGGCCGATGCTGCATAAGCTTGCTTTCTTGCATCATATGCCTCTACAAATGCTAAAATGCTAAATGCTAATGCTAAAAGATGTAGAGTTGCTGGAAAGTGGAAAGAGAATGGCAACAAGACTGCTGAAGGGAACAAAGAGGTGCTTTTACCACGAAAAGCTTCAGTAGTAGTAGTAGTAGTAGTAGTGGCACTTGATGCAAGAAAGCAAGTGTAGGAGCTTATGCAGCATCAGCCAAAAAAAAAAAATCACACCATACCCTCCAAATGCCTGTCCAGTTCCTCCTTAAATTTATTTAACCTATCAACTTCCACAACGACAGATGGAAGTTTGTTCCAGCAATTAACCACCCGCTGGCTAAAGGCAAATTTCCGCACATCTATCCTTTCTTAATTTGAACTTATGTCCCCGTAGGTTCGTATTCTGAACAAGTGGGAGGATCCCATCAGAATTCAGCGTGCTCAACCTATTCAAGGCCTTATAGACCCCAATCAGATCACCGCGCAGGTGCCTAGTCTCCAGCCACTGCAATTTGCAGAACTTAAGCCTCTCTTGGTAAGAGGATCCCTTCATTCCCCTCCGCAAACAGCAGCAGCTGCAGACAAGGCACTTGCGAGGTGATCTGATTAAGGTGTTTAAGGCTTTGAATGGCTTGAGCAACCTCAATGCTGATGGGATTCTTCCTCTTGCTCAGACTTTGCACAAGGGGTCATAAATTCAAATAGAGAAAGAATTCAGTCAACAGGTAATTGATTGCTGGAAAAAGCTCCTATCCATTGTTATGGAAGTGAACAGTTTGAATAAATTCAAGGAAGAACTAGACAAATTATTGGAGGGGATGAATAGGTGAAATGTTTTTTTTTTTTTTTTTTGCTTGAAGCTGTATAAGCTTTCTATTAATAATACTAATACTAGAATATCAAAGCTTGCTTAAAAGTATCAGTTTGTATTAAATTTTCTTTTTAAATTCTGCTTATGAAATTGTTTTTATATCAGTAAGATAACAGCATCGAAATGGTATTTTATCTTTAATAATGGTTTAGCTAGTACATTCAAATATCTGCCTTCGTAGTACCCTTATCTGCCAAGCTTCTTTGTGTTACCTGGGTGGAAACATTAGGAATATTAAGACAATGTTGTCCTAATAATAATAATATAATAACAATTCTTAATATTCCATTCTACTATATGATAACAATAACAAAAAACAAATTTGAAAAAAAAATAGCATTTCTCGTCCATCCTTATGTTTTTGTTGTTGGTAGGATTTAAGCTTCTTAATAAGTATTTATAATGGAAAAAGAGGTAGGGAAAAAGTAGGAAGAGGAAGGAAAGAGAGGGAGATCTACAGAGATCTTTTAGAATTTATGATAGATTCCAATTTTTTTCAAAAAAGAGAAAAATTCATTGATATTTGCATCATCCTTAATAATATGTTTTAATGTCTTTGGTTCTCAAAGATTTGTTAGGGAAAGAAGGACGGATGTTCTGTCCTCATGATAGTGAGGGCAGTCAATGTGAATGTGTTTGACTGTTAAATGTACTGAACAGTGTGAACATTGAGGAGGATCCTCTCCTATAAGCAGATGAAGGTGAGTCAGTATGTATGTCCTATCCATGCTCATGCAAGCACTACTCTTCTTTGCACCGTTTTGGTGCTAGAGTGCCAAAGCTGTAGATCCTATTTCAACCGATAAAGTTTATTATTGGTTTGGGTGTGATTTAGTTCTTTCCACTGTGCAAAACATGCTATTTGTATGAATGATTATAATCAGAGATTGGAACAAGAGCAAAGGCTAAATCACAAGTTGACGGATTTTTGGCAGTTTTGTCAGCAAGTTCATTCTCCTTTATCCCCGAATGTGCCGGGATCCAGCAAAAGGTCACTGATTGATGTTCCTCAATTTTTAATAAGAGGTTTCTGATTTGATTTAGCATAGAATGAACCTTGTAAGAAAAGTTTTGTATCGCTGAAATTGAGCTCAGGAAATCAGTGTATACTATGTATTTTAAAGATGGGTAGAGATTCAGGTTTTCTAAAGCTAATTTTATTGCATGAAGTTCTGCAGAGAAGCTGCTATGCTCAGGTGGATGGCAGCAGAAATGATTGTAGAGAGAAATATTGCTGCTGCTTCAACGGCTGAAAGTGAATTGGAGCCATCAGTATATAGTGGCAAAAAATTAGCATATTTCTGAATATGGCTTGCATGGAGTTGTTCCACATAGAGTGCAGTAGATGATTCTTTCCTCACTTGTGAAGGTGAGCATTGCAAGTTAATTGAAGAGGAAGTGTCCAAGGTGAATGAGAGCTTGTTATTTATTTATTTGTTTGTTTGGTTTTTAGGAGCATTAACAACTAAGGCCATATTGCTCCGGGATATGCGGTGGTCATTCCCTGACCTTTCCGCATCCTCCATATTTGGTGGTGATGGGCGTGAATGAGAGCATTTCATTACTTGTAGCCTGTTGACATCAGGAACATTCCAACTCTGTGTTAATTCCATAAGGCCTAAGCCTGCTGGTCTTGTTTTACTGGGTTATTCTATAGAGATTTTGCAGTGGAGGAGTAAAGAGATATGGCTCAATAGGATGTGGACAGCAACTTTGTATTTTAGCTGCGTACTTAAGTACTAATGTTTTTCTGTGGAGGTAAAGAGGGGGGGGTCATGAGCTTCGATACATAAACTATGGGTAGGAGATGTCCTGAAAGCACCAAGTGCAATCCACAATGCACTATGTTGTATAGGATCCAGCCAGCATAATATACTCTTTTGAGCAGAATCATGCAGTGGAGCACCATAATCCAATCAGGATCTGATCAATGCTCTAAATAAAAGCAGCAGAGTTGCATGGTCTGCTCCCCAAGACAAGAGTACATAAAACTCTTAGTATGTTCAGCTTTTTGAGGCAGGAAGTACACACAGATTTAATGTGCTCAAATAAATTTAATTTTCTGTTAAGGATTAATCCCAAGAAGCTGATATTGTGGCAATGATAAAGTTTGACATTTGAAGTTCAGGATCTGTATGCATTTTTCATTGATTACAAAAGTGGACTACAACAGTTTTCTGCTGTGATAGACAAAAGCCATCGAGTCCTGCCCACCTTTGGACTTTATTTAAGGATATCTGCAATTGCTGTTCAATGAATCTCATAATCTGAGAGTGGCAAGAAATGGAGAGATCGTCCGCATAAAGATAGGTCTCAACAGTATAGGAACTCCCTGACTTACTTAAGGGTTGCATTCCGCAGAACGCTACACAAGTCAGAATTTCCCCCATGCTTGTGCAGCACTCACAACTATGCTCACTGAACTGATCAAATCAAAAAAGAAATCTTCATCAAACATGTACATAGAATTATTTATTGTATTTATTCAATTTTTTTTTTATCTCACGTGCAGGAAAAATTACAAAAGCATGCAATTTAAAAAAATTTTTAAATTATAAAATTACAAAAAAGAGAGGGGAAACAGGCATAACGTCAGTAAGTTTTACCTCTCGAGCATCGTTGCTGGAATCAACACCTTCACCTGATAAGTACACAGATGCGGAGGTTGAGGACAGTGGAGATTTAGAAAGGGTCGGCTGCTCGACCTTACGAAAGGACATATTGATGGATGACTGGACAGTGGCATTTTTCTTTTCATCGTAGATTTCTTTGTAGCAAGCAAGCATATCATTCACCCCTCTGTTAACTTTTAAGAATCGTTCGCTGTCAGGATCCATCTTCTCAAAACTCGCCATTGCCAATGCAATTTCACAAAATGCCACTGCCATCTCTCTGGTGATGAAGCGTCTCAGATCCTCATTTAGTTCAACTTAAGCTTCGTAAACATTTTCTTCTTTCACTATTGCTGCCTGCAAGTCAATAAGTAATTTGTTAGATAATTCCTTCTCTTCTTCCTCTAACTCCTCCATACCTTTGGCTTCAACCTCCAACTAAAGTAGCTCTGCAACCTTTACAATCTTATCTGTAACCTCTTCATATGATTCATCTTCATCAAATCCTTCAATAAGGCCTGGGTGTATTTTCTTCCATGTGCCATTTAAACAACTTTTAGTTATTTCCACCCAGGCCTTATTAATGTTCAAGATGGCATGGTAAATACTGTAAGATTTCCAGAAGTCTCTTAACGTAAAATTTTTATTATTGTCTACTGCAGACAATGCCGAGGAAACGTGCATAAACAGTATGCTTTTAAATTCAAAATAATATCTTGATCCATAGATGGGATAAATGAGGTCGTGTTTGGTGGTAGAAATATGACTCTCACGTTCGAATTGAAAACATCTAGATGTATAGGATATCCAGGAGAATTATCTAATAGAAGCAAAATCTTGAAAGGAACGTTGCTTTCTTTACAATATTTTTCAACCTCGGAAATGAAGCAGCATTTAAACCAATCCTCAAAGAGAGATATTGTTATCCATGCTCTCTGGCTCAATCGGAAATATTCACGAGTAGTGGCTTTATTGATACCCTTAAAGCACGACAATTTACAGAATGGTACACAAGCAGTGGTTTTAATCTGTAATAGCTTGCTGCATTAGCCTCAAGCAAGTGCATGGCCCTGTCTTTTGATGCCTTGAAACCTGGCATTGTATTTTCCTCTTTAGCAATGTATCTTTGATTTGGCATTTTTTCAAATACACAGCAGTCTCGTCAATGTTAAAAATTTGCTGTGTCGAATATCACCCTTCATCAATAATTTTTTCCAACATGTCACAAAATTTCTCTGCGGCTACAGAATCAGCATGGGGGACTTCACCACATACTTTAACGTTGTGAGAACCAGCGCGATGCTTGAACCTATTTCAATCACTCACTGCTTGCGATGAACTTGGCTTGGGGTTCGCCGTACTTATCCTTAATATCTTTATAAATACTTGTTGCTTTTGATGTAGCAAGCAAAAGCTTGGGGGTAGAAAGTCTAATGGTCATTAAACTCAAGGGCACTCACTTTTGAATCTGATTTTCCATCCATATTATTAACAACTGTTCCATCTTTGATATAGCACCTGAACACTGTTTTGTGATCACTTTTGATCTTAAGTGCATTGATCCTTTGACATGTTCTTTTACACATGCACTGTCCTCCTTTAAAATAGTTTTCACTGTTGAAGCAGCAAGATCTAACCCTCTTGCAATAGATGACTAACTTTGTCTTGCTTTGTGCTTCTTAATCATTTTCACCTTCATTTCTAAATCAATTTTGTTTCATTTCCTGGCACTTCCACCACTTGCACTTTCCTTTGGTCCCTTTCCCTTCATCATTGTCAATAAGTAATTTCATTTAGATTTCAGCGAAGGGGCACTCATTTCACCATAATACCATAACGTAAAAACCCACAGAATTCTAGTTATTGGTATTATCGCAAATGCAATAAGATCAGTTTACTACCTGTTTATAATTAGATGCACTAACAGAAAAGCCCAATAAACTGAAAGTGTAAACTGTTTTTATTTTTTTATGGTCGTGCTTTAGAAAAGTATCACAAAGGCGTTCAAAACTGATTCTTATAACAGAAACATATGATAATGATGAAAGGGTAGTGCAATTTCCATTATAAATATGATCTTTTAGAGAGATAAATATAGTAGACTCTTGATTTTCCGGGATAGATGGCAAAAAAAAAAAATTTCCCAGATAATCGATTTCCAGGTTAATCCAAAAATACAGTAAGTCCACAACATACACAACAGTACGTTACAGTACTTCTTACTGTAAGTAGAGTTTTACGAACTTG
Organism: Mastigoproctus giganteus; assembly: GCF_048544385.1. Taxonomy (NCBI): domain Eukaryota; kingdom Metazoa; phylum Arthropoda; class Arachnida; order Uropygi; family Thelyphonidae; genus Mastigoproctus; species Mastigoproctus giganteus. The sequence continues at coordinate 83,516,792 of NC_143577.1, read as the reverse complement.
GGAGAGACTAAAATAATACTGCTACTATATCCCTGATAAAAATTACAAAAACCACATAATATCCTCAGAAGAATGAAGAAAAATAGTTATGTATTTTTAATTAGTCCAATTAAATTATCTGGGGACAGTGGTGAAATAGCCGGAGTGCAACATAAGAAAAGAAAACATAAAAGGAAGAAAAAATGCATGTCATTGTACTGTAAAAACTGATATGTGTTTCGTAGCTTTGGTTATTATAGTTGACTTCATTGGTGCCAATCCCTTCACTGCTTCTCGTATTCTGTCTAATGTAACATAAGTCCGAGCTATGTAAGTCTTGGACTTACTGAATCAAAAAATGTTCAGCAACCTATGTAAAAAGAATGGTGATAGATACAAAACAAAAAAACTTACCACACACTATTCGTGTGTCCAATACGATGCTTCCCTTTAATTTTTATGATGTCCATTTTAAATCGGATAGATTCCCTTTTATTTTTCAGCGTCGCATATGGTTTGGTCACCAACATTATAATGGTTCTTTAGAGATTAAACAGATACACCGTTTTCAAACTTTTGAATAATTTCAAGTTTTTGTTTTATTGAAAGAACTCTTGCGTTTGCCCGTGATTTTAGCAATTTCTAAACAAAAAAAAAAATAAAATAAAATAAAATACCGACATCCCTGACATAAATAACGAAGCAAAATTTGTCCTTTTGCAGTGCAACGAAACACAATAAAACTGACTTACTAAAACAAACTAAACTTTTGCTTATGATGCGACTTACTCAACAAACTAAACTAAAGATAATACACTGGTGTGCAATACTTAAGGACCAACACTATTTCTAAAGGTAACAACCACAAAATCTTCACTTAAGGCACTCTTTACTGATGAGAGTAGATTCAGTCTCAGCAGTGATTCTGGACGTCAGCTAATCTGGTGAGAGGTTGGCCCACGGTATCACCCCACAAACATCACTGAAAGGGATCGATATGGCGGTCGAGGTGTTCCCGTCTGGGGAGGCGTTATCTTGGATGGATGTACGCAACTCCAGATACTGGAAGGTGGTACTGTAACCAGTGAATGCTACTGTACTGCAGTAATTCTTCCCCATGCAGACGTTGATATGTTTTTGGAAAGTGAGGACATTGTTTGTATGGACTGGCCTGCACGTTCCACTGATTGAATCCTATCGAACACATATGGACACTCTGGAGAGACACCTAGCAGCACGTCCACACCCATCAGAAAATGTTCACCAGCTGAAGATGGTGCTGACAAAGGAATGGACGATGTTACTGCAAGAACTTATCAACAACATTGTTCAAAGTATGGACAGGCGGTGCAAAGCCTTCATCAACATAAGGGGTGGCCATATCTCCTGCTAAGGACCACCTCGTCCCTTTGTTCCAATCTTCAGCAGTGATGCATCTGTATCATGGCAGCTAGTGCTATGTTGCCATTTTTGAATAAAGTCCCTCTGTACCGTTTTGTTTCTGTTGTTGTATCGGTGTTGTTTCCTTCATCATTTCTGTACTTCACGAGGTTCCTTTGGTATCCTTTGCCCATATCCAAGCCGCTACTATGAGAAGCTACAGGTGAAAATCTGACTGGTCCTTAAATTTTGCACACCAGTGTAGGTACACTAATCTCCCAATTATGACTTATAACGGCGCTTCTTGTCGCTTATTTACAATTTTTTTCAGCCTGGACTGTACTTGTTAACAGGAGACACTGCTTCTACAGGGATGGGATACACTTAAATAGAAAGGGTGCAAGAATATTTGCTGATGCTATCGAGGCAGTGTTAGGTGGGTCAGAAAACAGCTAGCTTGGGGGGAGACAAAGACTAATAGTCTAACAGTAGCCACTGGCAGAGATGAAAGAGATTCTTGCACTGCTTCTATTGGAATGAGCAGAAGCCTGAAAAACAAGTTGCAGAATATATCAGAGACTGCTGGGAGTCATTGCGGTACAAGTAAACACATGGGTTGGGTTAGGGTAGCTAAGAATAGCAACAGGTGAATGTATACTTGTGTGTACACCAATGCTAGGAGTTTAGTAAATAAATTTGATGAATTTGAGGTATTGCTCAAAACATCAAAGGCAGATATTGTTGGGATATAAGAGACATGGTGTCACACAGATATAAAGAATGCAGAACTGTAATTTGGGGAGTACAACGTCCACAGAAAGGCTAGACAGGATAGGAAGGGAGGAGGGTTATTCTATTAGTTAAGAAACACATAAAATCCAAGGAAGTGAAGCCAGTCGACATCGCTGAACAGTGCAGTGTGGAATCAGTTTGGTGTGACATAAGCATTGGGAGATCAAAATAGAGGGTAGGAGTGTGCTATAGGCCTAAAGACTCTGATGAGTATAATAAGAAACTGTACAGGGAAATAGAGTGGGCTAGTAAATCAGAGAGTCTTATAAGGGGGGATTGGGATTTTAATTTCCCAGATGTTGATTGGAATTTGGGGGCTGGTCACTCACACACTAGCAAGGATTTTGTGGATTTATTGGATGATTGTTTTCTACATCAGCATGTTTGGGAGGCAACTAGAGGGACTAATACTCTTGATTTGATTATCAGTAGTGATTCATCATGCATTAAGAATCTGCAGACAGAGGAACCACCAGGTGGCAGTGATCACAGTGTGCTGAAGTGGGATTTACTCAAAGAGATAACTACCATTAGGGGTAAAGGAAACTATGATGGACTGAGACAGTATTTAAATTCTATACAGTGGGACCAACTGATGATTTTACCAACAGAAAATTCAAAATGGGAAGCATTCAAAGAACTTATCTTGGAAGTTACTAGGCTTTACATACCAACTAAGAATTATTGTTTAAGGTTTAGGCCTAAATGGATGTCAGATGAACTAATGAGACATATGGCAGAGAAGAAAAATGCATGGGATACATACAAAGCAACACGTGACACAGAAGCCTATGATAGATACAAGTTGATCTGTAACCAAGTTACAAAGGAGGTTTGGCAGGCGAAGGCAGATTACGAGAAATCTTTGGCAAGGGATGCAAAGAAAAACAGCAAAGAGTTCTTTACTAATGTAAACTCTAGAAGGAAGGGGATGAATCAGATTGGTCCACTTGATATCGATGGGTCAACTGTTGATGATCTTGCTCAGGTAGCTAACAAACTAAATGAATATTTTGCATTGACATTCACACATGAGGAGTTATTCAGCGAGGGGAATGCCAGAGGTGTATTCAACTCTGGCAGTAAGCTAGAGAATCTTGTAATAACTGAGAGTAAAGTGGAAGAGAAATTGTTGAAGATAAACACAAGAAAGGCACCTGGGGTGGATGGGATCTATCCAGTTATATTAAAGGAGGCAGCAAAGGAAGTAAGCAAACCTTTAGCCATAATTATGAGAGCTTCCTTGGACTCAGGGGAGGTACCCACAGACTGCAGATGTGCAAATGTGACCCCAATTCACAAAGGAGGATCAAAGACTGAAACAAGTAATTATAGACCTGTGAGTTTAACTTCTGTTCCAGGAAAATTAATGGAGGCACTGGTTAAAGAAGCACTGCAGGATCATCTACACAAGACTTCAGTTATAGCTCGGACACAGCATGGTTTTGTTAAGGGAAGTCTTGCCTGACCAATTTGATTGGATACTATGATGCAGTCACAAAAGAACTGGATGCAGGGAATAACTTTGATATTATATACTTGGATCTTAGGAAAGCTTTTGATACTGTTGCACATGGAAGACTGCCGCACAAATTGGAGCAGTGTGGCATTGGAGGCAAATTGCTGCTATGGATAAAGGGGTGGTTGAGGGGGAGAAGACAGAGAGTGGTAATCAATGGACACTGCTCATTGTGTCCATTGATTACCACTGAACCCTGAGGAACTCCACTAATGTTATTAGTGGAGTTCCTCAGGGTTCAGTGTTGTATCCATTATTGTTTTCTGTATATACATAAATGATACTGATGATGGTATATCAAGCTTAATGTCCAAGTTTGCAGACAATAGGAAGGATGGCAGGGTTGTCAAGGACACTACTGACACTATGCTGCTGCAACAGGATCTGGAAAGGTTGAGCAGATGGGCTGAGAGGTGGCAAATGAAGTTTAACATTGACAAATGTAAAGCATTACATATGGGAAACAGCAACCCCAGAGCAACGTATCAACTCTGTGGTACTATACTGACAGTGGTAGAGAATGAAAGGGACTTGGGGGGGGGGGGGGGTTGTGCAGGCAGATATGAAGTTCTCTGAGCAGTGCAGACGGGCTGCAAGAGTAGCTCATGGAGTATTGTCAATAATATACAGGAAGTTTTCCAGCAGGGATAAGGAGGTGATTATTCCCTTGTATAAGACAATGGTCAGGCCACACCTAGAGTACTGTATACAGGTCTGGAGGCCTCATTTCAAGAAAGATGTAGAGCTGCTGGAACGAGTACAGAGAAGGGCAACAAGATTAGTGAATGGAACAAAGGGGTGCTCTTACGAAGAAAGGCTTAAGTTTTGCAAATTACAGTGTCTGGAGACTAGGCACCTGCGAGGTGATCTGATAGAGGTGTATAAAGCCTTGAATGGTTTCAGCATGCTCAATGCTGATGGGATTCTTCCTTTTGCTCAGAATAATCACCCGAGAGGGCATAAATTCAAATTGAGGAAAGACAGATGTAGGATAGACGTGCAGAAATTTGCCTTTAGCCAGCGGGTGGTTAGTTGGTGGAACAGACTTCCATCCCTCGTCGTCAAAGTTGATAGCCTAAATAAGTTTAAGGCTCAGCTGGACAGGTATTTTGAATGAACAGAGGGGTGAAGTGGAAGTGGTTTTTTTTTTTTTTTTTTTTTTTTGGGTGATGCTGCATAAGCTTGCTTTCTTGCATCAAATGCCTCTACTAATGCTAATGCTAACTTGCAAAATAAAACATCTGTTTATACCTATTCTAGTTAACCCGATCCCGGTAAATCGAGAGTCTGCTGTGGTTGGGTAATATAGTGAAATTTTCAACTTCCAAAGACTTGGGGACGGCTCGGTTGCCAGGTGGGAAGGAGCAGCAGTGCATAGCACACGCTTCTTGATTAGACCAGGGTTCAAGCCCGTCACTACCAAGGGTTGCACTCTGTACAGACTCTAGTGGCACTCCTTCCTGTAAAAATGTCATAGGAAGTGAGTTGTGGTATTGAACTTGGAACGAATGATTCTGGAGGAAGTTCCCGATGAATATAGGCAGGTTGCCTCGTAGATCAAGAACACGGAGATCACTGGAAATGCCATGGTACCAGGTAGTGTCAAATGCCTTCTCTACGTCTATGGAGATCGTAACAAGATGTTCATTTTTTACAAAGGCATTGCAAATTGTAGACTCGGCCTTGATCATGAGATCTAAGGAGGATCTGTTCTTATGAAAGCCATGTTGATTATTACTCATTAGCTGTTGTGTTTCAAGGATCCAAACAAGTTGCTTATGGATAATTTTTTTCAAGTAATTTACCGAGGCAACTAGAGAGGGAAATTGGTCAGTAACCGTATGGACGGGTAGGACCTCTTCCACATTTCCAAAAGGCAAAAACTGTGGCATGATGCAAAGAGCTGGGATAAATGTTTTTCAGAAATATTCAGTTACAGTAAACCAACAGTATTTGTAAATTTTTGTCACTAAGATTTTGTAACACGATATAAGATATTCCATCTGGCCCAGCAGCACTGTTGCATATTGTTTTAATGACGTGTAGAAATTCAGAATACCGAAGAGGCTAGTTATACGGAATGAAAACTGAGGTTCAAAAGTTGATGGATCATTGTTTAGTCTTGATCTTTATTTTCCGAAAATCCGGAGAATAAGTTGATGCCGCTGAAACTTGGGCAAAGGTTTTGCCCAAGGCATTAGCTATGTCCTCAGGTGCTGAGAGTTCTTGCCTATTCCACAAAAGAATTGGTGAAGGGGTGGTTGAAAATTTGCCAGAAATCTGCCTAATTTACTTTCATATTAACCTGGAGTTAGTGTTTCTCTTTATGGTGGATACAAACCAAATACAAGAATTCTTCTTGACTTGCATGAGACATGCTTTTGCCTTGAGCTTCTTGTAGTTCATAAGGTTAGCTGTGGTTGGAGATCTATGAAATAAATTCCATGCTTTATTTTTTAACTTCTTTGCTTTTGTGCAGTCTTCATTCCACCAATAGTTAAGGTGCCAATGGGACTGGGGATTTGACAATGGAATTGAACATTTAGCTGCAGATAGCAGGTGTGAAGTGATATAATCTGTGGCTTCATCTATCAACTGTGTTCATATATATTGCTCATCCAGGGCGACAACTGACTGAAATTTGACCCAGTTGGCTTGAGAGAACTTCCATTTCCTGCAGGGTTGGGCTAAGGTGATTGGGAAGGGAGCAGATCAAAAATAATCAAAAAATGGTCATTGCTCGTGGGATCATCCATAACAGACCATTCTACAATTGGAAATCAGAATCGGAAGCATAGTGAAAGATCAATTGCAGAAGTTTGTCCAGTTGGTAATTGTATGGCACCAGTATTAAGAACAGTAAGGTTTTGCTTATCCAGAAATGTTTCAAGTCGGCCATGTCTATCTTTTTTTTTTTTTTCTTTTTTATGTAAACCCCAAACACGAGAGGTATTAGAGCCTATAGTGCTTAGTACCATGCTTGGGTTGGAAGACGAAAGAAGATATTTGTTGATATTGGAATTGAACTTCCGTGGACTGTAGCTTTCAGGAAATACGTTTGAAGGAAGGTTGTTCCAGAAAACGGCAGTTGAATGAATAATCGAGGAAGATAAAAAGTTGGTTCTGAGTTGGACAGTAAATGGATATTGGCTGGTGGCAGCACGTGTTCGGACTGTTTTGATAGAGAGAGCGGGAATTATAGAAGCCAATTCAGAAGAACACTGCCCATGGAAGTATCTGTTTGTTATTTGGTTTTCAGGAGCATTAGCAACTAAGGCCATATTGCTCCGTGAATATGCAGTGGTCATTCCTGACCTTTCCGCATCTTCCGTATTTGGTGGTGACGGGCTCGACCCCGGTCTAATCAAGAAGCATGTGCCATGAACTGCTGCTCCTTCCCACCTGGCTACGGAGGCGCCCCTGGAAGTATCTGTACAAGAAGCATGCAGCAGAAACAGTATGTCTACGAGACAGCAATTGGAGAGACTTTGTTAAAGATCAATCATTAATTAACCTAACTGCCCTCTTCTGAATGGAATCCAGAAGCCTGAGAGAGGTTTTGGGGGCACCACCCCAGATGTGGGAACAATATTTCATGGCAGGGCGGATTTGCGATTTATACAGAGTGAGCAGCTGTTTGGAAGAAAAGTAACGCAGAGAGCGAAACAGAAAACCAAGTTTTTTAGATGCAGAGGAAGCAATATTTGTAATGTGCTTGTGCCAAGAGAGATTAGAACTCAGGGTAATCCCCAAAAGAGATATATCATTTTACCTAGAAATCGGAGTGTCACTAAAGATAAGCATAGGAGCAGAAGAATCCTTTTTGCAAGATATTGCAAGATATAAGACAAGTCTGAGTTTTAGAAGGGTTGAAATCAACGAAGTTGTCTTTGCCCCACTGGAGAATTACTGAAGATCGGCATTTAAGAAATTGGTAGCAGATTTTCGAGAAGTTGAAGCTGATTGAGCAGGACAAGGTTTCTCAAAATGGAAAGTGGAATGCAATGTGCTATCATCAGCAAAACTATAGATAGGATTTCCAATCAATGGAAGAAGGTCATTAATATACAATAGGAAAAGAGTGGGGGAAAGAACTGAACCTTGGGGGACACCGGCATTAGTGGAGAAGTTAGAAGACAGAGAGCCATCTACCTTCACCCTCAGTGAGTGATCAGAGAGAAAACTGGATAACCAATTACTAAAAACAGTTGGCAAACCATAAGATGGAAGCTTGTTTAGAAGACTTTTATACCAAACACGATCAAAAGCCTTTGAGATGTCAAGAGCAACTACTTCTGTTTCACCGAACCTTTCCATTTGAATTAGTCCATAAATGGTTAAAATAAGCCAGAATATCACCAGTGGATCGACACTGATGGAATCCCTACTGGCGATTGTTGATCAGACGGAAGGTTTCTAGGTAGTTTGAGAGTTGGCGGTTAATTGATTTCTCCATTACTTTAGAAAGAGTAGCAGTAATTGCAATGGGACGATAATTGGATGGGAGGGATTTGTCAATCTTTTTAGGAACTGGCTGGATATGAGCAAATTTACAAGCAGAAGGAAAAACACCTTTGGAATAAGAAAGTGAAAAAAGGCAGCAAAGAATAGGAGTAAGTTCAGGAGCACAGGTTTTGAGAACAAGAGGAGAAATACCATCGGGGCCTGGAGCTTTCTTAGCATCAAGATTCATCAAAATCCTTCTGGTATCCTTTTGACGGAAGACCACAGGAGGCATTGAATGGAGCGTGTTAGGATTGGTGGGAGGTGTGTTACCAAGATCATTAATACATGAGCTGGAAGAAAAATGGGATGCTAGCAGGTCAGCTTTATCCTTGGGTGAAGTGACAACAGAACCATCTGGTTTGGACAGAGGTGGGAGCAGAGATGGGCAAAAGTTGCGGCCAATAGCTTTGGCAAGAGACCAGAATGCTCGGCTACCATTAGGGCAAGAAGCAAGTTTTCTACTCTTAGTCTGTTCAAACTCTAGTTTTGATTGATTAATAACTGCTTTACAATTGTTGCGAGCTTTGGTGTATGCAGAAAATGAAACTGGAGAATTAGAAACAAGCCAATTATGATATGCAACATTCTTCTCTTGAACAGCCTTAGTACATTTATTGGAAAACCAAGGTTTAGATAAAGGATGAGATTTTAAAGTGGAGTGTGGGATAAAGGATTCCCTTCCTGCAAGAATAATTTCACTGACGCGATCTGAGCCAACATTGACATCAGAAGTTTTGAAACAGTAATCCGACCAAGGAAAAGAAGAAAACAAGTCTCGCAGGTCATCCCATTTTACACTCTTGTAATGCCAAACAACACGAGGTTCGGAATAGCCATGAGATAAAGGTTCCATTGGAGAAGAGAATCACCAAATTGTGATCTGAAGTGCCTAAAGGACCTCTCACTTCGACCACGTACTTAGAAGGGTTGTTTGTGAGAAAAAGATCAAGCGTATTGGCTGTATGATTAGGATTGTCCGGTATTCTTGTAGGTAAATGAACAATCTGTGCAAGGTCATTAGTAATTGCAAAAGCCTCAGCATCACGACCAACTGGGTTGGTGTGACTAGAAAACGGAAGCCAGCTGGAGTTGTGAACATTAAAATCACCAAGGAAAATTACCTCACTGTTAGGAAAGTTGGACTGGAGAAAGTCAAGTTCCAAATAGAGGAAGTCAAAGAGCTCCAAGTGATTAGTGGAGTTGGGAGAACGGTAGAGGCAACAGATGAATTTGACACAATGAGGTAGAGAGATTTTAAGCCAGAGAAGATCAAAGAGAGGAGATTCCAAATTGCCAAATCTCTGACGGGGAATATCAGAATGGACATATGCACAAGTACCACCTTTTACGCGAAAGGAATCATACAGCGAATAATTTGGGCATCCGAGATGAGCAGTAGTTGAATCAACCGATAACTGAGATTCTGTCAGAAAAAGTACATGGAGTTTGGCAGACTGCAAGTGGAAATGGACATCGTTGAGATTAGAACTGACATCATCTATATTTGTGAAATGAATTAGGATGTGCTTGGGAGGTTTAGATCTTTTTGCAGATAATCTTGCTCTATTAGTTTGACAATTCATTGTGTATTCAATAGTAAGAAAAAAGTGGGTGGGACATGCTGTATGAAGTAATGAAATTTTTGGATATGGCGTACATGTGGTAAGAATATACCCAGATCCTTGACATAACGTGACCTCGACAATGCTCCCCGCATACACACTACTCGGACTCCCTCCGGAACTTAGCTCTAGTGACTAAGCATGGGTTCCACACCACTTCAAGCCTCCAATTGTGGCATTCCGTTTTTTTTTTTTTTTTTTATCCCGTCACCACCAAATACGGAGAATGCGGAAAGGTCAGGGAATGACCACCGCATATCCCGGAGCAATATGGCCTTAGTTGCTAATGCTCCTAAAAACCAAATAACAAACAAACAAATGTTTTTTTTTTTTTTTTTTTTTTAATGTGAGTGGCTTGTGGCATTCAGGCTTTGGTTTGTCTTTTTTTGAGAAGAATGGCCGATCACATATATTTCTAAGATCAGTGCTTCCTGTTTGGAGTTTGGGTTTGCGTTTTGTTTTTATTGGCGCATTAGCTACGGAGGCTATAATGCGCCAAGACCAGGTAGTATATAAAAAAAAAAATTTTTAAACTTTCAATGACCTACATAGTTAGGTCACTATGTCAAGATGTATAACATATGTATAAAAGAAAATTGTAAATTTTATATAAGATTAAAAATGTTTATTGACTTTAAAAAGGTAAAAACAGCAGACACATGGTCATTGTCAGATAAAATCTGACTCAGTGTATACGGCTCAGTCAGATGATTAAAAGCGGTAAAACGGATATTGCTAAAATCTGGACAATCTATTAAAATATGTCTAAAGGTTAAAATTGTGCCACAGGACTCACACATAGGAGGGTCATCAGCCCTCAGCAAAAATGAATGTGTCAAATTACTGTGTCCTATGCGGGTCCGGGCAAGAACAACTTCCTCCTTACGATTCCCGCGCAGACTAGACTGCCACGGTTCAATTACAGGCTTTATACGATATAGTTTATTTCCAGTTTGTCTATTCCACAAGTTCTGCCATTGGGAATGTATCTTTTGATGTACTATTTGCCTGTAGTCTGTATAGGGGACTAACAGGCAGCGGTTATTATTGGGAATTGCTGATTTGGCTGCGGCATCAGCCAAATCATTTCCCCTAATCCCAATGTGGCTGGGAATCCAGCAGAAGCGGATGTCATATTCGCGTTCATGGAGAACGTGAATCTTCTGCTGAATGCTAGACAGAACGGGATGAGGATTATATCTCACAGATATTAAAGCCTGTAACATGCTAAGAGAGTCAGAATATAAAATGAACCATTGGTATTGGTATTTACTAATATGATCCAAGGCTAACTCTACAGCGTGCAGCTCTGCAGTAAATATGCTGCATTCAGAGGGAATCTGCTCTGATATAGTGCTGTCTGTAAAGACAGCAGCAGATCCCACATATGATTCCGACTTCGAACCGTCTGTGTAGACTGGCGCGAAGTTAGAATATTCAGTTCGGTGTGCTGAATGAAGCTGCAGGTAGACACATGATGGAGTGTCCGACTTTCCCCAGTTTCTAAGCGACAAGTCGCATGCCGGGACACGAGCATGCCAGGGTGGAAAGGGTTGCTTTGATGTTTGGGCAACCTTGTCTACCTTGATATTAAGTTCTTTGAGTAGCTCTTGGAAACGAATACCAAAAGGACGATTGGCAGTCTTTCGAGTATTGTATAAATTTTCCCATCGTGGCTCAAAAACGAATGGCCACGTAGGATGGTCTGGCAGGGATTTCAGTTTTAAGGCGTACTTTAGAGACAACTGCTTACGTCGAAGTGATAACGGTGGTTCGTTTGCTTCGACGTATAAGCTCTGGACAGGAGATGTTCGAAATGCTCCAGTAGCGATACGTAGAGCCCGATGATGGACAGGGTCTAGCCATCGAAGGGCACTGTCTCTGGCTGAAGTATATACTTGGGACCCATAATCTAATTTGGATCGCACAAGTGCACGGTAAAGCCGTAGCAGGGTGCATCGATCTGCACCCCAAGATAAAGAGGAGAGCGAGCGGAGCATATTAAGGCCTCTTGTGCACTTTGTGCGGAGTTGACGTATATGATCCAAAAATGTCAGTTTTTTATCGAATATGAGTCCCAAGAATTTTGTATTCGCTGCTACTGGAATAGCATTTTGTCCGAGCCTTAATTCAGGTTCAGGATGAAGATTACGCTTGCGACAAAAGTGTACGCAAACGGTCTTCTCCGGCGAGAACCTGAAGCCATTAGCAAGTGCCCAGGAATTCAGACTATCAATGGCTTTCTGCAGTTGTCTTTCAATAACCCTCATGTTGCACGACTGACAAAAAATGCTAAAGTCATCAACATAGAGGGCACAGTTTACAGTTGGATGAAGTTGTTCTGTGATGGAATTGACTTTGATGGCAAAAAGCGTGACACTTAATACTGATCCTTGTGGTACTCCCTCCTCTTGGCTGAAGGAACGAGAGAGTGAGGATCCCACATGAACTTGGAAAGATCGATTGGCTAAAAAGTTTTTGATAAAAATGGGGAGTTGCCCCCTAAGGCCAAGGCTATGCAGATCTTTTAAGATGCCAAATCTCCAAGTTGTGTCATACGCTTTCTCCATGTCAAAGAACACCGACACCAAGTGTTCGCGTTTTAGGAAAGCATCCCGGATGGATGCTTCCAATCTAATAAGATGGTCCAAAGTGGACCGGTTCCTTCGGAAGCCGCACTGGACGTTGGAGAGAAGGTCATTTGTTTCGAGATACCAAATTAAACAAGAATTAACCATTCTCTCCAGGATTTTGCACAAACAGCTAGTCAGAGCAATAGTACGATAATTGGTGGTGACTTTTGGATCCTTTCCTGGCTTAGGAAAGGCAAGAACCCAGGAGTTCTTGCCAGGAGTCCGGAAACTGCCCTTCAGTAAAGATTCTGTTATACAGAAGGAGCAGACAATCCATAGATTTTGGTGAAAGATGTTTAATAATTTCATAATGGATGCCATCTGGTCCAACGGCACTTGCTTTGGAAAGAGCGACGGCTCTTTTCAGTTCCTGAATAGAGAAATCCCCGTTGTAGGGAAAAACGCTCTTAGTTTTTAAAGTTAAGTGCCTCTTTTTCGATTTTATATTTCAGGACCAGGAACTCTGGGGAATACGAAGATGTTGCAGAGATGTTAGAGAATGTTTCCCCAAGAGCATTGGCTATTGCAGTTGGATCTGCAATAGCGCATCCATTATAATCTAGGATTGAAGAAGGATGGGATGTATATTTTCCCTTCATTTTCCGGATTTTATCCCAGACTACCTTAGAGTTGGTAGACTGGTTAATAGATGATGTAAAACAGATCCACGATTCCTTTTGACTCTGACGGCGGATATATCGTGCTTTGGCTCGTGCACGTTTAAAGGTTATAAGGTTGGTCGTGGTGGGATATCGGCGGAATATCCCCCACGCTTTGTTTTGAGCCTTTTTTGCTGCTGTGCATTGTGAATTCCACCAAGGTTTAGGAAATGGTGGAAACCGGGCAGATGTTTTTGGAACAGCATTCGCAGCTGCTTGGACAATATTTACTGTGATGTACTTAACTGCATCATTGATAGACTCTTGACTGACTGTGCTAAGATCAAAATTTGCCTAATGTTGGAAGGCAGTCCAGTCAGCCTGATCAATCTTCCACCGTGGTAACCTAAAGGGAAGACATGGTCTCCCACTGTGTAACAAGGTTATCACGGGGAAGTGATCGCTTCCGTATGGATTCTCCTCCACCTCCCAAGTAAATGAAGGGAGTAGAGAAGGGGAGCAGATAGAGAGATCAATGGCAGAAAAAGTACGGGTAGGCATGTGGAAGAAGGTGTTTGTTCCAGTATTTAGAAGGGAAAGGTCATTGTCATTGAGCATACGCTCTATGACTCGTCCCCTTTCGTTGATGTTAGCACTACCCCACAGGGTGTTATGTCCATTCATATCCCCGAGAAGTAAGAAAGGGGGAGGCAACTGCGTTAGAAGATCATCAAGGTCTGCCTGGGAGATGTCAGTCCCAGGTGGCAAATAGATAGAGCACACAGTTAATAAAAATCCCACTGAAAGGCGAATTGCGACAGCCTCTATGCTGGTTGTAATTAGCAAGGGCTGCACTGGGGTCTGGTTACCCACAAGGATAGCCACTCCCCCATGTACAGAGCCATCCGCAATTCTATCCTTTCGAAAAACTGTGATGTTGTGCATGGTGGGATCATCATTTGCCTTTAGATATGTTTCCTGCAAGCAAAAGCAAACTGGCTCGTGCTTTTGCAGGAGGGCCTTGATGTCATCAATATTTCGCCGGAATCCACGACAATTCCATTGTAGGAATTTAGCCATTATTTTGGCTTGGTGGGTCCATCAGGCGGCTTCTGAGGTGCTGAGGGCTTACTTTTATCAGTCTTGGATTTATCTTTTTTGGGGAAGAAAGGACGCTGTCCCGTGTCCATTTCCTCCTCCGCAAAGAGTTCCAAGACTGACTCTTCGGGTACCTCCTTCTGCTCGACATCCATCTTTTCTTGGGTTATAGGGGGGACTTCCCCTTTCTTATTCTTATCTTTCATAACTACCTTTGTAATTTGTGGAGCATTAGGAGGTACCGATATAGGAGTGGCAGCTGATTGGTCCTCCTGTGCAGGTTTTTGAGAACTTAAAAGGTAACGCATGATGGGAGTGAAAGACTCCTTTGGAGGAATGGTCATGTCCGTCTGAGTTCCGACAGAACATCTCCCTGCTACCTTCTGGGCGTAGGTAGGTTTGTTGATATTCAGGGGTTTGACCGATTTCCTTGCCTCCTGGTATGATATATTTAGCTCTGCCTTCAGCCGTTGAATTTCTTTTTCTTCTTTCCACCTCTGACATGCTCGTGAATAGGCCGGGTGTTCGCCTTCACAGTTAATACAGGTGGGTTTTGCGGCTGAACATGCTGTTGTTTCGTGGTCCTTTGCACCGCATCGAGCGCATGCAAGGACTCCGCGGCAGGCCATTTGAGAATGTCCGTACTTCTGGCATTTAAAACACCGTAAAGGATTTGGAACGTACGGACGCACTGAACAGTTGATGTATCCATCTTTAATCTCGTCAGGAGGTTTAGGAGAGTTAAAAGTCAGGATAACGCTCCTGGTTTTAACAATTTTTCCATCCCTTCGCGCAGTGATTCTTTTGACGGCAATGACTCCCTGTGGTTTTAATTCGGAGCAGATTTCCTCCTCGGTTACGTTGAGAAGGTCCCACTCCGAAATGACACCTCTCGATGAATTGAGTGTTCTGTGTGGTGTCACTGTCATAGGGATACCTCCGATTGTTGTTACTCGGAGTAGATGTTCCGATTGCCTGTCATTTTTAGTTTCAATTAAGAGGTCTCCAGAACGGAGCCTGTTAACTGATTTGGGAGAACCTGCTAACCCATCTAACCCTTTCTGTATGAAGAAGGGCGACATTTTGCCAATCGGTTTTTCAGTGGTGGAATGCATGATTAGAAATCTTGGGACAGGCCCTGATGATGATGTTTCAGTTCGCTGCCTCTTTGTCGCAATAATATTATCTGCCTCTCCGTCTATGTTTTCAGATAGGGAACGGGTTGGGGCTCCTGAAGAAATAAGTTTATCAGGATTCATTGAGGTTTTTAAATTGTTCAGTGCCCAGGCTCCCCACCCACCACGGAGCCCAAAAAGGGACGCCCACTACCCGGCATGCAATAAATGCGCTCGGGAGTGGGACGCCAGGGCTACCCAGACACTATACCCGCACTGCCGCCAGCCTGAATCCTGTCCCTCGGACCGTGAGGGTAGGGGCGTGGCATTGACACGGTTGACCCTCGCAGGCGAGCCTACTAGCCGATTGATCCTAGCCGGGCCTTCCAGGACCACCCGTCTTGTCGAAGCAGGGGCCAAAGTGGTGTATTGAAGCTGGGCCCCTCAACCACCAGGATCCCCCTTTCCGAATTTCCACGGGTCGCAGCGCACGGCAAACACGCCGGATTCCATTGATGTAAGCCTGGAACCTGGGCTGTGGGCATTGGATCCCAGTGATGCTAGTCTGGAAGTCCAGCAGCGTCACTGGGAGGTCCCCTCACCACGTACAGGTGCCCACATCGAGGGGCTTCCTGTT
This sequence comes from Mastigoproctus giganteus, assembly GCF_048544385.1. NCBI lineage: Eukaryota > Metazoa > Arthropoda > Arachnida > Uropygi > Thelyphonidae > Mastigoproctus > Mastigoproctus giganteus. The sequence continues at coordinate 83,500,912 of NC_143577.1, read as the reverse complement.
TGGATGAGTCAATTGTATCGATAGACATTTCTTGGATATTCATTTTTAAATTTGAGCTTCAATTATTCGATGTAGAAGCAATCACTGGGGGAGGAGAAGGAGATGGTGCTGGTACTATAAGTGCAGTATTGCTTGACTGGTTCAACTGCTTAGGGATATTGGACTGTTGCTGAGAGAGAGAACAGTCCAATCCCAGTCAGAGATTTAAGTGTTTGAAGGGACTGTGAGATCAGTTTGGGTGTCCAATGATATGGTGCAGGGAAGCCTGAGGCTTATGCTGCACTAGCCAAACAAAAAAAAAAAAAAAAATTCCCTAGATACATCTAAGGGTGATGTATCTAGGGAATTTTATCCCTGAGAGGGAGGGAGAAAAGTAGAAGGGAATCACCAAGAAAGAGAAGAATGATGATATCCAGCTCAGGACCCTAGGTGTGCCAAGCACATACTCATTGTCTCTTTTAACCATAATCACAGCAATGACATTCTGATCTTGAACCTCTTGAGTTATCTCCTCCTCCATGACATTCAATAGATCCCAGCTGGATATATAACACCCTTAGATGTATTTAGGGTTGCATGGGGAGAAACTTTCACCAGAATTCCAGCAAAGTTTGTAAGTTTTAGCAGCTTCTCGGAATACCTATGGTTTATTGTTTCCACTAGTACATCCCCCTAATTGCAGTCTCTTGACTGTCTTAAGAGATCCTTCCAGACTTTCCAGGTGTTTCTGGATAAGACACAGAGACAACTTACTGAAAGACTGATCGGCAAGATTGTATATAATGAGAAATGCAGGAATGTCTGTCACCGAGGAATTGGTTTTAAACCTCTTGGGTTGTGACGTGTCATGTTCAATATCTAACTCTGGCCGAGAGCTTGTCAGCCCTAGAGGCGGAAACACATTTTGTTCCATATTTGCTCCTTCTGGCCCTTGTTAGATTAGCTGTTCTGCCAAGGTTTCTGGCCCTGCCACAGGGAGGCAGGAGCAATGCCTAATGTGACCAAGCATAAAGTAGTAAGTGTTAGTAATAGAAATACGAAAAATAAAGAAACGTGGCTGGCTTTTCTCTCCTGCTCTGTACAAGTACTTCTGTAACAGCAGCTGTTATTAAATAAGTAAATTTTTTAAGGAATGGAACTTAAAAGAACTATAAATCGCTTTTAGACAATCACAGTTTAAGAACAGAGAAAATGCTCGATCACAATCACTTGGCACCCAGGACCAGGATGCAATGAAGTGATTATATATATGGTAAGGTGTGCAGGACAAGCAGGTCTGCAATGGATGCACAGGGCAATGAAATAGAATGGGAGGAGAAAGTATAATGACAGACTGGAAAAGAGAATTTGTCATGCCCATATATAAAAAAATGAGACTGGAAATTATAGCAGGATCACTCTGACTAGCAACATAGGAAAAGTGTAGAAGAACAGTGGAGAAGAGAGTACGAGACAAGGCTGAATGTGAGTGAGATCACGGAAAAGCAAACTGGCATCAGAAGAGGTAGATCAACTATAGACCTAATTTTTTCTGTGAGGCAAATGATGTAAAAGCATTATGAGTACAGAAGGGATCAGTGCATGGCTTTTCTGGATACAGAAAAGGTGTATGACAGTGTAAAAAGAAGAAAAGTAAAGTGTGTTAGTTGTCTAACAGCACCAGGGGTTCCCCCCATCTCTGCACTGTGTACTCTGTTCATACAGCACAGTACTCTGTGGAGGCCAGAGATTTAAAAGTGTGTGGGATATGGTTGTTTTGTGTAGTATTATGTTCTGTTGTTTTTCTGACCATTTAATTGTGGGTTAATTTTGGGTAATGTTGGGCCGCTAGAGGAACCAACATTACCCACACTTAGCCACGAGGAGGCAGATCAGGTAAACCTAGTAGATAGATTATTTTGGTACTCTGGCAGGTGCTGCCACCTAGTTTCGAAAGATTTCAGTGGCAAGGCCTAAAGAAAAAAAAAAAAAAAGTGGCTGAACACGAAGTCAGAAAAGGCCAAAATGGAATTCAAGCAAAGGTGAGATTAAAATTTTGGCTTTGGCTAAACTGTGCAAACTGTGCAACATTAAGTTTCGGGCGTACTCAGTAAGTTTAGTTGAGTAGTGGGGGAAAAGATTGAAGGTGGGGGGACAAGCAGAAATATGGGGACGATAGGGAAGTCATCCGCAGAAAAGTCAGTGGGAGGCTGGCCCCACCAGGAGAAGAGAAGGGAGAGGCATCAAGGGAGCAACAGAGACCTGTCCCCCCTGCTAGGGGAAAGGGAGTAAAAGGCACCACACAAGGGAGCATGCTGCAGGTCGCCTAATGCTGCATCTTGTCTTGATCAGTGGTTAATGTCAAGTGCTGGTGAGTCCAGTGGTAAGATGTTAATAGTCTTAATCAGTGGTAAGTCAGGCACCTCCGTAACCAGGTGGGAAGGAGCAGCAGCAGTGCGTAGCACACGCTTCTTGATTAGACCGGGGTTCGAGCCCATCACCACCAAATACAGAGGATGCGGAAAGGTCAGGGAATGACCACTGCATATTCCTGGAGCAATATGGCCTTAGTTGCTAATGCTCCTAAAAACCAAATAACAACAACAACAGTGGTAAGTCTGTGAAGTCCATGTTTCTTGTCACTTGAAGTTGGGGTTCCACTACTTGGGGTGGCCATAGTGCTGGTAGTCGAGTCCTAGAAAGCTGCTGTCTGCAACTTTGTAGTTTTGCTTGTCAGGCTATTTGCCATTGGTGAGTTGTGTGGTAGCACAAGATCAGTGGCTCCATTGCAATGAGCATTCATCCACTTGTGAAGAGCTTTTGGGCATAGGAAGTGAAGGCTTGGTATTCTTCTTTCATGTCCAGTATGTTTCTTGTCCTCTGGGAGAATACATTATTTTTGTTATTAATATGCTGTGGAGGTTGTCATAGAGCTGGCAATCATACATTAGATGCTGCCAGCTCTCTAATCTGCCACAGACAAGAAGGATCTTCTTCGATTCCGAGTAAGAAAAGCTTGGATTGATAGCACCACATCCAGTGAATAGGTATGCTTCTTGCAGGCATGGTGAGAACCAAGTTGGGGTTCTAGGGTATACTTGTCGACGTCTGGGATAAACTTTCTGGTGATCTCCCCAGTTTGATTTGATTTGGGTTTTATTGGTGCATCAGCAACTAAGACTATAATGCGCCAATCTCCCCGGTGTGAGAGTTTGCCCATCTGTCCTGTCACACCTGCAGCAGGTGGTCCTTGAGCTTTTTTCTCTCAGCAGGATCAGTCGTGTACCCAAGGCATGTTTTAGTGGTGCCCTTTGCCAGGTGGTGCAGCAGTCCTCTATGCACGATCTCCAGATCCAGAGAAAGGACCCCAGCCAGGTTCTGAAGGGCGTGGGTACTCACGTACTGCAGGCGCAGGTGATGGTGAGTAGAATCGTTCTTTGGTTTGAGTCAATGATTCCCTGGTTAACTGCTGTGGTGGCTTTGATGTACCACACACCAGAGGCTTATGTGATAATGGGTATGAAGGATGCTTTATAATATAAATGAAGTGTGCACCGGCTGAGGCCCCAGTCCTGTCTGGTGACCCTGGAAACCAGGGCAGTGTATCTCCTGATCTTGAAGCAGAGGTATTGAAGATGGTCTTTGAAGGATAGATTTTGGTCTAGGATGACTCCTAGGTACTTACGGTCTCAGCAAACTCCTGTGACCTGGAGTTTGCTGAGACCGTAAGGATAAGGTCATCGGCGAAGGCCTGGGATTTTACTTTGCCAAGGTCCAAGGCCAGGAAACTGTCCAGAACAGAATTCCACAGAAGTGGTCCCAGAACCAAACCCTGCAGACAACCCCCAAAAATTTTCTTGAGCAAGACTGGTACGGTGCTTTATTGGCTATAGATCTGTTCGAAAGGAAGTTGTATTAACGGTCTGGAAGAGGTTTCCAGGAACACTGGCTGCCCTGAGTCTTGCCAGGACACTCTGACACCATAAGGTGTCGAATGCACCAGCTAAGTCCACTGAAATTACTAGAAAGTATTTCTTGTCACATTCTTCCAACTGTTGCAGGAGGTGCTGGTGGGCATCAACTTCTGAGAGCCTCCGCCTAAAGCCAAACTGGTTAGGTGTTGTTAGGCCTGCTGAGTCAATGTTGTTGTAGTTGGCCGTGAATAGACTTTCAAAAAGTTTGCTTGCCACAGAGAAGAAAGGCATTGGAAGCAGTAAGGAAACAGGGAGTAGGGTTTGGTTTGGTTTTTTTTGATGGTGCAAAAACGTCAAAGATTATAATGCGCCACAAAAAATTTAACTTTACGAAAAAAACTGAAATTTTTGTAAGCTATAAAAAGGTTGACAGGCAGCAGGGAAGGCATTGATAGAGAGCATTAAAAGTTTCTACAGCAGAACTAAACGTTGTGTGAAAACAATTGTTGGAAACATAGGTTGGCTTGAAATTAATATTGAGACAGGGAAGTTTTTTTGTTTGTTATTTGGTTTTTAGGAGCATTAGCAACTAAGGCCATATTGCTCCGGAGATATGCGGTGGTCATTCCCTGACCTTTCCGCATCCTCCGTATTTGGTGGTCATGGGCTCAAACCCCGGTCTGATCAAGAAGCGTGTGCTACGCACTGCTGCTCCTACCCACCTGGCTATGCCTGAGACAGGGAAGTGCATCTCATCTCTCTTATTAATACTTGAAATAGATGATACTGCAAATGTTGTGGAGAAAAGGACTGAGAAAGAAAAATGAAACTGATGATGTCTACTGCTAATTTATTGATTTATGAAGATGGAGAGGAGGTATAAAGAATAGGTAGAAAGCTGGGTGAAGGAAGAAAAGATACAGAATTTAAAGTTTAGTGGCAAGGAGGAAAGATGAGGGGATTAACATCTTTATTGAGGGAAGAAGACAGAAAAAGTAGACAGTTTCAGCTATTTAGCAAGTATAGTAGAAAAAGAAGAGAGAACTGATAAGGAGATATGTAAATGCACATATCAAGAAAGAATGTTTTATAACTGGGTAAAATATTTACTTTGGCAAAAGGAGTTATTAAGAAGTGCAAGTGATCTATGAATTATGTACCAATGTACCAATAATAACCTATGGATCAGAATTGTGGGTAATGCAGGAGAAGGATATCAGCAGAATGCAACCAACGGAAATGAAGTTTCTGAGAGGGGTTTATGCAAAGACTGAGAGACAGAATAAGCAACATGACCATTAGGGAGAATATAGAAGAACAATTACAAGAAAAGATTGAGATTGTTTGGAGCATATAAGTGAACAGAGGATAACAGACTGCCAAAGCAGATACTGGAAATGGAAGGTGAAAGAAGAAAACCAAGAAAAAGAAGAAGATGGTGGAGGATTTGAAGAGTGATGTGGAGAAAAGAGGCATTACAAGTTAAACCCAAATGGAAATAAACTGATTTCCTTATTGACCAGCAAGAAGCTGGAACAACAATGAATAATTAACTAAGTAATTACTTGTTTAGTAAGTCTTAATGCCTAAAACAAAAAAAAACTCACTTTACCATAGTTTCCTTAGTATTTCAGTTCTTTTAAATAAATGACATAAAAAAAAAGGTTAATAATACTATTTATTTAAAAGATCAGATATTATTTATGAAAAGTTAGACTTTCTCATCCTCTCTTGTCCTTGTGTGGTCAGCAGGATTTAAACGTTTTGGCAAATTCAATGGTTTTAATGCTCATAACAGAATAAACTTTAATTTATCAAAAGCTGCCTATATTCTTCAACTTTCAAGGAAATGGCACCAAAAGGGTAATCTAGCATTTATTTAAATGCCAAGAATGGCTAGAGGACACCTAATAAGTGATGCAAGATCATTAAGTTGGGAAACAGGCTTAAATTGCGATACCTAATTTTTTTAAATAAATGGCAGATTAAGCTTTTGGCAACATCATGGAATGGAAGCTACTTAATGTGAAATTAGAAGCCATTCTCAGCCATTTTATTAGTGTGATGACATGATCTAGCAAGAATCTTGCTGCTATGGATAAAGGGATGGTGGAGTGGGAGAAGACAGACAGTGGTAATAAATGGACACTGCTCATCGTGGACTAATATTATTAGTGGAGTCCCTCAGGGTTCACTGTTGGGTCCATTGTTGTTTTCTGTATTTATAAATGATACTGATGATGGTATATCAAGCTTAATGTCCAAGTTTGCAGACGATACGAAGGTTGGCAGGGTTGTCAAGGACACTACTGACACTATGCTACTGCAACAGGATCTGGACAGGTTGAGCAGATGGGCTGCGAGGTGGCAAATGAAGTTTAACATTGACAAATGTAAAGTACTACATATGGGAAACAGTAACCACAGAGAAACGTATCAACTCTTTTGATACATTATTTCGTTCTTTACCACTGTCAACAGTGGCAGAGAACAAAAAGGACCTGGGGGTAATTGTACAGGTAGATATGAAGTTTTCTGAGCAGTGCAGACGGTCTGCAAGAGTAGCTCATAGTGTCTTGTTAATGATAAATAGGAATTTTTCTAGCAGGGATTAGGAGGTGATTATCCCCTTGTATAAGGCAATGGTCAGGCCACACCTTGAGTACTGTATACAAGTCTGGAGGCCTCATTTTAAGAAGGATGTAGAGCTGTTGGAATGAGTACAGAGAAGGGCAACAAGATTAGTGAATGGAACAAAGGGTTGTTCTTACGAAGAAAGGCTTAAGTTTTGCAAATTATAGTGTCTGGAGACTAGGCACCTGTGAGGTGATCTGATTGAGGTGTATAAAGCCTTGAATGGTTTGAGCATGCTCAATGCTGATGGGATTCTTCGTCTTGCTCAGAATAATCACCTGAGAGGGCATAAATTCAAATTGAGGAAACACAGATGTGCGGAAGTTTGCCTTTAGCCAGCGGGTAGTTGATTGGTGAAACAGACTTCCATCTTTTGTTGTGGAAGTTGATAGCCTAAATAAATTTAAGGCTGAACTGGAGAGGTATTTGGAACGAACGGAGGGGGGGGGGGGTCAATTGGGAGCGTTTTTTTTTTTTTTTTTTTTTTTTGGCTGATGCTGCATAAGCTTGCTTTCTTGAATCATATGCCTCTACTAATGCTAATGCTAAAGAATCTAGAAACATCACCTTTTATCAAAATAATAGTGGTGTTCATGATAATCAAATTTGAAAATTATTTATGTGGTATAAGAGCGTTTTCACTTCGTATATATTAAAGTGCCATTCAGTTTTCTGTGAGAATTAAGACTACCACATTTACTAGGCAGTTTAAACCCTGCTAGCCTCAAAAAATACAAGATGAGAAAATACTCCTACTTTTCAAAATTTTGAATGTTATTTGCTTTTTAGGAGCATTAGCAACTAAGGCCATATTGCTCCGGGATATGCGGTGGTTATTCCCTGACCTTGCCGCATCCTCCGTATTTGGTGGTGACGGGCTCGAACCCCGGTCTAATCAAGAAGCGTGTGCTACGTACTGCTGCTCCTTCCCACCTGGCTACGGAGGCGCCAAAATTTTGAAAATACACAAGTTATTGTGTGAGGATAGTTGTTTCACTTTTTTCCTGAGAAGGCTGAACTGAAAGTAAAAGATACTCAGATACTTTTAAAATTGGAATATGTGATACTGGCAACCATAATGGGGTATTCATTTTGCATTATGGATTTACAGAATCATTTTGGTTTCTATTCCTGTCCACCAAATTATTTCACTGCGAAATTTTATTAGATGATATGATTATATAATAAATCACATTTAATTTTATTTTCTGTAGACTTCAATGCATTCTACAGTGTAATCATCAATGATTCAATGCAATCATCTAAGAGGCAAAACAAGCTCGATTATATGTTTTTGGGATATGAAACATGTGCTTTTCATTGACATTCTAGCTGTTCATGCAGCTGGTTTAGTTGTCAGAATGCAAACTACTTCCACTAGCAGGAAAAATCATTTTGGTTCTTGTTACTAACTACATGGCAAATTTTGACCAATGACATCACTAAGGGATATCCCACTTATTGGAATAAAAGTTAATTTATAAACCTAATTTTTTTTCTAAATGTGGGGTATATATAAAATTTGGTAAATTTGTTTGAAAAATCTGCATATTCTTCTTGTGTTTCTTGATTGTAGGTTATTTTTTAATGCATTGCAAGCCTGTTTTTGAACAATGGCTGAAAGGAATACTTTGCACATTGGAATAAAAGTTAGTCTGAAAAAAATTTAAGTTTTTAATTTTTATTCATAAATTTCTGAAAACTGAGTTTGCAGTGCAGAACATGACAAGTCTGCAATTGAAAAAACCCCAACCAAGATGCCAAAATTATCACTGGCTTCATATTCTAAGGACTAATATTAAAAAAAAAAAAAACATACTTGCATTTCAAGTTTGTACAATGTGAAGCATGAATATCAGCAACTGTCAGTCATAATTAGGATCAACTTAGTACCTATTAAAATCATATATTATGGAGTTAAATTATTAATGATTTATCCAATAATATGGAATCCAATTATTGTTATAATGTATAAGTTTGACCCACATTGGGAAATGTGAGAACTTGGTAAGCTATGCAAAAGTTGCCCACAGGTCATGTATTCACGTATCCTACACTTGGCTGTAACAATATTTTGCATTGCCAAATTCAGTGGCGTATCCAGATGTCATCGTAAGGGAGGGGCATGGCAATCAAGGTTTCGAGTTTTATTTTTAGAATGCATCCTGCGTCCTTTTTCTTTAATTTCAAAATTTTTGGTTGGTTGGGGCATATGCCCCTTCTGACCACCCCTGAATATGCCCCTGGCCGAAGTCTGTCAAGTCTTTCAAATGAAAGTGAGGCACCTTGTAAGCATAAATGGACTTATCTGAAATTCTTAACATATATATTATAACCATAATTTATGTTATATGTCACACAACTTTCAAGCAGCCACATTCATTACACTAGTTTACAAATTTAAGTTTGTTCACTGGGGTTTGAATTTCAATAGGTCCTACTGCCGAAATATGTTGCTGTGATTTCAAATATGACTTAGATTTTTTCTATCACATCCAGATACATCACAATTTAAGAAATAAAAAAGTATTGTTTTTTTTTACGAAAGTATATAACTTTATTGTATTTAGTAATGACCTATTGATAAGATTACATTTTCATATATCAAAAAATATGTAAATACTAACAAGTATTAATCAAAATTCTGAAACTTTCATTAATCAGACCTTCGTCTCTTTGTTTGAAAAGAACATTTTTCTTCTATGTTCAGTGCCAGGTTTCTCTCTTTTTAAACACCAGCAGTACTCTGCCAGCATGCTTGTATTGCACCTTCACTGGTACCTCTGCTCCATTTCCTTTATGTCCTGATGGAATCTCACCCGTTGTTCTTTGCTCATCTGTGCAAGGTTTTTGGGGGAAAAATCAAGATGGGAATGCAAAAAGTGAATTCTGATGCTCCTATTGCAACCTAAATTGTGAATCTTTTTGAGCATATTTTGAACAATTTTCTCATAGTCCTGTGATTTATGATTTCCTAGGAAGTTTTCCATTACACTTTTAAAACCAATCCAGGCTTCCTTTTCAATGTCAGTCATAGTAGTTTCAAACTAACCATCTAAAACCAATTTTCTAATTTGAGGACCAATGAAGATACCCTCCTTACATTTTGCGTCAGATAAACTGGGAAATTTACTGCAAAGGTACTTAAGCAGTTGCCATCCTTATTCAATGCTTTAACAAATTGCTTCATTATGCCTAACTTGATATGCAGTAGAGGTAAAAGTATTCTATCCGGCTTCACCAAACTTTCGTGCACAATATTTTTTGACCCTGGTGTAAGATTGTGCCTCCGAGGCCATTGCTTCTTTGTCCAATGCAGTGCTTTAGCTCTGCTGTCCCATTCACAAATAAAGCATGGCATTTTAGTGTACCCACCCTGTTGCCCCAACAACATACATAACACTTTACGTCTCCACATAGTTGCCATTCGTGATCTTGATATTTAATTTTCTCCAGAAGCAACTTTAGAGTGTCATAAGTTTCTTTTAAGTAGACTGAATGAGCAACTGGCACAGATGTGTACTTATCTCCATAATACAAGAGAACACCTTTTTAAACTAGTCTTAGAAGAGTCTATAAATAGTCTCCATTCACTAGGAACATATGATGGAGCTCCTAAGGCACTTATCAAACTTGAGATATCACTACAATAAAAGAGAGGACCTTCTTGAAAAATACTGTATAAACTCCCTTTCACAATTTCTGTACCAGGAAAATGATGTACGTGGAACAAGTAAGTTCTTCCCTTGAAGTCTGAATCCCAGAATTTCAGCAGCATACTTTGGAAGATCTAAGTCCCTTACTAAATCGTTCAGTTCGAATTGTTGTGGCGTTAAAATATTTTCTGGTTGATAACATTCTGCAAACCTCTTTAGCTTCTGTTTTGGTGGAAGATGGGGACTCCAAAGTTTCTGGTGGAGGTTTTACAGGCAGATCAGGTCCATGCAGAATTGGCCTTATGGCTGATGGTAGATCTGGATATTTAATGTCCTTTTTATTTTTTTGAATTGTAACCTTTAACGTCATATACATAAAATTAACGTTCGGCATGGCTTACTGGCTCGCATCACACCATAGGAATAGCAAATGGCAAGCACACCTTTTTTCCTTGACTCCACTTTCTAAGATGTTCGACACATGAATGGCATACTTTATGTGGTGCCCAAGATTTATCCTGATTGCCTAGTTTTATGTCAAAGTATGCATAATACGATTTTTTTACACAACCAGCAATATTTTGCCTCTGTTTTACAGGAACAAAACATCTACATATGTAACAAAATATGTCGGGACTGTTTATACACTTTCTAGTTGCCATGGTTGCCATACTAAAAGAAAACTAACACACAATGAGGGCTCATGACGATTTTTACAGCAGTACTGTGACCACATAAGGGATGTGCCACTTACATAGGCTCTGTGGTTGAGTGGAAAGTGTGTAGTTATGGGTTAAACTTGTCTGAGCATGCACTCACTTGTTTGTACACACAGGAGTCTCCCAGACACCACTTGAAAAATAAAATTCTGAGAATCACAAATGGGCTGGAAGAGCGGAGTGGGGGGCAGTCTACCTTCCTGGGTCAAGGTCGGCTACCTTGCAGTGTGCGTAGTTACGGGTTAAACATGCACAATCTGTTGTATTTGAAGCAAATATTTGATACTGATTATGAATATAGGAGTATAAAACTTGTAAACCATTGCAGAAAAATAGTTATGTACACATTTGTGTATAATACCTAGGTAATATTTTGTTAATGAATTGTGAAAATTCTTTACGTGATAGAAACAAACGGACTTCATTTTAGTAATCAGTAAACATGCATAAATAACTGCCACACACTTTTACTCAAACCCCAGATACACTCTAAACCAGTGTTATTTATAATTAAACCTAAGACACATTTTTTATTTTAAATAAAATTCATCACATAGTACAAGCAGCAACAGCACCTCTTATTAAAATGTAAATTTACAGAGTATCAAGGATGGTGTCTACAAGATTTTCTTTTTTGCATACAAGTACAATTAAGATTTTAAAATTTTAATTGTACTTGTACGCAAAGAAAGACAGTATGCAAAAGTCTTTAAAGTTCAGGTATACAATAGAAACTAAACTTTATTATCAATATGGAAAAAATATTCAGTAATGAATATTCCATTAATACATATCATAACATACAAAACAATGATATTTTTGGTTCAAATGATCAATAAACAGGTTATCTGTTACAAAATACACATATTTTCATTTAACACTTACTTTAGAGGTTACATCAGGATTGTGATCGTTTTGCAAGAGAAGTGCTGCAGCTTTGCAATCATCTTTCTTTGCAGCAATGTGAAGGGCAGGCAACCGTACTCTACCTTTAGTATCATTTTCTAATAGCACTGCTACTACCTTGTCATGGCCTTGTTGCAATGCTACTGCCAAAGGAGTAAAGCCATCCTAAAAAATTCAGATTTAAAATCATATTACCTATATTATTTGTTACATATGAGAAAACTAGTTTTGATTTAAAAGGATTAATTAGTTAATTATTATTAATGTAATGCTCAAAATATACTGCAGGTACAATATAATAAAATATATATACATATATATTGTTTCCTACAATTATTTATTAGAGATAACGATTATTAGAGAAACTGCAATTATATGAAGAACTATAGCTGGCTTTCACTAAATGAACAGTAATTTAAATTCATAAAACAGATTATAACATTACATCAATACATTATGAACTTTGGGAATTGAAATTTGGGGGGGGGGGGTACAATGTGTATAGAAAGGATAGACAGGACAGGAAGGGAGGAGGGGTTATGCTGTTAGTTAAGAAACACATAAAATCTAAGGAAGTGCATCCAATTGATGTTGGTGGACAATGCAATATTGAGTCTGTTTGGTGTGACATAAGCACTGGGAAAGGAAAAATTAGAGTAGGTGTGTGTTATAGGCCTAATGAATTTGATGAGTATGGGCAATTGTGCAGAGACTGGGCCAGTAAATCAGAGTGCCTTATAAGGGGGGATTTAAATTTCCCAGATATTGTCTGGAATTTGTGAGTTGGTCACTCACACACTAGCAAGGCTTTTGGGGATTTATTGGATGACTGTTTTCTACAGCAGCATGTTCAGAAGAGAACTAGAGGGAGTAATACTCTTGATCTGATTATCAGTAGTGAATCTTCATGGATTAAGAATCTGCAGATAAAGGAACCACTAGGTGGCAGTGATCACAGTGTGCTGAAGTAGGATTTACTCAAACAGGTAACTACAATCAGGGGTAAAGGGAAGGGTTTTGCTTTTGTAAAGGTGACTACGGTGGTCTGAGACATTCTACAGAACTTTAATAATATCCATGCAAGATTCAAATTTACACTAGAAACCAAAAATACTGAAACAAAATAGTTACATTTTTTAAATTTGACCCTCACACGGATGGTGAACAAAATTCAATTTAGCATGTACAGAAAGGCTACCAACACTGGAATGCTTCTTCATTACAACAGCTATCATCCCTTCACCTATAAATGACCAATTATCCTAAATCAATTTCTCAATGCCTACAAATTAACAGGTGATACAGAAACCTATGATAGATATAAAGTGGTCTGTAACCAAGTCATAAAGGAGGTTAGGCAGGCAAAGGCACATTAAGAGAAATCTTTGGCAGACGATGTAAAGAAAAACAGCAAAGAGTTCTTTACTTATGTAAACTCTAGAAGGAAGGGGATGAATCAGATTGGTCCACTTGATATCGATGGTTGAACTTTGATGATCCTCCTCAGGTAGCTAACAAACTAAATGAATATTTTGCATCTACATTCACACATCAGGAGTTATTCAGGGAGGGGAAAACCAGAGGTGTATTAAACAATTTCTCCTTCACTTTACTCTCAGTTATTATAAGATTATCTAGCTTACTCTGGCAGTAAGCTAGATAATCTTATAATAACTGAGAGTAAAGTGAAGGAGAAATTGTTGAAGATAAACATAAGAAAGACACTGGGGTGGATGGAATCTATCCAGTTATATTAGAGTGGGCAACAAAGGAAGTAAGCAAACCCTTAGCCATTATTATGAGAGCTTCCTTGAACTCAGGGGAGGCACCCATGGACTGGAAATGTGCAAATGTGATCCCAATCCACAAAGGAGGAAGGCGCCTCCATAGCCAGGTGGGCAGGAGTGGCAGTGCATAGCACACGCTTCTTGATTAGACCGGGGTTCGAGCCCATGGCCACCAAATATGGAGGATTCAGAAAGGTCAGGGAATGACCACCGCATATCCCTGGAGCAATATGGCCTTAGTTGCTAATGCTCCTAAAAACCAAATAATAACAACAACAGAGGATCACAAGGAGACACAGGTAATTACAGACCTGCTAGTTTAACTTCTGTTCCAGGGAAATTAATGGAGGCACTGGTTAAAGAAGCATTGCATATGATGCCAATTTATAAATACTTAAGTAGTTGGCTATGCACTGAAATGATGCAATTGAACTAACTTGTACATTAGTTAACTCTCTACATTACCTGAGGCTTTAGCCCTAAACTATATCATGATCTAAATTACTCCACACCATCAGGCATCTCTCATATTGTGGATTTATACTTCGCAACTGGGTTGTCATCATTGCAACACCTGCCCACCCACTGAAGAAGAGCCAATAAGCTCCGAAACGGTGGCCATATGGGTGATGGTATCCACTGAGAATAAGTAACAATAGTCTTCTCCTATGGTGAAGCATTACTTTTTTGAGGTAGTGCAATATTTTGGCAACTCGTTGTGAAGGTATTCACAATATGAAATATACTTAATGATGCCAATTTATAACTACTTAAGTAGTTGGCTATGTACTGAAATGATGCAATTACACTAACTTGTACATTAGTTAACTCTTTACATAACCTGAGGCTTTAGCCCTAAACTATATCATAATCCCTGAGATCAGCTAACTGCAGACCTGATTGAAGAGACCTTTAAAAATTCCTCCAGTTATCGATAGAATTCAAACCCAAATGAGTGAAAAGTGGTGAATATAATATATTATCACATTAGTTAAATAGTTGAGGGAATAACTAGTAAAAGCACAGAGGATTAGTGTGGGAAAGAACACACAAGAAAGGGGAGAAGAAGAGGTTATTCTCTTGGTTAAGAAGAATATTAATTCTAAAACAGTATACGCAAATGATACAGCAGATTCCAGAGTAATGTTGAGCCAAAACAGCTTGACAAACATTTGGATAACAAATTGAGAGTAGGCAAATACTATACTATGGGCAAAATGACAGGGATGAGTATAACAAACAAATAAAATGACCAGTAAATAAGAATATCTTATTTGGTCGGGGGGGGGGGATTAATGGAAGTAACATGAATTAATGAGACTAGTGGTAGACAAGAAAAATACACTTCAAAAAAAAAAAACATCCCATTTCACCCCTCCATTCATTCCAAACGCCTGTCCAGCCCAGCCTTAAATTTATTTAGGCTATCAACTCCCACAACAAAAGACGGAAGTCTGTTCCACCAATCAACTACTCGCTGGCTAAAGGCAAATTTCTGCACATCTATTCTACAACTGTATTTCCTCAATTTGAATATATGCCCCCTCAGGTTTCTAATCTGAGCAAGAAGAAGAACCCCATCAGCATTCAGCTGGCTCATCTCATTCAAGGCATTATACACCTCAATACCTCAATCAGAACACCTAGCAGGTGCCTACTCTCCAAGCACTGCAATTTGCACAACTTAAGCCTTTCTTGGAAACAGAACCTCTTTGTTCCCCTCACCAATCTTGTTGCCCTTCTTTGTACTTGTTCTAGAAACTCTACAATCTTCCTAAATTGAGGCCTCCAGACCTGTACACAGTACTCTAGGTGTGTCCTGACCATTGCCTTGTATAACGGGATAACCACCTCCCTGTCCCTGCTAGCAAAATTCTTATATATCATTGACAAGACTCCATGAACTGCCCTGGCAGCCTGCCTGCACTGCTCAGCAAACTTCGTATTTGACTGCACAATTACCTCCAGGTCTTTCTCACTTTCCACTTCCCTGAGTGTAGTACCACACAGTTGGTACGTTTCTCTTGGGTTATTGCTACACACAGGGCCAGTTCTGGTAGGTGTACAGTGCTTGCATGCACGCAGGCAGCCAAATCCCTAGGGCGGCCAATAGTGCACTTTAAAGAATGATATTAAAATATAATTTAATATTATTTTAATATAGTGGTCGGCGATGAAATAGCGAGTGGCATTGTTAATAAATAATATTGTATTCTCTAAAGGCCCATTCACAATGAAAATTAAACATAAAAATAACGTAACAAATGTTACCGTAAAATCAAGAAGTCATACTAACATTCACAATGGGAACATAAACATGATCATAAACATTTTTGGTAACCATGGAAACACAACATGCTCTTCTTTCATACTACAAAAAATTGATGTTTGCATGATGATGGATGATAGAGCTGTGTAGTTTATGGTTATAAATAATGCCAAAGCATACATGTTAGGTGTTTTGCATCCGAAAACTTAGAAGTGCAAGCACAGGGGATAGTGGGTTCATCCGTTGAAAAACAGAAGGATTCAACAATCGGACTTCCATAACCTCTATGATTGTATCTTGCTTTAAACCACGTAAACAAAAGAATAAAAGCTTGGAGTTTGCAAACTTTCGTGTTAACATGTTATGATTAAGATTAAGGTTAAACTTACATAATCCATTGTGAATGGTTTCATTAAATAACATAGGTACAAGGTTTTATGCTTATGTTATGTTTAATTTTCATTTTGAATGGGCCTTTATTCCCGTATCGTTAATCTTAAAGTGATACTTACATCATCGTTTTAATTGTTGACGGAACCAAAAGGAAATTTAAATAAAGCAAGAAATGTGCAAGATCATTATTAATTTAAATATTCACCCAACAATCAATTCTCTTGTAAACCATTTTCAACATTTTCACAGCAAAAAATTCATTACTACTGAGTGAGAAGTATGTGGATGGATAACGGGTGCATAAATCATAAATGTAACCTAAGAAACTGCTATGTGAGATTAGAGCTTTTGCTGATAAAGAATAAACATAACAGGTACGTGTTTTCATTTTGTGCTTATTTATTTTAATTTAGTGTAAGTAAACTTTCGGTACCCGCACAGAAAGGTTTAAGTCAGGTTTGGGTCATTACAAAGTTTTTATACATTCAAAAAGAGAAATAAATAGTTTGTGCCCTGTAAGCAAAGAATTATTATTATTATTTTAGGCTCAGATATGTAAGATAGGAAAACAAAACGTCAGTCTGGTTCTTTTTATCGCAAGCGGAAGAATGAAAGTGAAAAGGAAAAATTACGAGGATCCATGCTGAAATTCGTAAAGCATCAACATCAATTGTTTCGGAATTCATTTCAGACAGTAAGGACGAAATGGAAGGTGAAAAATCATATGACAAGTTTGAAGTTCGTTTGAAATTGTGCCAAGAAATATCAGTGCCTAAATCAAGCTGTGGTGAGGATAATTAAAAAAATAATAATTGTGTTGAATTGACAGCCAAATACGATATAGGGGATCCTTTTAGCTGCCCACCAATTATTAATAATTGGTTATTAGAACTCAAAATTCAGAAGGGACTTGTAAGGCCTCAAAATATGAAATTTCCTAAAGATAACAATGGAAGATCATTTTCTGCGTCACAATATATGAGACTTTTACCGAACAGGGAAAAAGTTCAAAGAACTTGGTTAATCTATTCTATAAAATCGAATACTGTGTTTTGCTTTTGTTGCAAGTTGTTTCCTTTAAAGCTAAACAAAGTAACAGATAGTCAGGGGTTTTCAGATTGGCGACACAGCCACTCATTTATCACGGCATGAAACGAGTGTAGAACATATACAAAATTGTAAAAAGTGGTATGAATTAAAAACACACCTTGACAACAATTTACAATTGACAAAGAACAACAACGGCACTTTGAATCTGAAAAAAGATGATAGCAAGCCATTATTGAAAAAATCATTGCAACTGTCCAGTTTTTAGCAGGGCAGTGTTTATCATTCGGAGGTAAAAATGATAAATTTTATGAAACAAATAATGGAAATTTTTTAAAGACTATAGAAATGTTTGCAAAATTTGACCCCATTATCTCACAGCATGTCAATAACATAACACAATCTCAACCTGCTAAAAGTCATATACCTCATTACTTAGGCCATGCTTTTCAAAATGAAATCATATCTGTTTTAGCAAGTGGCATAAAATCAAAAATCAAGGAATTTGGAGAGAAAGCAAAATATTTTTCGGTAATTCTCGACTGCACGCCAGATGCCAGTCACACTGAACAGATAGCATTTGTAGTAAGAATTATAAATATTGACACTTCTGATGTTGCAGTTCGAGAATTATTTCTTGCGTTTTATCCAGTATCAGACACAACTGGGGAAGGTTTATGTAATTATCTTTTAAGTGAACTCTTAACAGATTATGAATTAGATATTCAAGATATGCATGGACAAGAGTATGATAACGGGGCAAATATGCATGGTAAGCATAGTGGCTTGCGGAACAAAATTAGGAATATAAATCCTAGAGCCTTTTTTGTACCTTGTCCATCTCCTAGAGCCTTTTTTGTACCTTGTCCATCTCATTCATTGAATTTAGTTGTATATGATGCTGCCAAAGTAACATTTGAAACAGTTAATTTTTTTAACATTGTTCAAGAATTGTACAAGTTTTTTTCTGCATTCCCTTACAGATGAGATATACTAAATCATAATATCACTAAATCAAAACTGAAATCTGTAAGTGATACAAGACGGGAGAGTAGAATAAAAGCAGTGAGACCTCTCTCATATTGCAATTAAGTGAAATATTGAAAAGTTTAAATGACATAATAGATGATAATTCCAGAGACATGAAAACAAAACATACAGCTCAATGTTTGTTAGATCAGGTTGCATCTTTCAAGTTCATTTGCTCAGTCAGATGTTACATGGAACGATATTCTGTCAAAAATTGATGTTGTAAGTAAAATGTTGCAGTGTCCTCAATCCAACATAAATGAATCTCTTAATGTTTTGAACGAGCTTGTTAAATTTCTAAGTGCAGCCAGATCTCATGAGGCATTTAATAAATATATTAGGGATGCCAAAGTTTTAACTGCAGAAGTAAATGTAGTGGCAGAATTTCCAGTTGTAAGGAGTAGAACTAAAGTTCGCCATTTTGATTATGAAAGTCTCAATGAACAAATCATAAATCCAAAAGCATTGTTTAGAATACAATTTTATCTAAAAATTGTTGATACAGCCTTAAATTTCATTCAGGAAAGGTTTGAAAATCTAAATGAATGTAATAATGTATTTAAGTTTCTTTGTGAATTTGGAGAAATGACTGATGAGGAAATTAAAATATCTCGTTTTGATTTAAATGTTTCACTTCAAATTAATAAAGGAAGCACAAGTATTAAGGATATTGATGGTATTCAGCTCTTCAATGAGCTGATAACATATAGGAAGCTCAAAATTCTATATTCAACATATAGAATCTTGAGCAGTGGAATTGCAGATCCATTACAAAACTTGACATATATTACAAAAAATAACTTTATGTCATAATTTCCTAATCTGTTTATAGCTTTGAGAATTTTTCTGACATTACCAGTTAGTGTAGCATCAGGTGAAAGGAGCTTTTCGAAACTCAAAACTTATAAAAACATATTTAAGAACGTCAATCAATCAAGAAAGGTTTAATGACCTAGGACTGTTAGCTATAGAAAAGGAATTGTGTGAAAATTTAGAATTATCAGATGTTATTGATGAATTGGCAAATAAGAAAACATGACAGGTGCATCATGGGTACATTTTTTTTACTTCTTTTTGATATCTTGTACATTTTTGATTTGAATAAAATTAAAATAAATATATCAAATATTTTTATGGAATTTTTTACCCCTGTCAACTATATGTCACTGTCATAAAAACATACTAGTAGACTCCCCCATGGGTTGGGTTAGGTTAGGTTATGAATCTACTCGGGAACCGCATTAATAGGGGCAGCCAAATATCTCTAGCATGCAGGCGGCTATCAGCCCAAAACCGGCACTGGCTACACATATGGTGTTGTTGTTGCTGTTATTTGTTTTTAGGAGCATTAGCAACTAAGGCCATATTGCTCTGGGGATATGCAGTGGTCATTCCCTGACCTTTCCACATCCTCCGTATTTGGTGGTCACGGGCTGGAACCCCAGTCTAATCAAGAAGCATGTGCTACGTACTGCTGCTCCTGCCCACCTGGCTAAGGAGACACCCTACACATATGCAGCACTTTGCATTTGCCAATGCTCAACTTCAGTTGCCACTTTTCAGCCCATTTGCCCAACTTATCTAGATCCAGTTGGAATAGCATACTGTCTTTTCTATCAATAACAACCCTGCCAACCTTTCTATCATCTGCAAACTTGGATATTAAGCCTAATATACTTTCATCAATATCATTGAAAAATATACAAAACAACAATGGGCCCAGCACTGAACCCTGGAGAATTCCACTAATAACACTTGTCCACAAAGAGCAGCATCCATTGATTACCACGCTCTGTCATCTCCCACTCAACCATCCCTTTATCCATTGTAACATCTTACCTTTAATGCCATACCTCTCCAATTTGTACAGCAGTCTTCCATGTTCAATAGTATCAAAAGCTTTCCTAAAATCCAAGTATGTGATATCAAAATTATTTTTGGCATTCAGTTCCTTTGAGACCACATCATAATATCCAATCAAATTGGCCAGCCAAGACCTCCCTTTAACAAATCCATAAAAGGTAAAGTGCAGCCATTGTCAACCCACTGCAAGATGGAAGCCTCCTTAACAATTCATGCTGAGGGAAAATGGAAAAACCATAATCTGCCACGCTGGTCCAGTGCAGGTTGGCAGATCAACTGTATTCAGCAGTCAGGAGCTTGAACCCCGGTCTACTCAAAGAACGTGTGCTACTGCACTCCCACTCCTGACCACTCGGCTACAGAGGCCAAACCCATGCTGTGTCTTAACTAATACTGCAGTGCTTCTTTAACGTGATTCCATTATTTCCCCAGAAACACAAGTTAAACTAACAGATCTATAGGCATACGTGTCACCTTTTGAACCCCCTTTGTGAATTGATGATACATTTACACACCTCCAGTCCATGGGGGACCTCCCCTGAGTCCAAGGAAGCTTTCATAATTATGGCTAATGGTTTGCTTAGTTCCTTTTTTGCCTCCTTTGATATAACTGGATAGATCCCGTCCACCCCAGGTGCCTTTTTAATGTTTAACTTCAACAATTTCTCCTCTACTTTGCTCTCAGTTATAACAAAATCACTTAGCTCCCTGTTAGAGTTTGATAAACTTCTGGTACTCACCTCACTGAATAACTCATCATGTGTGAATGTAGATGCAAAATACTCATTCAGTTTATCAGCTACCTCAGCATGATCATCAATAGTCAACCCATCTATGTTAAGTGGTCCAATCTGATTCATCCCTTTCCTTCTAGAGTTTACATAAGTAAAGAAATCTTTGCTGTTTTTCTTTGCATCCTTTGCCAAAGATTGCCCGTAATCTGCTTTAACATCCTTTGTGACTTGATTACAGACAATCTTATATCTGCCATAGGCTTCAGTGTCATCTGATACTTGATATGTATCCGATACATTTTTCTTCTCTGCCACGAGCCTCATTAATACATCTGACCTCCATTTAGGCCTAAACCTTGAACAGTAATTCTTAGTTGAAATGAAAAGCCTAGTAGCCTCCAAAATTAAGTCCCTCAAGGCTTCCCATTTAGACATCAGCATTGGCAACATCATCAGTTGATCCCACTGTACAGAATTTAAAAACTGTCAGACCCATGTAGTCACCTTTACGAAAGCAAAAGCCCTTCCCTTTAGCCTTGATGGTAGTTACATCTTTAAGTAATTCTCAAATCAGTACATTGTGATCACTGTCATCCAGTGGTTCCTTTATCTGCAAAATCTTAATGCATCAATAATCAATTTCAGGAGTATTACTCCCTCTGGTTCCCTCTCGAACATGTTGCTGTAGAAAACAGTCATCCGATAAATCCACAAAAGTCTTGCTAGTGTGTGAGTGACCAACACACAAGTTCCAGTCAATATCTGGAAAGTTAAAATCCCCCATTATAAGACATTCTGATTTACTGGCTCACACTATTGCTCTGCACAATTGCTCATTATACTCATCAGATACATTAGGCCTATAACACACACCTACTTTCATTTTTCCTTTCCCAGTGCTTATGTCATGCCAAACAGACTCAACATTGCATTGCCCACCAACATCAACTGGATGCACTTCCTCAAATTTTATGTTTCCTAACTAACAGCATAACCCCTTCTCCCTTCCTGTCCTGTCTATCCTTTCTGTACACATTGTACTCCCCAAATTCCAATTCTGCACTTCTAATGTCTGTGTGACACCACATCTCTGATATCCCAACAATAGCTGCCTTTGATGTCTTGACTAGCACTTCAAGCTCATCAAATTTATTAACTATACTCCTAGCATTGGTGTACATGCAAGTATACATGCACCTATTCCTACTCTTAGTTACCCTAACACAGTCCATGTATTTACTTGTTCCACTATGACTCCCAGCAATCCTGGAAATCCCCACTGCCTTGCTTTCCAGGCTGCTTGCTTTCCACCTCTTCCTGCGGCTACTGTTAACCTATTAGTTTGTGAATCCCCCCAAGCTAGCAGTTTTGTGACCCACCTAACACTGCCTCGATAGCATCAGCAAATATTCTTGCACCCTTTCTATTTAAGTGTACCCCATCCCTGTAGAAGCAGTCTCCCCTGTCAACAAGCACATAACAGGCTAAAAAAAAATTCTATCCCTTTAGTCTTGCACAATCTCTCCAGGGCTGAATTGATCAACAAGGATCTCATCATATACTCTCTCCTATCATACCTGGGCACAATTGCAGACACTTTCACATTCAACCCTAACTTGAGACTTTTTTTCAACATTGACCTGCAATTGTTGAGTAAATCTGCAGATCTCTTACTCTTAATGTCATTAGTTACAATGTGTACAACAATATCACGTTTTGTGCCCTTAAAAGATGATATCTGCTCTACAACATCATCAGCTTTTGCCCCTGGCAGAGACACCCTGGTCCTGTTCCACCTATCTTTCTTGCATAGTATATTCCCCATCTCCCTAACAATAGAGTCACCAACAATAACTAGTTCCTGTGGGACCAGTGCATTCTGCCTTGGCGATTGCCTCTGTGCTGCCTGATGCACAGGAGTGAGCTCTGCCGTTGAGCTGGACAGCTGAGAGCTTGATGGGCCCTCGTATTAATTTCTTCAAGGGCATTTACCCTACACCTCAAGCTCTCATAGATGCCCATCAGAACACTGAGTTGGTGACTAATTTCTTGACACTCTAGACACCTAGCATTCACAAAGGCATCCTCCTCGGCTAGATCTTGTCCTGTTTTAGAAAGGTTAACAAACATTTCACATATTTTTTGAGACCGATGCATTGGCGAATCGCCCCCTTCGTTTTTCCCTGAGTCACAGTACTATCGCTAGTCTGTGATCTTTGCTTAACAGCTCTAGTTTGGGTCACGATTTCCCTTTAAATACAATTTAATTAACAATGAAATTTAATAAGATTAATAATATTTTTGATTAATTGATAATACCATAATAAGCTAACAGATTCCTAATACAGTGCTTTGTATTACGCTATCTAGTTTTACATTATACCTTATGCTATCAGTTCAAGATATATATACATGTTTAGGCCTCACGTAGCCGAGTGGTCAGGAGCAAGAGTGCATAGCACACATTCCTTGAGTGGGGTTCAAGCCCGTGACTACTAAAAATGATAAATATTTGTATTGACGATTTATTGTAAACTCTACTGACTTGGTTGTCGTGCCGGAGTATAAACAGAAAATTTATTTATTTATTTATTTATTACGCTATTTCTTATCGACTACAATATGGCGGCTAGTTGCACAATATTGGCATCAACACCGGGAGTCGTAACTTCCAAAAATCTCTAGTTAAATTCAAAATAAGAAGCTAACGAATGTTACTAAACCTATTTAATATCTCTGTAAAAAAAAAAAAAAAAAAAAAATGTAGTATGTTAATTAATGAAGAATATGGTAAAAATTAAAAATACTTATCCCTTTTACAGCAGCTAAAAATCCTCCGACTGTTCTCTTCCAGAACTTAAAAGGAAAGGGATGAGCACACTGGTCCACTGGATATGAATGGAATATCCATTGATGACCCTGCATAAGTTGCCAAACTAAATAAATACCGTGAATCTACAAGCAAACTTGAAGTTTTGAGGGATGAGGATACCAGAAGTATACCTAATTCTAAATGTGAGCTAAATGATTTTGTGGCAACTGAGAGGAAATTGGAAGAAAAATTGTCAAAACTAAGACACCTCAGGATGATGGACTCTATCCAATTATATTAAAAGCAGCAGCAAAATCCTTAGACATAATTATGAGAGCATCCTTGGATTCAGGGGACAGCTCTGCCAACTGGAAATGTGCCAAGGGCAAAGTGAATAATTACAGCCCCGTTGGCTTGACTTATTTTCAAAAAAAAATAATGGGGTCAGTAGTTAAAGAAGTTTAAGGATCATCTCAAGAGGAATGGAATACAGAAATCACAATATGAGTTTATTAAAGGGGATCAAGTATGATCAATTGATTAGCTATTATGATGCAGTAACAAAGGAAATGGATACAAAAAATAATTCTGACATTATATACCTAGATTTCACTAAAGCTTTTGATACTATTCTACACGAAAAACTGCTGTACAAATTGGAACAGCATAGCATTGGGGCAAGTTACTTCTACAGATAAAGGGATGGTTGGTGGCAAGAGAGAGAAAGTGTTATTGATGACCACTGCCCTTCATGGAGGAGTGTCATGAATTGGATCTCTTGGGGTTCAGTTTTTTAGCTCTTAATAATTTTAAAATTCAATAATGATACTGACAGAGTTTAATGTCTGAGTTTGCTAATGATACAAAGGTGGATAGCATGACAACAACCAGGAATGACAAAAGGTGTTAATGACAATTATCAGGGTATGAAACTCAAATGCATGACCTGGATAAATTAAGTAAATAAACTGAAAAAGCAACTGAGGATTATCATTAGAAAATGCAAGGTACTTCATATGGATAGCAATAAATCCCAGCATAATTAGCATTAGTAGAGGCACACTATGCAAGATAGCAAGCTTATACAGAATCAGCCAAAAAAAATAAATAAATAACATTCCCATTTCACTGATGCATTCATTCTAAATGTTTGTCTAGTTCTGTCTTGAATTTACTTAAGCTATCAACTTCCACAACAACTGATGTAAGTTTGTTCCAGCAATCAACTATCTGCTGCCAAAAGGCAAACTTCCGCACATCTATTCTACAGCTGTCTTTCCTTAGTTTGAATCTTTTCCCCCTAAGGTTTGTAACCTCAGCAAGAAGAAGAAGAAGAATGCCATCAGAATTAAGCATACTCAATCAATTCAAGGCCTTATACACCTAAATCAGATCACCTCGCAGGTGCCTACTTTCCAGAAGCTGCATCTGCAGTACTTAAACCTTTCTTCATAAGAGCATCCCTTTGGTCCCTTCACCAGTCTTGTTGCTCTTCTCTGTACTCATTCTAGCAACTCTACATCCTTCCTAAAATGAGGCTTCCAGACCTGTATGCAGTACTACTCAAGATGTGACCTCACCATTGCCTTATACAAGGGGATAATCACCTCCTCATCCCTGCTCACAAAATTCCTGTATATCATTAACACGACCCCATGACCTACTTTGGCAGCCTGTCTGCACTGCCCAGAAAACTTCATATCTGACTGCACAATTACCCCCAGATCCTTTTCATTCTCTCACACTGTCAGTGTAGTACCACACAGTTGATACATTCCTCTGGGGTTACTGCTTCCCATATGTAGTACTTTACATTTTTCAAGGTTAAACTTCAGCTGTCACATCTCCGCCCATCTGCTCAACTTTTCTAAATCCTCTTGCAGTAGCGTACTGTCATTAACAACCCTGCCGACTTTTGTTTCATCTGCAGACTTGGATATTAAGCCTGATATACCTTCATGAATATCATTGAAAAATATACAAAACAACAATGGGCCCAACATCGAACTCTGAGGAACACCACTAATAACATAAGTCCACGTAGAGCAGTACCCATTGACCACCATTCTCTGTCATCTCCAACTCAACCATCCTTTTATCCATTGTAGCAACTTGCCCTTAATGCCATATTGCTCCAATTTGTACAGTAGTCTTCCATGTGCAATACTATTAAAAGCTTTCCTGAAATTCAAGTATATGATATCAAAATTATTTTTGCATCCAGTTCCTTTGTGACCATATCATAGTATCCAATCAAATTGGTCAGACAAGATTTCCCCTTGACAAACCCATGCTGTGCCTGAATTATTGCTGCAGCCTTGTCTAAATGATCCTGCAATGCTTCTTTAACTAGTGGATATTATTTTCCCTGGAACAGAACTCAAACTAACAGGTCTGTAATTATCTGTGTACCCTTTGATCCCCCTTTGTGAATTGGAGAAACATTTGCACATCTCCAGTCCGTGGGGACTTTCCCTGATTCCAAGGATGCTCTCATAATTATGGCTAAGGGTTTGTATACTTTCTTTGCTGCCTCATTTAATATAACTGTATAGATCCCATCCACCCATCAGGTGCCTTTTTTATGTTTAATTTCAACAATTTCCTCTCCACTTTGCTCTCAGTTATTACAAAATCATTCATCTCCCCGCCAGAGTCTGATAAACATCTGGCCCTCTCCTCCTTGAATAACTCCTCGTGTGAATGTAGAAGCAAATTACTTATTTAGTACGGCAGCTATCTAAGAATTAAAACCATTGATATCAAGTGGATCAATCTAATTCATCTCCTTCCTTTTAGAGTTTATATAAGTAAAGAAGTCTTTGCTCTTTTTCTTTGCATCCTTTGCCAAAGATTTTTCATAATCTGCCTTCGCTTGCCTAATCTCCTTTGTGACTTAATTTCAGACTAGCTTGTATCTACCATAGGCTTCTGTGTCACCTGACAATTTATGTGCATCTCATGCATTTTTTTTTTTCTCTGCCACAAGTCTCATTAGTTCATCTGACATCCATTTGGGCCTGAACCTAGAGCAGTATTTTGTAGTTGCAACAAAAAGCTAGTAGCTTCCAAGATTACTTCCTTGAATGCTTCACAATTAGAATTTTCTGTTGGTAACATTATCAGTTGGTCCCACTGCATTGAATCTAAAAAATCTCTGAGACCACTGTAGTCACCTTTATGAAACCAAAATCCCTTCCCTTTACCTCTGATGGTTGTTACATCTTTAAGTAAATCCCACACCGATACACTGTGATCGCTGCTACTTAGTGGTTCCTTTATCTGTAAATTCTTAATGCATGAATAATCACTGCTGATAATCGGATCAAGAGTGTTACTTCCTTTTGTTACCTCTGTAACATGCTGCTGCAGAAAACAATCATCCAATAAATCCACAAAAGCCTTGCTAGTGTGCAAGTGACCAAACCACAAGTTCCAGTATATATCTGGGAAGTTAAAATCTCCCATTATAAGACATTCTGATTTACTGGCCCACTCTATTTCTCTGTATAATTGTTCATTGAACTCATCAGAGTCGTCAGTCCAAAAACAAATTCCTACCCTCATTTTTGCTTTTCCAGTGCTTATGTTACACCAGAAATTATGGCTCCTTGTTCTAGAATCATTTATAACTATTAAAATTTTGTTCTCATTCATTTTGTTTATGCCTCTCAGTATCTAGAGTACAAAAGGAAACTCTTACCAAAAATATGAGTTCTGTAAAAGAATTCCAGAAGAGGATATAAAATCATATTCCAGAGATTTAGACTAGAAAGCAGAAAGTTTTCTTTTAGCCAGCAAGTTGTTGATTACTGTAATAAGTTACCTCTGCAGGTAATTGAGGCTGACAATTTGAAGAAATTCAAAGATCAACTGAATAGTTATCTATATGAGGAGAGAAGCACTAAATCTGTTTTCTTATCTAATTTTTACATTTTCTTTTCTTTTTTTTTTGGCTGGTACGCAAAAAAGCATGTGGCTTCCTTGCACTGTACAGCTAGTACTAATACAGGCAACCCTCATGTAACACGGTACTTTTACAACACGGTTTTGCTCTAACATGATTGATAAATTGCAGCAATCCTCACAGAACATCGTTTTTTTTTTTTTTTTTTTTTTGTAGTTGTTGGCGCATCGGCATAATGCACCTCCCAAGGTTTTTACAGTACTTTGATCCAAGCACGAGGTGGATTCGAACCCACGACCTTTGGGTTGCCAGGCACTTTACCCACCCAGCTAGCCTGGTCGGCACACAACATGGTACTTCAACAACAAGGTTTTGCTCTAACACGATTTGAGATTTGCTGGAAACCTCGCATAAAAGTATTTTTGAGCTTTTGTGCTGGGAAAACCCTGCTATTATATTAGATGTAATTTTCAATGTTTCCATTCCTTTTTGTCAATCTCTGCTGTTGACTCGCTAGTCGTTATCGCCTTTATGATATTTTTCTAAAACACATTTCTGGAGGACAGTACCATAAAACAATAAAAACAATTTGCAGTTTCCGGTTTAGTGGTCTTTTCTATTAGTGTAATCAATTATAAATGAGTGATAAACTCTATCTTCTTGCATTTGCTATAGTACCGATAGCTGGAATTCTGTGGGTTTTCTCGTTATTATCGTGAAATGTGTTTCCTTCCATGAAATATTCAATCATATAAAAAACATAAATTTTCAGAAACTCATTACTCCGTATCTCACTTGTGCATGCTGCATTCTTTGTCATTAATTGCTTATGATATTTACTGTTTTAAATTTTACAACTAAAAAAAAAAAAGGTCAGTGAACAGAAATATCAATTAGTATGTATATATTACAGTATGTATTAATTAAGCTATATACATAAGCATAAATTTATTCTTATTTTGCTAATTGGAAAATATTCTTCCCATGTTCAAATATCATTTAAAGTGGAGATCCCTGGGTTAGGTTCTGTGCTATTGAACTTGTACTTGTTTGAGACCATAAAAAATTGTGACTTCAAAGCATGCAGTTTGTGACTTTTAAAGAGAGCAGAAGGTACACAAAATCTAGATGCTGCAAAAGAGATTGTGCTTAGCAGCGATGAAAAAGAAAATTAGATGAACGTACCATGTTTCCCCATGTAAAAGACACAACTTAATTTTGGGGCCCGAAATTTGAAAAAAAATGTATTACATAAAGTTATTGAATTCAAGTTTTATTCATCATGAAATTCATACAACTCCTCATCATTGTCAAAACTCCCATCCATTAGCTTGTCCTCATCTGTGTCTGATGACGAATCACTATCTTCATATATTGCCTCGTCCTCGGTTCCATCTAGGCATTTGAAATGCCACACTTCTTAAATGACTTGACAACGATCTCAATCTTGATATTATCTCAGGATCTTTTCACCCAGGTACAAACTTCTCCTATAGTTGGTTTCTTCACTCTTCCTGCTGGTGTCAAATTGTCCCCAGAAGACTTCATCCATTGGTTCCATTCATCTCTCATGTCAGCTTTGAAGGGTTTGCTAATTTTGACATCAAGTGGTTGGAGCTGGGATGTCAAGGTATGACGGCAAGTTTTGTTTTTTGCTCTGCAGCAATCTTCTTTGTATTTTCTGTTGTGTGCCCTGAACTGATCAAGCACCAATAGGGCAGGTTTGTGTAAGAGACCACCTGGTCTCCGGCCCCAAACTTTCTCAAACCAGATCTTCATCCCATCCTGATCCATCCAACCCGTGTCACGAACATGGACAATCACTCCTCAAGGAATGTCTTCTTTTGGCATTGTTTTGTGTTTGAAAATCAGCATAGGAGGCAGCTTGGTTCCGTCGGCACAACAAGCTAGAACAACTGTATAATGGCCCTTTTCATGTCCACTTGTCTTCACCGTTACAGTTTTCACCCCCTTCTTATCAACAGTTCTGTTACTTGGGCCATCCCATCAAATTGAAGGGGGACTTTGTCCATATTTGCAATCTGTCCCAACTCAAACTGATATGTCTTCTGACATTGGATGACAAAACGATGAAATTCAATGACCTTCTGCTCGTAGCTTTCAGGCATCTTTTGGGCAAGTCTGGTGCGTGTATGCATGCTTAGTCCATTCCGTTTCATGAACCTGAAGCACCAATTGTGTCCTCCTTTGAAATCAGAAACTTCTTTTTCATCAGCAATTCTTCTTGCCTCATTCTGAACCATCTTTGTGGACACAGGAATTCCAATTGCCCTTTGCTCCTCAATCTATATCTTCAATTCCCTCTCTAAATTAGGCCATTTTGCTGACTTGCCTCTAATGGCCTTCTTCTGCCGTGGCGTTTTCAGTAGGGTTTCTTCTTCCCATAGCAGGACCAAACTTAGTTCAGCAGCACGATTTCAATTCACTTTTGCAAACTGACTTTAACTCACTTTTAACTTGAATTCAACACTGTACGAAAATCTTTTCTGAGCCATTTCTGGGCAGAACGTGGCAAAACGTAACCTAATATACCGGTAACAAGTGCGAAACAATGAATGCAAAGACAACAAGCGCAAAAAAGCGGGAAATGCAAGTAAAAAAAATCTACAACCACTGTATAAGATGCACAGAGTTTTTAGACCCCAAATTTTTCAAAAAAAGGTGCGTCTTATACATGGGGAAATACGGTATATTATCTGACTTATATGTATCACAGTATGTAAGGTAAGACGTTTGTTCAGTTAT
The DNA here is from genome assembly GCF_048544385.1 of Mastigoproctus giganteus. Lineage (NCBI taxonomy): Eukaryota > Metazoa > Arthropoda > Arachnida > Uropygi > Thelyphonidae > Mastigoproctus > Mastigoproctus giganteus. Next base: position 83,470,497 of record NC_143577.1, on the reverse strand, counting down.
TACTATTTAAGTTACTACTATTATAAAAATAAAGTTAAAATATTAAGTTATTACTACTATAAAAATTAAGCTTCCGATAGTTATTAAAAAAAAAGTGTATTTTTGTTAGCACTTGGAATTCAACACCCCCCCCCCCCTTTTTTTGTACTGGTTCTTAGTCCCGTATAACATGGTTTCGCAATACATGAGATTTTGTAGGAACCAAACTACCATGTTATACGAGGGTTACCTGTACTAACAGCAGCCTGAAAATCAGGCATCTGTGAGGAGACTTGATTTAAATGTTTAAGGCACTGAATTGATTAACTGAACTAAATGCTTGGCATATTTATCTTTCTTGAATGATGCAGAAAGAAAGGGATGTAAACTTAAATTGAAAAAAGGGTGATTACTGAATAGCTGTGCAGAAATTTTCTTTCAACCAGAGAGTAACTGAATTGAGTAGAGAAGTGAGTAGCTTTAATAAATTTAAAGTAGGATTGGGCAAATTATTAGTGGGATAAGGCAAATGAAGTAGGAAATGTTTTTTTTTTTTTTTTTTTTTTTTTAAATAACTGATGCTGCATAAGCTTGTTTCCTTTCAAAATAGTCACTACTAATCACAATATTTTTACAAGACAGATATACATCAAATACATATAAATAAAATTAATATATATATTCCACATGGAAATAGATGCACTATTTTCATATGGAATGTATTTTTAGCAATTTCATGCACTTCATCTACTCTGTACACACAGCTGAAATTACCAATATCTTAAAAAAAAAAAAAAATGTTTTCTTTTAATTTCTCTACTGAAAATTCTACAAATTTCCATTTGTTATAATGTAAACAAGAAAAATGCAGAATCAAGTGTGAATTGCTATTATTCCTAAGTGTTCTTTGTCTGCAAATTAAAAAAAACAAAAAAAAAAACAGGGTGCACAACTCACAATGAACTGTTGTGAAAAAAAAAAAAAATAATAATAATAATATATATATATATATTCCTTCTTTAGTGAGTTTTGCATTGACTAAGTATTTTCCTCTAATTTTTATTCGAAAATTTGAAGAAAATTCATCTACTGTAAAAGACATTATAGATTACAAGAACTGAACAAACATAGAAAACACCACATTGTGCATTAAATAAAAAAAAAAATAAATAAAGCTCATGCTGCTCACATGCAATTGTTTTTGAGAAATGATATTACCATAGCATCTTTCTGGGATGTGTATTTGATTTTGCAATAAAATTTTAAGAAAATTTCTACTGAAAGATGAATTATAAACTGCCAAAGTTGGTGTCAAATTTAAATCTTTGCAACCACTTTCAAAAAAAGTGCATGAAGTGCAAAAAAAGTTTGTTTGTGTATAATTAATGTTGCTAGCAATCTGATATTTTAGTGATGCAAAGTAATATAAATGACCAGAAGCAAAAAATAAGTGAGAAACTTTTGTAAATGCCAGTATCACTGAGTGTTTAGAAATCACGATCTTTGAGATTGTGTACTGAGGGAGGGTGGGGGAAGCATTGGTAATTTTCATGAGCTAGCTGATGGATAAATTTTATAAACTTGAAAATAAAGGAGACTAATACCATCAATGTTTATATTTTGCATTTTATAATGTTTGTTTTTTCAACAGAATTAATACACTAGTGTGCAAAACTTGAAGACCAACACTATTTGTAAAGGTTACAACCACAAAATCTTTACTTAAGGTACTCTTTACCGATGAGAGTAAATTCAGTCTCAACAGTAATTCCGGACATCAGCTAATCTGGCGAGAGGCTGGCACATAGTATCACTCTGCAAACATCACTGAAAGGAATCAATATGGTGGTTGAGGTGTTCTCGTCTGGGGAGGCATTATCGTGGATGGACGTACACAACTCCAGATACTGGAAGGTGGTACTGTAACTGGTGCACACTACTGTACTGAGGTAATCTTTCCACACGTGCATCTGTTCCGAGGTTCCATTGGCCCTGAGTTCATGTTTATGGATGATAACGCCACACCCCATCGTACTGCAGCTGTTGACAAGCTTTTGGAAAGTGAGGACACTGTTCATATCAATTGGCCTGCCCATTTCCCCAGATCTAAATCCCATTGAACACATATAGTTGTTGTTGTTATTTGGTTTTTAGGAGCATTAGCAACTAAGGCGATATTGCTCCGGAGACATGCGGTGGTCATTTCCTGACCTTTCGCATCCTCCGTATTTGGTGGTCACGGGTTCGAACCCCGGTCTAATCAAGAAGCGTGTGCTACGCACTGCTGCTCCTGCCCACCTGGCTACGGAGGCGCCTGAACACATATGGGATGCTCTGGGGAGATGCCTAGCAGCATCTCCCCAGAGCATCCCATATTAATAGTCCACACTCAACAGAAAATTTCACCAGCTGAAGATGGCACTGACAGAGGAATGGACAATGTTGCTGCAAGAACTTATCAACAACATTATTCTAAGTATGGACAGGTGTGCAAAGCCTGCATTGACATTAGGGGTGGCCATATCTCTTACTGAGGATCACCTCTTCCCTTTGTTCCATCTTTGGCAGTGATGCATTTGTATCATGGCAGCCAGTGCTATGTTGCCATTTTTGAATAAAGTCCCTCTGTACCGTTTTGTTTCCGTTGTTGTGTCGGTGTCGTTTCCTTCATCATTTCTGTACCTCACGAGGTTCCTTTGGTGTGCTTTTCCCATATCCAGGCCACTCCTATGAGAAGCTACAGGTGAAAACCTGACTGGTCCTTAAATTTTGCACACCAGTGTAACAGTTTTGTTTAATGGCATAAAATACGACATGCAAAAAATGCAACATTTTAAAACTCCTTAATCTTTCATTAAAAATAAATTATATTTAAAACATATTGTGATCCATTATTAATAATCAAGCATTTTTATACTGTAAGCAGAATTCAAAGAAACCAAAACCCTTTTTTCAGAAAATAAAAAAAGAAATTTTGGATCTATGATACCCCAGTCTACCAATATTGTTGTACGGTGGTGCCACCACTCCTGGGTTAAAAATTAAAAAGAAATTTCAAACCTTTTCATAGTCTCTTCTCTTTCCCCATTCCTGACATGCCTCCTGTGGGACCTCAGAGTTCTGGACTACAGTTTGTGAAGCACTGCATTAGCATATACATTAAAAAGATTTAATTTTCATCTATGTAAAAAGATTTTGATTTAATATATAGGCAGTTCTCGCTTTATGAGTTCTCTGGTTTAAGAGTTTTTTTTTTTTTTTTTTTTAAGCTTCGTAAATTTGTTACACCACGCAAATCATGTTAGTTGTAATTTGTGTGTTCCGTTAAAAAATGCTTATGTATGCTATTGAATTTATAAAGAAAAGAAAAGATTATCTTGGAAGTAAATGCCTCTTGAAGCATTTCTGAAGAAGACGACTCCTTGTGCAACAAACCAATGAGTGCTGAGCCAATAATGAGTGATCAAAGAGTGTGCATTTAGTCGATGATGATGAAGAATAAACATTCTTTAACATTTGTAAATCATAAATAACTTCTCTATTATTATAATTTGCTTGATTTTACAGGCTACGTTTTCATTTCTTTGGAGAAATCAATCATTGTTTAAACAAACTAATTAGCTAACTAATTTCGTTGTTGATAACGTAAGCCCTATTTTTAACATTATGTCTATGGGAAATAAATTCCCGCTTTACAAGTTTTCGCTTTACGAGCGCACTAGGAATGAATTAACTTTTAAAGTTGAGAACTACCTGTATTTGTATCTAATGTTATCATTCTTTCATGATCAATAATATTAACCTACTTCTGTGGCCAGACTTTGGTTTGCTCCATTAGCAAGAAGAAAATGAACAACATCATCGTGATTCTCCTGAGCAGCCATATAAAGAGGAGTAAAGCCATTCTGAGATTGTACATTGACATTGGCACCATTTTGAACTAGGATTTTCACAACTTCTTCTTGTCCAGCTAATGAAGATATATGAAGAGCTGTGTTGCCTTTCTAAAAATCATAAATAATGAAAACTTAACTGTCTATAAAATACTTCTGATTGCATAAACAAATGTTATAACTATATTAAGAAGACCAACAAAAAATATGAAAGGCAAAGTTTGCAAAAACGCAGGGCATTTTTTAAAGCCTACACTGCATTATACATTAAATTTCACTGACAAAATACATGCATTATATTAAAATATATGCATGGCATTGTTTACCAGTTATCTCTTGTTTTTCTGTCCGTAGATTTCTATTTGGATAATCTGTCAACTAATTATGATTGCTTCAAAAAAGATATTATAACAGATGTTGCATATTTTCAGAGTTGCAATTCTCTAACTGCAACTGATACTTAGCTGTTAAGAGCATTTCGAAAAGTGCACCAGAAAGAAAACTGAATTCAGTTTTTTTATTTTTAATTCACTGGGGCTGAATATTCTCTAATACTTGACACTGCTATGAGGAATTATTAAAATGCCAAGAATAACTTGGGATGGCTTGTTATATTTAGTGCTTCCTTGTGCACTTGTTAGTTCTCTGACTGTGAACCACTGTACATTAATCCCCTTTTTCTGTCAGAATAGTGTCTAGCAAGTTATTACATTGAAATTTACAGAATTTATATGAAAAATTTCTATTTAGTAACATTTGATGATATTCAGAAATGCTAGAAACCTTTTTTTAATTGATTAGTTTGAAACTGGGTAAAAAAATGGAGAATGTCATATATCAAGGAGCTTGGGAGCTTGCTTGATATTAACAATTATATTTAAATTAAAATTCAAAAATACTAAACACTTTCAATAACCCAGTAGCACAATTTACTATCTGTGAATTCTGTTTGGAGCTAGCAGATGTTCAACTGCTGTAAGTAAACAAGATTTGGGCTCTTCAAATAGGCCTCTGGGGTTGGGAATACTCATATTCATAATAATTGCACAATCATACACCAACCGTTATTAAAAATATAAATAGTGTTATGTTATATTAAAATAATGATGTAGATAAATGAAATAAATAAAATGATAAAATTCCACTGGATAAACCTGATAAAAAGGTAACTGTCTGTACAATAAAATATGAAATTTTAAACTGCAAAGAATTATTTACAATAAAACAATGTAGATAAAACACAGGATGTTAAAAGTGCTAAAACACCATAGCTTTCAGAGGCATCCACCTCCTTTTCAACAGTGAGGTTTAGTGCACATCCTTAAATATCAGCAGGCTCACGGTTCTCAGCACGTGGTTCTATGGGAGCATGAAAAAGGAGGCGGATGCCTCTGAAAGCTACAGTGTTTTAGTGCTTTTATCATCCTGTGTTTTATCTACATTGTTTTACTGTAAATAATTCTTTGCAGTTTAAAATTTCATATTTTATTGTACAGACAATTACCTTTTTATCAGTTTTATCCGGTGGAATTTTATCATTCTATTTATTTAATTTATCTACATCATTATTTTAATATAACATAACACTATTTATATTTTTAATAACGGTTGGTGTATGATTGTGCAATTATTATGAAGATTTGGGCTTAGAAATTCATAACAGAAAGTCACTCATCACCAAACTAAGTGTAAAATTCACCAGATTTATTCACAAAATTATCATATCATCATAAGAACCATCTCAATGGTACAACATAAATCTGTACTAACACTTTTTTTTTTTTTTTTTTTTTGTTTATCATTCATAAGAAAAACAAAAAAATAGATATAAAGTTTTATATATACAGTTTTATACCTTATGTATAGTGTACACTTTACAATAGTTTGACCACATGACACTGTTTTGATATTCAACAGGTGTTTTCTCTGCACTTGTCCCTCATTGGTCTTTTGTAATGCTAATTAACAAGGCAGGTGGCCTTGAATAATTTACTAATATGGCATTTTCAGCTTTTATTTCTAAAAGTATTTTGTATTTCAGCAATGCGAGTCAGGATAAGACAATCTATTTTCTTTGAATATAAATCTTTAATTATATTAGTTTTTAATAAACTTTTAAGCTCTTTCATTAATGTTTATCGTATCTAAGATGAGAGAGAATATCATCCCTAGCCATATAGGAATTGCAGTGGAAATGAAAACCTGCAAATTAAATTTGTGCTGTTTTTTTTTTTTTTTTTTTTTTTTTTTTACAGCAAACCGTTCTCAGACTGTTCTTTGAGGCTGTCATAGACATTCTCTCAGGTACGTCAAACTGGGCTTGCTACCTATGAGTCTAAAACACTGATGGAACTGATATTCGGGTGGCACATAAGTCAAGTGGATCTAATTTCAGTGAAGTCTGGTTGGTCTAACAGACAAATCCTTTTTTTGCACCTTCACAATGATGGAACTGCTAGTAATGCTGGGTATAACCCCAACCTCCATGTGCAAGTCCTGAAATGCAGCACCTAGTAATACTGGAGGTAATCACCCAGGTGCGAACTGACATAAGCAAGGGTCGAGGTGTGGCTCCCAACACCACATGGATCAATGCTGCCCCTCTGTGTTACTAGATGATAGTAGGTGGTAGATGACTCTCATCAATAACCCACTTTGCTTGTTGGAAGCTTGAAGTGGTGGAGCCCATGTTTAGTCTCCAGAGCAAAGCACCAACAACCCCACCATCTCTCCCATTAGGCAGTATGACTGATAGTGAGATTATACATTAGGTGATCTGAAAGCCTCTTAGGAAGTTACCAATAAGTTCAATCCCTTGGACTTCTAGCTATTATTGTTATTTGGTTTTTTTTTAGGAGCATTAGCAACTAAGGCCATATTGCTCCGGGAATATGCGGTGGTCATTCCCTGACCTTTCCGCATCCTCCGTATTTGGTGGTCACGGGCTCGAACCCCGGTCTAATCAAGAAGCGTGTGCTATGCACTGCTGCTCCTGCCCACCTGGCTATGGAGGCACCAGACTTCTAGCAGCTGGCCTGTGAACACTGTTTTACAGCTGTACTCTACTCTGCCAGATAGTGACTGGAGGGAGTCCTAGTAGTGTGCATGAGGGGGACATTGTCAAGGCCACATTATGTCAAGGAGCTGATACATTCTTGCCATGCGTATGCCATATCCAAGAATTTCATTACTTCATACATGTTCCCCCCAACTTTTCTTACTACTGAATACATCATGGACTGTCAACTAATACAACAACCTTATCAGTGAAAAGATCTAAACCTCCCAAACACTGTAATTTCACAAATATATGCAGTCTCAGTTCCAATCTCAATGATGTTTATTTCTACTTAGAGTCTGCCAAACCCCATGTGTTCTTTCTGAGAGAATCCTAATTATCACTTGATTCAACCACCACCCATCTGTTGTCCAACTTATTCACTGTATGATTCCTTTCACTTCAAAGGTGGTACTTGTGCATATGTCTGCTCTGATATACCCTGTCAGACACAGTATTTTGGAATCTTCTCTTTTCAATCTTCTTTGGCTTAAACTCTCTCTACCACATTCAAATTCATCTGCTGCCTTTATGAATTGTTCTCTCAACTCCACTAATCACTTGGAACTCTTTGACTTCCTCACTTTGAAACTAGACTTTCTCCAGTCCAATTTTCCTAACAGTGAGATAATTTTCCTTGGTGATTTTAATGGTCACACGTCCAGCTGGCTTCCATTTTCTATCTACATGGACCCAGCTGGTCAAGATATGCTGAGGCTACTGAAATTAGTAATGACCTTGCACAGATTGTTCATTTATCTACCTGAATACCTTGACAATCCTAAACACACAGCCAACACTTTTGTTCTTTTTCTCATAAACAACCTTTCAAAGTATGCCATCAAGGTGAGTAGTCTTCTAGGCACCTCATAAAGCAACATGGTGATGGTCACTTCTCCAATGGAGCCTTGTGTTATTTGGCATTACAAGAATGAAAAATGGGATGATCTGTGAGATTTCTTTTCTCCTTTTCATTAGTCAGATTAATGTTTCAAATCTTCTGATGTCAATATTTGCTTAGATCATGTCAGTGAAATTATTCTTGTAGGGATAAAATCCTTTATTCCACACTTCACTTTAAAATTTTATACTTTATATAGATCTTGGTTTTCCAATAAATATGCTAAGGCTGTTCAAGAGAAGAATGTTGCATATCACAATTGGCTTGTATCTAAATCTCCAGCACCAAAGCTCATAACAATTGTAAAGCAGTTATTAATCAGTCCATATTAGATTCTGAACACATTAAGTGTAGAAAACTTGCTTCTTGTCCAAATGGTAGTGAAGCATTCTGGTCTCTTGCCAATGCTATTTGGCCACAACTTTTGCCCATCTCTATTTCCACCTCTGTCAAAACAATATAGTTCTATTGCTACTTCAGCCAAAGATAAAACTGATCTGCTAGTATCCTAATTTTATTCTAACTCATGTATTGATGATATTGGTAAACCCTCTCCTACCATTGGCGTCTCCGTAGCCAGGTGGGAGGAGCAGCAGTGTGTAGCACATGCTTCTTGATTAGACCGGGGTTCGAGCCCGTCACCACCAAATACGGAGGATGCGGAGAGGTCAGGGAATGACCACTTCATATCCCGGAGCAATATGGCCTTAGTTGCTAATGCTCCTAAAAACCAAATAACAAACAAACAAACAAACCTCCTACCATTCCCAGTACACTCCGTTCACTGCCTCCTGTGGTCTTGCATCAAAAGGATGTCAGAAGGATTTTGAACAATCTTGAAACTCAAAACACACCAAAATCCTTATACTATTTCTCCATTTGTTCTCAAAATCCATGCTCCTGAGCTTACTCCTATTCTGTGTCACTTTTTTCACTTTGCCAGAGGTGTTTTCCCTACTGCTTGGAAATTTGCTCATATCCAGCCAGATCCCAAAAAGGGTAACAAAACCTTCCCATCCAATTACACTAGCCAACAACAAATATCTTTAGCCATAGCTCTGCAATGAAAATATATGATTCTGGAAGAAATAAATGCACTGATTCCAAAAATCGCCATAAAGTCTCTATCAGGTCTACACAAAAAAAATGTAGCAATGTTTAATTCTAAAATAAAGGGATATATAGGTATAATATAAGGGTAAAAAAATATTATAAGTTCTCTATAACTCATTTAACTTTGGAAAAATTATCATAAATCATAACAAAATAGTTATATTTCAATAATATATAATCAGCATACCTGAAATTGTCCTTAAAAAAGTTTGCTACTAAGGGATTTTCTCTTCTATTCCTGCATCACTCACATCTCCCAGATTTGTGGGGAAAAATTTGAGATGGGAATGAAGAAAATGAATTTAAAACAACATTCAACAGCCCATGTTTTTGTAGCAATTGAGTAAATTAGACAACAACATTTCATAGTATTCTTCTTTTCTATTACTCAAAAAAAACCATGTCTAAGAATATATAAATTCATACACCGACCATTCAATAAAATTTAAAATTTAATATGACTACAATCTTTACACAAAAAAAAAAAAAAAAAAAAATATTTACAATAAACTATTACGGAATGCTAAAAACTGTAATAAAAGATCATTTACAATAAAATTTGCTAAAATATAACATTAAAAGCGCTAAAAATCTGAAGCTTTCGGGAGCATCAGCTCCCTTCTTCAACAGTGATATGACTTCCTGCAACATCTCCTTAAGTAGCAGGCTCACAGTACCTCCACACGTGGTATTTCTCCATGTGGTTCAATCGGCACATGGCCAGAACTGAAAGCGGAAATGTCTCGGGAACGTGGCAAAGAAAATCGTTCATCCAACCTTAATATAATTGTTTCAAAGATAGGATTAATACGTATACCTCTATCTCTGTTTATTGTATTCCTACTGGATGAACTAATCCGTAAACCCTCGAGCCATTTACGCTCCCAGTATCCATGTGCACGATCCAAAATAATAGCGTCCTCCGGGGAGATTTGATGCTGCTTCTCCCAAAAATGTTCGGCCACAGCAGACTTGTTGTATTCAGCGGTTCTTATGGCATTTAAATGTTCCCCCAGACGATCCCTGAGCCGTCGTTTTGTTTCCCCCACATAACACTTCCCACAATCCGGGCATTCTATTCTATAAACCACTCCACTACTAAGATCTTTTGGTACGCGGTCTTTGACCTGAGACACAGCTGTGCACAGCCTCCGCCCAGGAAGCTGTACACAGCGTGTCCCATAACCCCGTAAAATTCTTGCTAGATGTTCAGTAAGGCCCGGATAGTAGGGGATGTATGCGGTGGCTACCGGAACGAACGACTCCCTACGTTCGGACACTCCTCTACTATATCTATCCAGGATCCTCTGGGGGTATCCGCACTTTCTAAGTTCTGCCGTGACACGATTAATTTCTTTTTCTTTATCCTCAGAAGTGGTACAGTGTGATCTTACTCTGTCAAATAAAGCTTTTGCAACACTATTCTTATATTGTCCAGCTTGTGCTGAATTGAAATGGGTGTATTGACCTCTACACATGGGTTTTTTAAAAACTGACGTCTTAAGTCTAAAACCCACCCTGGAGATCAATACATCCAAAAATGACAGGGTACCACCCGTTTCCACCTCTGAGGTAAATTGTATAAATTGGGAGAAGCTATTAAGCCAGCAAACGGCATCATCCTCCCTCCCCTTCTGGACCAGGGCAAAGGTATCATCAACATATCTTCTCCAATTCCTAATAGGAAACGAACACCCACTAAAAACCCTACTTTCCAACTCCTCCATGGCCAGATTGGCCACGGTGGCACTAATGGGTGAACCCATGGCAGTACCGCGAACCTGCTTATACATAGTTCCTTGAAACAACATGGTAGTACTAGCTAGACATAATTCTACCCCGGTGCAAATGTCTTCCACACCGAGAAGTGATCTATTACCAAGGGAGGCATCCCTGGTCAATGCCATTTTTACACAATATACTGCATGACTAATAGGAATACATGTAAATAAAGATATAACGTCAAAAGAGATCATGCTCTCATCATCATTTATAGTCAAATTCCCCACAAAATTCACAAACTCTCTACTGTCTTTAACAACATATTCGGACTGCCCCACTATGGGTGCAATTAATTTAGCCAAGTACCCTGATAGCGCATAGGAAGGACTCACTATAAATGAAACTATAGGTCTCAAGGGCACTTCTGCCTTATGAATTTTTGGCAGTCCGTAGAATCGCGGGAGTTGACTACCTGTAGTGTGTAATGACCAGTAAGTCTCCTTGGAAATCTTCTCCGTGTTCAACCAGGATTGTATCAGTTTATTGACTCGCCATTCCAGCCCCACCAACGGGTTCCTCTGGATCACCTTATAAGTGTTATTATCTTGCAGAAGATCCAATGCCTTCTTATTATAATCTTCTGTATTCAGGACCACCGTTGATCTTCCTTTATCTGCTGGTAAAACAACTATTCCTTTGTCTCTTCTCAATTCCTCTAGAGCTCTCTTTTGACTAAGGCTGAGATTCGGGGGTGCCTTCCTCACCTGACTCAACACTGCAGCTGACTTCACCCGGATTTCATTAGCTAAAGGCTCAGGAAACTTATTACTGGCCCGTTCAATACCCATTGCTATTTCCGCAATGGGGGGTTTCGAAGACACCAGAGTGAACTTGGGGCCTAAACTAAGGACTGCCTCCTGTTCTTTCGTGAGCTGTCTATTACTCAAATTATGTATAAAATGGGTGCTATTATCATATCGCTGTACCACATTTTCACTCACCAACCTATTAAACTTCATAATTTGTCTTTGTCTATATGACTCTGCTACCCTAACAACTTTATCCGAGACTAACCTTCTAATAAGAGCTAGGTGTCTAGAAGAAACATTCCTACCAATATTACCTAAATACATGCCAATTTGTCGTCTAGTAAATCTGAGATCTTCATGCAGCTTACGAATCCAAACATTCATAATACTCTTTTGAAAACGCCTAGCTCTTATTAAAAGGTTAGTCTCGGATAAAGTTGTTAGGGTAGCAGAGTCATATAGACAAAGACAAATTATGAAGTTTAATAGGTTGGTGAGTGAAAATGTGGTACAGCAATATGATAATAGCACCCATTTTATACATAATTTGAGTAATAGACAGCTCACGAAAGAACAGGAGGCAGTCCTTAGTTTAGGCCCCAAGTTCACTCTGGTGTCTTCGAAACCCCCCATTGCGGAAATAGCAATGGGTATTGAACGGGCCAGTAATAAGTTTCCTGAGCCTTTAGCTAATGAAATCCGGGTGAAGTCAGCTGCAGTGTTGAGTCAGGTGAGGAAGGCACCCCCGAATCTCAGCCTTAGTCAAAAGAGAGCTCTAGAGGAATTGAGAAGAGACAAAGGAATAGTTGTTTTACCAGCAGATAAAGGAAGATCAACGGTGGTCCTGAATACAGAAGATTATAATAAGAAGGCATTGGATCTTCTGCAAGATAATAACACTTATAAGGTGATCCAGAGGAACCCGTTGGTGGGGCTGGAACGGCGAGTCAATAAACTGATACAATCCTGGTTGAACACGGAGAAGATTTCCAAGGAGACTTACTGGTCATTACACACTACAGGTAGTCAACTCCCGCGATTCTACGGACTGCCAAAAATTCATAAGGCAGAAGTGCCCTTGAGACCTATAGTTTCATTTATAGGGAGTCCTTCCTATGCGCTATCAGGGTACTTGGCTAAATTAATTGCACCCATAGTGGGGCAGTCCGAATATGTTGTTAAAGACAGTAGAGAGTTTGTGAATTTTGTGGGGAATTTGACTATAAATGATGATGAGAGCATGATCTCTTTTGACGTTATATCTTTATTTACATGTATTCCTATTAGTCATGCAGTATATTGTGTAAAAATGGCATTGACCAGGGATGCCTCCCTTGGTAATAGATCACTTCTCGGTGTGGAAGACATTTGCACCGGGGTAGAATTATGTCTAGCTAGTACTACCATGTTGTTTCAAGGAACTATGTATAAGCAGGTTCGCGGTACTGCCATGGGTTCACCCATTAGTGCCACCGTGGCCAATCTGGCCATGGAGGAGTTGGAAAGTAGGGTTTTTAGTGGGTGTTCGTTTCCTATTAGGAATTGGAGAAGATATGTTGATGATACCTTTGCCCTGGTCCAGAAGAGGAGGGAGGATGATGCCGTTTGCTGGCTTAATAGCTTCTCCCAATTTATACAATTTACCTCAGAGGTGGAAACGGGTGGTACCCTGTCATTTTTGGATGTATTGATCTCCAGGGTGGGTTTTAGACTTAAGACGTCAGTTTTTAAAAAACCCATGTGTAGAGGTCAATACACCCATTTCAATTCAGCACAAGCTGGACAATATAAGAATAGTGTTGCAAAAGCTTTATTTGACAGAGTAAGATCACACTGTACCACTTCTGAGGATAAAGAAAAAGAAATTAATCGTGTCACGGCAGAACTTAGAAAGTGCGGATACCCCCAGAGGATCCTGGATAGATATAGTAGAGGAGTGTCCGAACGTAGGGAGTCGTTCGTTCCGGTAGCCACCGCATACATCCCCTACTATCCGGGCCTTACTGAACATCTAGCAAGAATTTTACGGGGTTATGGGACACGCTGTGTACAGCTTCCTGGGCGGAGGCTGTGCACAGCTGTGTCTCAGGTCAAAGACCGCGTACCAAAAGATCTTAGTAGTGGAGTGGTTTATAGAATAGAATGCCCGGATTGTGGGGAGTGTTATGTGGGGGAAACAAAACGACGGCTCAGGGTTCGTCTGGGGGAACATTTAAATGCCATAAGAACCGCTGAATACAACAAGTCTGCTGTGGCCGAACATTTTTGGGAGAAGCAGCATCAAATCTCCCCGGAGGACGCTATTATTTTGGATCGTGCACATGGATACTGGGAGCGTAAATGGCTCGAGGGTTTACGGATTAGTTCATCCAGTAGGAATACAATAAACAGAGATAGAGGTATACGTATTAATCCTATCTTTGAAACAATTATATTAAGGTCGGATGAACGATTTTCTTTGCCACGTTCCCGAGACATTTCCACTTCCAGTTCTGACCATGTGCCGATTGAACCACGTGGAGAAATACCACGTGTGGAGGTACCGTGAGCCTGCTACTTAAGGAGATGTTGCAGGAAGTCATATCAGTGTTGAAGAAGGGAGCAGATGCTCCCGAAAGCTTCAGATTTTTAGTGCTTTTAATGTTATATTTTAGCAAATTTTATTGTAAATGATCTTTTATTACAGTTTTTAGCATTCCGTAATAGTTTATTGTAAATATTTTTTTTTTTTTTTTTTTTTGTGTAAAGATTGTAGTCATATTAAATTTTAAATTTTATTCAATGGTCGGTGTATGAATTTATATATTCTTAGACATGAGTTTTCCCGACCTCAGAGGCCTCTTTCAGGACAAAAAAACCATGTATTACCACCTTAAATGATTGCCAAGCTGCCAATTCAAACTGCTTTAACTGGGTTTCAAACATATCGGTCTTTCAGTAGTTTTCTAATTTAGGGTCCTATGAAAATTCCTTCCTTAAATTTGGCATGTGTTAAATTAGGAAACACACTTCTCAAGTATGCAAATCCATTACCTTCTTTATCTAGTCCATTCATGAAACCAAGTCACAAAGGTGGTTAGGCAGGCAAAGGTAGATTACAAGAAATCTTTGGCAAAGGATGCAAAGAAAAACAGCAAAGAGTTCTTTACTTATGTAAACTCTGGAAGGAAGGGGATGAATCAGATTGGTCCACTTGATATAGATGGTTCAACTGTTGATGACCCTACTCAGGGATTGTTTACTTCCTTTACTGCCAGAGGTGAATTAAACTATGGCAGTGAGCTAGACGATTTTGTAATAACTGAGAGCAAAGTGAACGAGAAATCGTTGAAGATAAACATAAGAAAGGCACCTGGGGAGGATGGGATCTATCCAGTTATATTAAAGGAGGCAGCAAAGGAAGTAAACAAACCCTTAGCCATAATTATGAGAGCTTCCTTGGATTCAGGGGAGGTGGAAATACCCATGGATTGAAGATGTGCAAATGTGACCCCAATTCACAAAGGAGGATCAAAGGGCAACACAAGTAATTACAGACCTGTTATTTTAACTTCTGTTCCAGGGAAATTAATGGAGGCACTGGTTAAAGAAGCACTGCAGGATCATCTAGACAAGACTTCAGTTATGGCTCGGACACAGCATGGATTTGTTAAGGGGAAGTCTTGTCTGACCAATTTGATTCGATACTATAATATTGTCAAAAAGGAATTGGATGGAATTTTGATATCATACATTTGTATCTTAGAAAGGCATTTGATACTGTTGAACATCGAAGACTGCTGCACAAATTGGAGCAGAGTGGTAGTGGAGGCAAATTACTGCTATCGATAAAGGGATCGTTGAGTGGGAGAAGACAGAGAGTGGTAATAAATGGACACTGCTCTTTGTGGATTAATGTTATTAGTGGAGTCCCCCAGGGCTCAGTGTTGGATCCATTGTTGTTGGAACCTCCGTAGCCAGGTGGGCAGGAGCAGCAGTGCGTAGCACATGCTTCTTGATTAGACCGGGGTTCGAGCCCATGACCACCAAATACGGAGGATGCGGAAAGGTCAGGGAATGACCACTGCATATCCCCGGAGCAATATGGCCTTAGTTGCTAATGCTTCTAAAAACAAATAACAAACAAACAAATCATTGTTGTTTTTTGTATTTATAAATGATATTGATGATGGTATATCAGGCTTAATGTCCAAGTCTGCAGACGATACGAAAGTCAGCAAGGTTGTTAATGACACTAATGACAGTACGCTGCTGCAACAGGATCTAGAAAAGTTGAGCAGATGAGCTGAGAGGCCGCAACTGAAGTTTAACATTGACAAATGTAAAGTACTGCATATGGGAAGCAGTAACCGCAAAGGAGCTTGTTTGTTATTGTTGTTATTTGGTTTTTAGGAGCATTAGCAACTAAGGCAATATTGCTCCGGGGATATGTGGTGGTCATTCCCTGACCTTTCCATATCCTCCGTATTTGGTGGGCACTGGCTCGAACCCCAGTCTAATCAAGAAGCGTGTGCTACGCACTGCTGCTCCTGCCCACCTGGCTACAGAGATGCTCCCCCCCCACAAAAAAGGAGTGTATCAGCTGTGTGGTACTACACTGACAATGGTAGAGAATGAAAATGACCTGGGGGTAACTGTGCAGGCAGATATGAAGTTTTCTGAGCAGTGAAGATGGTCTGCAAGAGTAGCTCATGGTGTCTAGTCAATGATATACAGGAATTTTTCTAATAGGGATAAGGAGGTGACTATCCCCTTGTATAAGGCAATGGGCAGGTCACAACTTGAGTACTATATACAGGTCTGGAGGCATCGTTTTAAGAAGGATGTAGAGCTGTTGGAACGAGTACAGCGAAGTGCAACAATAGTAACGAATGGGCCTGGTGTACTGGGGTCCATGGTTACGTATAATTATTATTAATGCATCAATGGTGGTAGTTTTGTGCTATCAGCACAGCAGGCCAAAACCTGTGTAATTAACCCCAGGGGCTCAAATCTGGTGAGTATGAGCTTGGCACACCCAGGGTCCTGAGCTGGATATCATCATTCTTCTCTTTCTTGGTGATTCCCTTCTCTCATCCATTCAAGTGCAACAAGATTAGTGAATGGAACAAAGGGTTGCTCTTACGAAGAAAGGCTTAAGTTTTGCAAATTACAGTGTCTGGAGACTAGGCACCTGCGAGGTGATCTGATTGTGGTGTATAAAGTGTTGAAAGGTTTGAGCATGCTGAATGCTGATGGGATTCTTTCTCTTGCTCAGAAATCTCAGGCATTTTTCTGAGCAAGAAAAATGCCTGAGATGGCATAAATTCAAATTGAGGAAAGACAGTTGTAGGATAGATGTAAAGAAGTTTGTTTTTATCCAGCAGGTAGGTGATTGCTAGAACAAACTTCCATCTGTCGTGTAAGTTGATAGCTTAAACAGATTCAAGGCAGAACGAGACAAAAATTTGAAGCGAGTGGATGAGTGAAATGAGAAAGTTTTTTTTTTTTTATTGACTGATGCTATATACTCTTTTTTGGTTTGGTTTTTTTTTTTTTTTTTTTTTTAGGAGCATTAGCAACTAAGGCCATATTGCTCCGGGACATGCGGTGGTCATTCCCTGACCTTTCCGCATCCTCCGTATTTGGCGGTGATGGGCTCGAACCCCGGTCTAATCACGAAGCGTGTGGTACGCACTGCTACTCCTTTCCACCTGGCTACGGAGGCGCCTGATGCTATATAAGCTTGCTTTCTTGCATCATGAGTCTTTACTAATGCTAATGACTTCAGTTATATGGGCTCTGAACTGGTCCCAAAAGAGAAGAGATGGTTTTCTTAAGAGACCACGGATGCCTTGCCCATATTTTTTGGAGCTATAATTTCATTCCAGAACTACATCAATCATCCTTTTTGATGAACATGAACTAATACCCCTTCTGGAATTTTTTCCTTAGGTGGAGTTTTTCTTTTAAATATTGATGGTAGCTTTGGCATTATCATTAGTAGAGTCATACGATGCAAGAAAGCAAGCTTATGCAGCATCAGTCAAAAAAAAAAAACTTCCCATTTCACCCCTCCATTCATTCCAAATGCCTGTCCAGCTCAGCCTTAAATTTATTTAGGCTGAGCTGGACATTTTATTCCATCACTGGTGGTAGTTTTGTGCTATCAGCACAGCAGGCCAAAACTACTGTGTAATTAACCCCAGGGGCTCACATCTGGTGAGCCCCTGGGGTTAATTACACAAATTACTAAAATCTTCTCTTTCTTGGTGATTCCCTTCTCTCTCTCTCTCTCTCTCTCTCTCTCTCTCTTAGGGTAACTTGGGAATTTTTTTTTTT
The DNA here is from genome assembly GCF_048544385.1 of Mastigoproctus giganteus. NCBI lineage: Eukaryota > Metazoa > Arthropoda > Arachnida > Uropygi > Thelyphonidae > Mastigoproctus > Mastigoproctus giganteus. The sequence continues at coordinate 83,452,701 of NC_143577.1, read as the reverse complement.
GGCTGGTGCAGAAAAAGCCTGAGGCTTCCTTATACCATATAGCTAATAATAATAATAATAATAATAATAATAATGTGTTTTCTCATGCCTGGTAGTTTTTATTGACACTGTTTTAGACCCTTTGATAGTCACAGTTTTGTTGGATGGTGCATCAAAAGTTAGTGGGACCTCGTCCATATTTCCTATTCAGCTAAATTCAAAAGAAATTCGTTTTCGTGCCTTTATTATAAATTTATGGAATTCCAGTATTTTTTTCTTCATAATCTGCTGGTAATTGTTGTGCAATTGATGTTTTTGTAAGCATTGATAAACCATGACTTTGCATGGATTGGTAACACCAACCTTCTGTTCCAGAAAAATTTGGAATTCCTTGTCCTTCTGCTAATATCCTGGCCTTAATCATTTTGGTTGAAACACTTCTTCCTGAATTCCTTTCACCTACTACCCACTTTTTTACATCTTCTTCAAGTTCTGGTCAATGTAGGGTGGGATGACGAAGGTCATGTTTACTTTTTTTTAGCAGCCTGAAGTTCTTTTTCTTGCTTCCACCAGACATGTATCATTTTTTCCGTAAGCTGTGGCCCAAAAAACCTTTTCCGCTGCTCTCTTACTATGTTTTTTAGCATGATTTTTTATGTTTAGTTTATATCCGATAGTGTAACTCAACCTCTTTTCGCATGCAGCCATTTTCTGAGGGTAAAATACTTTAAAATAATGTCAAATGCCAAGATTAAACAATATTGTTCTGAAATGGAGTTCTGATTAAAAAACAACTGGTATACAATTAACACTGATCTTTATTTTATTTTAGTCACCCATGATGATTATAATTCATTATCATGATTATAGTCACTTCACAGACAATTAAAGTACACTACAGGAAAACAGAGACACACTCAACATCACGAAAGCCCACGCAAAACTAACTGGCCCACCGATCATGCCACCTTTTAAAGGCTCAGCAAACTATTGAGAAACTTGGAGAAGAATCTTTAAGCTTCCATCACCTTCTAAGGCTTTCCCTGTATTCGCTGGCTTTCGAAACTTCTTGGAACTGATTCCAAACAACTTTGCAAGTCCAAGAGTACCCTAGGGTGTTCCGTTATCCTTCAGAAATGAAAATATTCTGACCGAACGGCAAAATACAACCTGTCTGCTTACCCTGATGCCAATGAGGGAAAGCTCACTTCTGCATAGGTGATTTTTTGAGGCATTTTTTTTTTTGGAAAAAAAAGTGTCTTATATGTCGTCAAATATGGTAATTGATGCTAGGCATTTTTTTTTTTTTTTGTTTATTCCCTTTTTTAGCTTTATTTATTTATTTAGTGGGTGTCTGCATTTGCCCACTGGATTAAGTGAGTAGAGGATTTTCCTGGCTTGTTTCCAGTGGCAGTTGAACCATACTTTATATATGAGACCATGACACTGTACTTTCCCGAGTGAGTGTCATTTCTACTTATTTATTTTTGAAATTTTCTAATTTTTTATTTTTACTCCACAAATAGAAAATACATTATTGCACAGATAATAAAAACTAGCTTAACAAACCAAACCAAACAAAAAAAGACATGTACACGTATATAATTTATATTTTTCACTTACCTTTGTTGCTGCATTTACATTAGCTCCTCTTTTCAAGAGTTCGGTTACAATGCTCAAGTGACCTTCCTTAGATGCCAGGTGTAATGCATTTAAACCATTCTAAAATTATAAAATGGATACAGATAAATACAGATAATATCAGATGATACAGATACACACAATAAATACAGATAATAATTTAAAATAAATAAATATAAACTTTACACAGAGTAATTAAATAAAAAGTAGCATCACAACTGTGTAAGCCTATAATTTTGTGTATTTTGGAACAAACCAATCCAAACAACAAATAAATTCATGAATATAAGCATCACAACTGTGTAAGCCTATAATTTTGTGTATTTTGGAACAAACCAATCCAAACCATGAATAAATTCATGAATATAAGTCACAGTTTTGAAGTTTTGGTGAAGGAAAAGAAAGGCAACATGAGAATGATGAGAAACGTCAGATAACTTACGCGGAAAATTAGTTTCCCAATACAGCACTCTAGTGCTGCTAACTTGGTAAACAGACAGTAGGTGTTATTGGTCTGGAGTGAAGTCGAGAACGATATATTGATTGACAGGTAGGTGTGGCAAACGATGTGCTGATTAGTGCACGAACACAACACACAATAACATCGGGTTAGTATCATTTTAGTAGAACTCAGAAGCACTAATGGTAACTTGCCCTAATGAACGCTTTCCATAATGGTGAAAAAAGATAAGGTTACCTCCACTTGAATCCCATAGGAGCTTGAACCCTTCCCGAAATGGAGGGGGTAACCTAACATTTTTTGTTTAGAATCATGTGGACTAGCGCATAAAATGTTTATTAACAAAATATTATTTTTCTTTTCTTATATTATTTCCTAACCTAACATTTAAGGTTAGGCCACTAAATATAAGGAAACCGTTTTTATTATTTCCTAACTTACCATTTAAAGTCAGGTTACGGAAAATAAAGAAACCTTTTCCTTTTTTCATAACCAAACCTAAATCAAGAGTATAGTAAAAACCCTCGTGAACTCCAAAAATCTGCTTTTAACAATGAGAAAAAACATAATGAACAACATAAAAACAAACAGAACGAAACTTTTATTAATTTAGTTTTCATCAAAAAATCAACCAACGTTTTATTTTCCTTACAAATTTCTTCCATCTTTAAAAGATTCATCTCTACTATTACCTGTTTACTGTTCATTACAAAACTATTATGCACCGTTCTTTACTCATAAATACACATTATAATGCCAACGAATGACTACACAGTAGCTTGTCCTCTGTCGTGCCCACCACCAATCATTTCATAGTTTGCCACGCCTATCTGTCAATCAATGTATCCTTTTTGATTTCGGCTGCAAACCGATAGCACCTACCGTCTGTTTACCGAGCGAGCAGAGCTAGAGTCTGGTGTCAGGAAACTAATTTTCCACATAAGTTATCCGACTTTTCTCATTGTTCTCGTGTTGGCTTTCTTTACCCTAGCCGAAGTTTTTTATTGGTGACCAAACATAAAAACATTAAAAAAAATAAATAATAAATAAATTTTTTGATGGCCTGGACCCTCACCAAACATTCCATTTATGGCTTGCAAAAGAATTTCATTCATACAGGTTTTTTCTTTGCCACATTCTAAAAAAATGAATGGTGAAACTCGAAAATTTAGTACGATCTCTGTTTGAAGCCCTAAAAAAATCAACACATCCAAGTCATGCATTCTAGTCTACCATGTAGAGAATTTTGAGGGAACAGCTATGATTTTCCATTCAAATGATAAAAATTATCAAATACCACGACAAGTGAAATGTCATGATTCTGCATCAATATTTTGGCATGGATAGATTACCTTGAAGGCTTTGCAACCATTTCACCTTCAGCAATAAATACATTTTTTCCATTCAAATGAACTAGTAAATGAGATAAGATTGTGAGGAGTCACTGGCTAAAAATGAAAAGAAAGGTAGCAATGAATTCTTTGCATATGTTAGCACTTGAAGAAAACGGTTGAATCACATTTTGAACATAATATTTTGCACAAACATTCACATAAAGTTTTTAGATTTAGGACTAGCAAGAATCCATTTAATAAAGATTGGGAGTTAAATGACTTTATAATAACGGAAAGGAAAGTGAAAGAGAAAAAGCAGCTAAAAGTAATTACAGGTAACCCTCGTACACAACGTAGTACCTATACAACACGGTTTATAAATTGTGGCTACCCTTGTATGACATGGTCGTGGTTTCAATATAACGCGATCAACAAATTGTTGTATCGCTTCTTCTCACACACTTTTACCACGCAACTTAAAAATCAAACTTTATGTTCGTTAAATTTGTGTCTGCTCGTATAACAGGTGTAGTTGCCAGAACCGAATTTATATAAGGGGAAACACACAAGTACATACATACATATTTTTTTGTGTAGTGTCAATTTTTTACCTTATAAAGAGTTAATTGTTGTGCAAGTAGTTATATAAATAGTGAATTTATTCGGGGAATACCCCTTGGCAAATAAAAAATTTATTTTTTTATAGTAATGGCCACCAAAACTGCAAAAGGAAAAAAAACCTACATTGAAAAGAAAATTCATTTCTCTCGAAAAATTAAAAAATATTAAAATCTTGGATCGGTTGAAAAATGGAGAAAAACAAGGAGCTGTTGCAAGGACTTTGAAATTTAAATGAATCAACAATTCGTACAATCAAACAAAATGAGCAGAAAATCAGAGATAGTGTTATTGCTGGGTCAACGATAAGTACTCGTGTACACGATATTTTAATGGAAAAAATGGAGAAATCTCTAATGGTTTGGATTGAAGATTGCACTCACAAGAAAATGCCTTTGAGTGGAAACCTTATTAAACAAAAAGCCCTCAAAATTTATCAATATTTAAAAAAACCTGAACAAGATTTTTCAGAAGAAAGCTTTCAGCATGAATTTTGTGCCAGTAAGAGCTGGTTCGAAAATTTTAAAAAGCGATTTTTTTTGCATAATCTTCAGCTCCAAGGAGAATCAGCATCAGCAGACATAGATGCTGCCAGAAAATTCCCAGAAGAACTTTTAAAAATCATTAAAGAAGGTGGATATAGTGCAGACCAGGTATTCAATGCAGACGAATTTGGGTTAAACTGGAAAAAAATGCCAAAATGCACTTATATATCGAAAAATGAAAAAACAGCTCCTGGATTCAAAGTTTCTAAAGACAGAATTACTCTACTGTTTTGTAGTAATGTGTCATGTGATTACATGAAAAACCAATGTTAATTAACCTATCTTTAAATCCTTGTGCTATGAAAGCAATTGACAAGTCCACCCCTCACTGTTTATTGGAGAGCCAACAAAAAGGCATGGCTTACAGCTAGCATATTTGAAAATTGGTTTTTTAACTGTTTTGTTCCTGATATAGAAAGATACACAAAAAAAAAGAATATCGACTTTAAAATGTTACTAATTTTAGATAACGCACTAGGGCACTCAAAAAATGTAACCCATCCGAATATTAAAATAATTTGTCGCCTAATACAACTTCACTTATTCAACCTCTTGATCAAGGGATAATTTCAACATTTAAAGCATATTATATTCATCAAACATTAGAATTAATTTTGGAAAAAATGGAATCTAATCCAAACATGACACTGCCTCAAATGTGGAAAGAGTTTTTTGACACTGCCTCAAATGTGGAAAGACATTTAATTGTGTAAAAATTATTTCTCTATATGTAAAGGAGTTAAAACCCTCTACACTGAAAGGTTGCTGGAAAAAAATATGGCCTGGTGTCGTCCTTAATCAAAATTGCGTACCTCCTGTGGATGCTGAACTAAGTCGTATAACAAACCTGGCACACATTTGTAGTGGTGAGGGATTTTCCAATATGGCTGAAAATGAAATTCGTGAATTAACTGATGAATAAACAGATTTAAATGAAGAGGAATTGGTTCAATTAATAGAAGACGGCAAACCAAATACAAATGGTGAGGAAAGTTCTACTGAAGATTCTGATTGTGCTGAGTCCATTAAAGAGTTCAGTCTAAAGAAATTAGCTGGATTAAATTTGGCACAAAAGTAAAGAAGTTATTTTATGGATAATGATCCCTCAACAGAGTGCTCGGAAAAATTCAAAAGACAATTGGACAGTTGTTTAGCTCCATATTATGAACTTAATAAAAAATTGCAGCATAGTGGTAAGCAAGGTCTTATTACCGACTTTTTGATAAGAAAACCAGCTGAAGTACTCAGTGAGAATTATACAAATGATGTCGAAGAGATTTCAAGTAATAAAGACAACCGGCCACTCATAAATAAAAAATATCTATAAAAATTGATTCAACCATTAGATCAGGGAATAATAGCATCATTTAAAGCTTATTATCTGCGTTGAACATTAAGCCAGGGGCTCATATCTGATGAGTATGGGCTTAGCACACCCAGGGTCCTGAGCTGGATATCACCATTCTTCTTTTTCTTGGTGATTCCTTTCTACTTCTCTCTCTCAGGGTAATTCAGAAAAATTTTTTTTTTGGCTGGTGCAGCATAAGCCTCAGGCTTCCTTGCACCATATGGCTAATAATAATAATAATAATAATATTTTTTCTGAAGACAGTCATGACGATTAAAATATCCATTTCTTTAACATTGCACATAATGCATAACTTTGAAATTTATGCATTATGTGCAATGAAATTTTATGCTATGTATTTGTTAAACAGTTAGTTACATGAATTCTTGAATGAATAAAATATGTTTTTGTTGAATGTCATTGTTGTTTTTATAATTAAAAAAACACTACGGAACATAACCTTACATTTTGTATGAAACCTGAGCCTCATATAACACAATTTCCATAACGCATGATATTTCTGGAACTTAACCTCCGCGTTACGCGGGTTACCTGTAATTAAATGATTTGATTTTTAATGGTTCATTAACAACTTAAGCCATGATGTGCCAAGTCAAAAATTAAATATGCTACAAGTTATAGATAATCTAAAAATAGGTTGCCATGTTAATGTTTAAAAAACAAAAAGTTATTAAATATCTATAAATCAAGTACAGAATAACAGTGCATATGGCAAGTAATAAAATGCATTTATATATATTTGTATAAGTTTTATAGCGTGTGAAAATTTAACAAATGCAAAGTACTGCATATGGGTAGCAGTAACCCAAGAGAAATGTACCAACTGTTTGGTACTACACTGAGGGAAGTGGAGAGTGAAAAAGGCCTGGTGGTAATTGTGCAGTCAGATATGAAGTTTGCTGATCAGTGCAAATGGGCTGCCAGAGCAGGTCATGGAGTCTTGTCAATGATATATAGGAGTTCTGCTAGCAGGGACAAGGAGGCAATTATCCCATTGCCCAAGGCAATGGTCAGGTCACACCTTGAATACTGTGTACAGGTCTGGAGGCTTCATTTTAGGAAGGATGTAGAGTTGCTAGAATGAGTAGAAATAAAGGCAAAAAAATTAGTGAGGGGAATGAAGGGGTGCTCTTACCAAGATAGGCTTAAGTTCTGCAAATTGGAGCACCTGGAGACTAGAGACATGCAAGGTGATCTGATTGAGGTGTAAAAGGCCTTGAGCAAACTCAATGCTGATAGCATTCTTTCTCTTGCTCAGATTAAAAACCTGAGTGGGCATAGATTCAAACTGAGGAAAGACAGTTGTAGAATAGATGTGCGGAAATTTGCCTTTAGATTGCGGGTAGTTGATTGCCGGAACAGACTTCCATCTGTTGTTGTGGAAGTTGATAGCTTAAATAAATATAAGGCTGAGCTGGACAAGCATTGGAGTGAATAGAATGAAATGAAAGGAGTTTTTCTTTGGCTGATGTTGCATAAGCTTGCTTTCTTGCATCGTATGTCTCTGCTAATGCTAAGTCATCCGGACTATTCATGCAATATGGAGCATATTAATCTTACACGACACAAACACTGCACAAAAAGTAGGAATCTCACAGAGAACAACTGCCAACTGATAACAAATCACCCAGTATCTAGCCTTTTTTGAGGATTACAGCAACAGAGTTGAAGATGCATTTGAGGTGACAAAAACTTATCACATGATGCAGAGCAAGGTGATAGTCGCTAATTCACGTGATAAGAGCATGGTGGTACTGAAACTGCAGTGCTGCAATGCATTTTGCCAAGAACCATAGTTGATAATGTAGAATAACTCACTAATATGAGACCCCAACTGTAATTCAAAAACAAGAGCCAATCGACAAATTTTAATGTAACTTTTTGAATTGATTTGTATTTAGTTGTATATTGTATAGTAAGTTTGTTAGTTATAAACTTTGGAGTGGTGTTTTTTTCAGAATTTTGAAACTATTAGGCCTTATTCCCACAGAGCGAAGTTAGGTTTTTTTGTGTCTGAGCAAACCTTTGCAGTACTATACCATGGTGGTTCCTCTATATATATAGAGGAAATGCTATAGTAAGGAATAAAAGGAAAGGAGTGGTACTAAGGATGCAGAGAAAGTAACTGTGACTCTAATAATGAGATGGACTCATCCCCTCACACACAAAGCTTTGTCTGTGCAAGTAGGACCATTACAAGATACAGGACAGAAAATTAGAGAGGAAGAAGAGGGGTGCAAAACTTTACAGAAAAAGTTTGTGCCAGGTTTTCAAGATATTCGTGAAATAAGAGTGCGTTTAAAAGAAAAATTCTATTTTGTGATGTGATCAAGGTAATGCAAGTTGCAACCAGCTCAATACTGCAAATGTGAGAAATACTAGAGGCAAGAGCCATACAGATTTTCATACAAAACCAAGTTTTGAAAACACAAGTAAAAGATTTCCAAATGACTGCTGAGATGGAGCTACAGGAAACATATGCTGCAATTGCCGCAAAAAGTGGAGGGATAGAAAAGGATACAGATAAACAAGTGTATATGGTTTTAGTTTAATCAGATACAGAGAATATAACATCAAGTGAGGCAGTCCAGCAAGAATTACTGAAACATGTGAGACCAGTCTTGGGTACTGTTAAAATAAGAACAATGAAAAAGACAAAGGTGTGGTAATAGAGGTGGACTCACACGAAGATATTGATTTAATAATGAACTGTAGTAAACTCTCAGTAGTTAGTCTAAAGAGAGAAATGCCAAAGAAGTTTGGAAGAAAAAGTTATACTGTATGGTTAGGATCCTGATATTGAAAAATTGACCTTGTTTGATCAGTTATATAAGAAGAATCTTAAAGATTATGGTTTTGTGTATGACATAATGGAACAGTTAGAAGTGCACTCCATTAATACTACTGCAGAGAGAGCAAATATATATTATAACTGGTCATAGTACAAAGTTAACGACATAGTTATAGTACCAAAATGTTTCAACTGGTGTGCTTGTGGGCATGTTTCTAAATATTGTAAGAGGCAACTGATGCAGAGTGGGATGTGTATAGAGATTGTGCACGTAAGGATGAGAGACCTGTCAGTTACAACTGAAAGGCTAGGGGGTAGATAATGAGATCACTCTGTTAAAGATAAGTTATGCCCAGAATATATTACAAATTGAGAGTTAACTAAGAAGAAAATCAATTATGGATGAGAATATACAGAAAATGAAAGGAGTAAATATAGTAGTAATAGTATTTGCCATATAGTGCAAGGAGCCACAGGCTTTTGCTGCACGGCAAAAGAAACGAACAAGTAGATAAGAAAACACAAATTATATGCTTTCCTCCTCACACAAGTAAGTATCCAGTTGACCTTTGAATTTATTCAAACTGTCAGCCCCGACTACCAGTGAGGGCAACTTGTTCCAGCTATCAAAGACTCACTGACTAAAAAGAAAATTTTCTACAATCTAATCTAATCTAATCTAAACTTCAAGCCTTGTAATTTGAATTTAGGACCCCTAATTCTGGAATACTTTAGAACAGTGAGAACTCTGCTTTCATTCATTTTACTAATCCCTCTCAGAGTGTTATAAACTCTCAATAAGGTCACCTCTGAGGTGCCTGGTTGGCAAGTTGTGTAGCTCTGATTGTCTAGCCCACACAATCAGAGTCTTTCCTCATACAGTCATCCATCTACTGATCTCACTATTCGAGTTGCTCGTCTTTGGAACCTTTCAAAAAGCCTGATGTCTTTTTTCAGATAAAATCTCCATACTTGAACATAGTATTCCAAATGTGGCCTTACAATTGCCTTATACAGTGAGAGAGATGAACAGATGAAAGCATATGATGTAGCGTTGCAAATGAACAAACAAATGGATGATAAGGATCTTAATGTCCTTCTGATGCATAAGCCATATATCAGGAAAGATTTTAAGGGGTTTCCCAAGAGGTACAGAAAAGTTCAGGCTGCTATTGTTTTTAGAAATTCGGAGCTTGTGGTAATGCAAATAACAGAATTAAGCTCTACACACATGGTATGTGCAGAAATAGTTAATGCAGTTTGGAGGTTCTTCCTTGTATGCATATACTGTCAATTTAGTCATGAATTAGGATCCTATCTACAATATATAGATAGGGTTTGTTCTGTCCTCAGGTTTAATCATGATTATTTTTAATTTTAATGGTGCCTCAGGTCTGAAAGGGTGAATAGAGCAGTGGACACAAATGCTATTCAGTGATGTGGGGAAGTCCAGAGACTGATAATACAGGTGAATTATTTGAGGAAATGATTGAACAAAATAGACTGTGTGTGATTAATGAAACAGGTCAGCTTGCCATATATTATTCTATTACAGGAGAAACTAATATTTCTGTGACTTTGGTATCTCAATTGGGATTACTGGAGTTATAAATCAGAAGGTACAGGAAAGAGAGACTACCACTGACCACCACCGTATCACCTATAGAGGACAGGAGTGTGAGAAATGAATCATATAATACTGATCAATATGCTGTTAAATTTGCAAGGTGGGCCAAATTTGAAGAATGCATTGGGAGTAATCTAACTGTGAAACTGAGGAAGTTCGGAATGGCAGCCAGGCAGAGTAGAAGACCAAACTTTTAGATAGGATGGTTGCTCATGCAATGCAAGACTCAATGAAGAAAAGGAAAAGATACAGTAACATGTTGCCTTAGTGAACAAATGAATTGACAATAAAGAAAAGACATGTCTTTAGCCTAAGACGTGAATTCCAAGGGTCCAGACATTTAGATATGCAGAATTAAACTGAAGAGCTTAAAAGGAATTATATGTGAGAGCAAATAGAATATTTGAAGTTAATAAGAAAATGTCAAGAAACTTGGAAAAATTTTGTGAATGAATAAGGAAATAATAATATATGGGGTCTTCCCTATAAAATTGTCATGGACAAAGTGAAATTGGATAAGGTTTATTATGCAGTAAAGAAGTCTTGGCAGGAGGAAGTTTTAGGTGGGAGAGACATGGTTAGTGCAATTTTCGAGTCCTTATTCTCACAATATTTATAAGACCAGGAAACAGTCCAGAAAAAAGAGATCAGGAAATTAAATAAGGAATATCTAAGTTTAAGTGAATGTCAGTTATTCACAAAAGAAGAATTAGAGGAAGTAAAAGCTAAGATAAAGGATGGGAAATAAATCCCCAAGGAAAGGCTTGACTGAGCCAAAGACCTTAAAGAATTTTGTAAAGAATAAAATGGCCATATATCCTTCTGGACTTACATAATACATGTTTGGAGGAGGGTGTACATTTCCAAGTTTTTGAAAAATTGCAGTTGTCAAAATCTTAGTAAAAAGTCCTGATAAGGATGTAGCAGAACCTGGATCATATCAGCCTATCTTATTGCTACTGCTCTTTGGAAAAGTATTAGAGAGAATGATTATAAAAAGTGTTTGATCATTACACAGATAAAGGGTAATGCTCTAGCAGTTAGTATGGTTTCCAGAAGGGCAGGTCAGCAGAAGATGCTATTAGGGCTCTGCTGGATGGCACAAAGTACACTCTGGAAAAATACACCATGGGTATTTTTCTGGACTTTAAAGGAGATTTTGATAGGATTTCGTGGGGAGTGTGCTCGGAAGGCTTAGACTGGCCCAGTTTCCTGGAAGATTATATGAAATTTTAAGAAGTTATCTTAGTGAGAGGCAGAGAATAGTAAGAACATATTGTGGGGAGCTCGCAATGCAGGCAACTAAAGGTTCTCCCCAGGGTTCAATTTTAGGTCCACACTTGTGGACTATGGTGATGAATGAGTTATTAAATAGGGACTGGGTTGACTCTGAATTGTATGCATATGCAGACGACTTTGCAATTTTAGTAAAAGGAAATTCCAGGAAATAATTAGAGGAAAAAGCAACTGAGATTATGAAAATAATTTGTCTATAAACAACTGAGAATAAACTAAAAATATCTATTGCCAAGTCCAGAATATTAATTCTTAAAGGAAAGTTGAGCATTAGATGGCCTCCAGCTGTGCACACTCCTGCCAGATTCTTGAAATATGCCTCTTGTGTTAAATAATTAAGATCACTTTGCATGAACGACCAACTTTTCTACCTTACATAAAGTATTTAAGAGAAAAAAATAAGGGTTTTATACCCTCAATAAGGAGGATTATTAGAGTGGAGTAGGGGTGTGAAAGGAAAGTTGTTAGCTCTATTATATAAGCATATCTTTATGACAATCCTTACCTATGCAGGGGGAGCATGGGGTTATATTGACAAAAATAGACTTATTAAGAAGAATTTAATTTCTCCTCAGAGACTTCCACTTCTGGCTGTAACTCAAACTTGTCGAACTGTGACTAATGATGCATTAGAGATATTAGCAGGAATGGAGCCAATAGACTTAATTGTAATTAATAAGTATTTGGTGTATGCTACTATTAAAAATATTCCTGTTGAAATAATGGCTATTGTGGCTTGTCCTGAGGAAAATAAGGTATATACGAAGCAGGACATGAAAGATGAGAAGAAGAAGAGGATACAGACAGAAATTGAAAGGATTGTGGTAATGCAGGTACAATGAGTCCGACAATGGAAGGACTACTTACAGCTTTTTGTCTGACATTACACCCTTCAGAAGTATGTGGGGTGGCAAATATCTGGGCCTTCACAATAACATGTCAATTACAGAACAAAGACTGAATGCAAGGTTATGTGAGCTGGGGGTAGAACAAACTGGACTGTGTTCTTGTGGAGTAGTGGAGGATCCAAATCACATTATATGGCACTGTATGATGTGTGAGGACTTAAGACTGCAGATTTTAGAGGATATGAATTTATTGATTTTTTTTTAACAATTGAAAATTATATGATTTTTAAAGAGTTTGTAAAGAAGGTCCTCAAAAGAAGACAAGTAGGAATATAAGGCATATGTAAATAGTGTATATTTTGTAAATAGAATTTGCATATAGACATATAGTGTATATCTACTGTATATACACTGCCATGAGTTAGGGTTGAATTTTAAAGTGTCTGCAATTCTGCCCAGACACAATAGGAGAGAGTTTATGATGAGAGCCTTGTCGATCAATTCAGCGCTGAAGAGATTGTGCAAGGCTCAAGGGGTAGAATTTTTCTCAGCCTGGTCTGTGCTTGTTAACAGGAGAGATTGCTACTACAGAGATGGTATACACTTAAATAGAAAGGGTGCAAGAATATTTGCTGATCCTATCAAGGCAGAGTTAGGTGGGTCAGAAAACTGCTAGTTTGGGGGAAATACAAAGACTAATAGATTAATAGTAGCTGCTGGCAGAGGTAAAAGTGATTCTTGCGCTGCTCCTATTGAAATGCAATTGAGCAGCAGCCTAGAAAGCAAGGTAATGGGGATTTTCAGGAATGTTGGGAGTCATAGTGGAACAAGTAAATACATGGGCTGTGTCAGGGTAACTAAGAGTACAAACAGGTGCATGTATACTTGCATGTACACCAATGCTAGGAGTATAGCTAATAAATTCGATGAGCTTGAAGTGCTAGTCAAGACATCAAAAGGCAGATACTGTTGAGATATCAGAGATGTGGTGTCACACAGACATAAGCAGTGCAGAATTGAAATTTTTGCACTGCACTGCTTATGTCTGAGGAGTACAATATGTACAGAAAGGATAGACAGGACAAGATGCGAGGAGGGGTTATGCTATTAGGTAAGAAACTCAAAATCTAAGGAAGTGCATCCAATTGATGTTGGTGAACAATGCAATGTTGAGTCTGTTTGGTGTGACATAAGCACTGGGAAAAGAAAAATGGGAGTAGGTGTGTGTGTTATAAGCCTAATGAATCTGATGAGCATAATGAGCAATAGTGCAGAGAAATAGAGTGGGCCGTACATCAGAGTGTCTTATAATGGGGGATTTTAATTTCCCAGAGACTGATTGGAATTTGTGGGTTGGTCACTCACACACTAGCAAGGCTTTTGTGAATTTATGGGATGATTGTTTTCTAAAGCAGCATGTTCTGGAGGCAACTAGAGGGAGTAATACTCTTGATCTGATTATCAGTAGTGATTCTTCATGCATTAAGAATCTGCAGATAAAGGAACCACTAGGTGGCAGTGATCACAGTGTGCTCAAGTGGGATTTATTCAAAGAGGTAACTACCATCAAGGGTAAAGGGAAGAGTTTTTGCTTTCATAAAGGTGACTATAGTGGTCTGAGACAGTATTTAAAAATTCTATTCAGTGGGACCAACTGATGATGTTACCAACAGCAAATCCAAAATGGGAAGCATTCAAAGAAATAATCTTGGAAGCTACTAGGCTTTTCATACCAACTAAGAAATACTGTTCAAGATTTAGGCCTAAATGGATGTCAGATAAACTAATTAGACACGTGACAGTGAAAAAAAAAAATGCATGGGATACATATAAAATAACCGGTGACACAGAAGCCTATGATAGATATAAGCTGGTCTGTAACCAAGTCACAAAGGAGGTTATGCAGGCGAAAGCAGATTATGAGAAATCTTTGGCAAAGGATGCAAAGAAAAACAGCAAAGAGATCTTTACTTATGTAAACTCTAGAAGGAAGAGGATGAATCAGATTGGTCTGCTTGATATTGATGGTTCAACTGTTGATGATCCTGCTCAGGTAGCTAATAAACTAAATGAATATTTTGCATCTACATTCACACATTAGGAGTTATTCAGGGAGGGGAATGCCAGAGGTGTATTAAACTCTGGCAGTAAGCTAGATAATCTTGCAATGACTGACTGAGAGTAAACTGGAGGAGAAATTGTTGAAGATAAACATAAGAAACGCGCCTGGGGTGGATGGAATCTATCCAATTATATTAAAAGAGGTGGCAAAGGAAGTAAGAAAACCCTTAGCCATAATTATGAGAGCTTCCTTTGGCTCAGAGAAGGTACATTTATTTTATATGTATCTTTGTGGATTGGGGTCACATTTGCATATTTCCCTTGGACTGGAGATGTGCAAAAGTGACCCAAATCCACAAAGGAGAATCAAAGGGAGACACAGGAAATTACAGACCTGTTAGTTTGACTTCTGTTCCAGGGAAATTAATGGAGGCACTGGTTAAAGAAGCATTGTAGGATCATCTAGACACGACTTCAGTTATAGCTTGGACACAGCATTAGTTTGTTAAGGGGAAGTCTTGTCTGAACAATTTGATTGGATACTATGATGTAGTCACAAAGGAATTGGATGCAAAGAATAATTTTTATATCATATATTTGGATCTTAGAAAGGCCTTTGATACTGTTGCACATGGAAGACTGCTGCACAGATTGGAGCAGTGTGGCATTGGAGGCAAATTGCTGCTATGGATAAATTGATGGTTGAATGGGAGAAGACAGAGAGTTGTAATCAATGGACACTGCTCTTTGTGGACTAATGTTATTAGTGGACTCCCTCAGGGTTCTTTGTTGGGTCCATTGTTGTTTTCTGTATTTATAAATGATATTGATGATGGTATATCAGGCTTAATGTCCAAGTTTGGAGACGATACAAATCTTGGCAGGGTTGTTAATGACACTAATGACAGTACACTGCTGCAACAGGATCTAGAAAAGTTGAGCAGATGGGCTGAGAGGTGGCAAATGAAGTTTAACATTGACAAATGTAAAGTACTACATATGGGAAGGAGTAATCCCGGAGTAATGTATCAACTCTGTGGTACCACACTGACAGTGGTAGAGAATGAAAAGGACCTGGCGGTAATTGTGCAGGCAGATATGAAGTTTTCTGAGCAGTGCAGATGGTCTGCAAGAGTAGCTCATGGTGTTCTTGTCTATGATATACAGGAATTTTTCTAGCAGGGATAAGGAGGTAATTTTCCCCTTGATAAGGCAATGGTTAGGCCACACCTTGAGTACTGTATACAAGTCTGGAGGCTTCATTTTAAGAAGGATGTAGTGCTGTTGGAACGAGTACAGAGAAGGGCAACAAGATTAGTGAACAGAACAAAGGGTTGCTCTTACGAAGAAAGGCTTAAGTTTTGCAAATTACAGTGTCTGGAGACTAGGCACCTGCGAGGTGGTCTGATTGAGGTGTATAAAGCCTTGAATGGTTTGAGCATGCTCAATGCTGATGGGATACTTCCACTTGCTCAGAAAAATCGCCTGAGATGGCATAAATTCAAATTGAGGAAAGACGGTTGTAGGATAGACGTGCGGAAGTTTGCCTTTGGCCAGCGGGTGGTTGATTGCTGGAACAAACTTCCATCTGTCATTGTAGAAGTTGATAGCTTATATAGATTCAAGGCAGAACTTGACAAACATTTGGAGCGAGTGGATGGATGAAATAAAGGATTTTTTTTTTTTTTTTTTGGCTGATGCTATATAAGCTTGCTTTCTTGCATCATGTGCCTTTGCTAATGCTAATACAAATATTTATTGTTTTAAATTATACACAAATTTTATGATAAATTATAAAGGAATAACAGAGTTCAGGAATAACATAACTGGTCATTGAAACAGACCAGGAGCAGCGGCACTCTCCTGTCATCCAGCATTCGAGGTTTGAAGTAATAAAAGTAATAACCATAAGTCTTGAATTGTGTCATTAATATGGCTGGGCCTATGGCCCAGGTAACGTGTATTATGGAAGTAGAAATAAAATGTAAATGTCCCACTTAACACTGGTTCAATACTATCAGCCAATATTCTCAACTCAATCTATTTGAGTGTATCCTATCCCTATAAAAACAGTCCCATTTGTTAAAAAGCAATGGCCATGTAAAAACAATTCCACCCTATAAGACTTGCACAATCTCTTCAGGGCTGATTTTATTGGCAAGGATTTCATCATAAACTTCCTCCTATTGTATCATGGAAAAATTCCAAACACTTTCAAATTCAGCCCTATCATGTGGCTTTTTCTTAACAATCATCTCATACTTTCATTTGATGGTATTCATTTCATTCAATGGTATTCACCTGAACATAGGTGGTGCAAGGATTTTTGTCAGTATCTTTGAAGACACCTCAAGTGTTCAAGGAAACTGTGTTAGGTGGGGGGGGGGGTAATGTAGATCAGCATTTATCTCATGACATGGGTCAAAGCAATGCCTTCACTCACCTCAAAAATTCTTGTTTGTTGCCAGAGCAACTGATGTTGGCAAGGTGTTTCAATCTGCCCCAGATTGACTGGAAAAAGTTGGAGGGAAACTCACCTTGGAAAAAATTTTTCTAAATAAACTAGATAATTATTATTATCAGCATGTCAGAGATAATATTCTTGACCTCATCATTACTCATGAATTAAATGACATCAAAAGGCTAGAAATACAAGAACCATTGGCAGGTAGTGATCACACAGTTGTCAGTTGGAAGACGAAGAAAGATGTTGCAATAATTAAAGGTAAAGGCACAGGTTTTAATTTCAGAAGAGGAGACTTTGTCAGTTTAAGGTGCTATACAGCATCTATTAATTTGGCAGATTTCACAGTGAGGGTGAAAACACTTGAATTGTGGAATACCTTTAAAGCAAAAATCACAGAAGTCATGAAACAATACATACCATTATGAAAATATCGCAGGAGAATGATGCCGAAATGGATGAATGCAGAGCCGGCCAGTTAAATATAGCATGGGACAGTTACAGAGCAATGAATAGTACTGAAGCCTACAACAGCTACAAGTTGATGTGTAATAATTCCACAGATATAGTGAGAGAGAGGCCAGATATAGTGAGAGAGAGGCCAACACTGCATTTGAGAAACTACTGGCTAAGAGAGAAAAGAATGGGGACAATGAATTTTTCATGTATGAGAATACAAGGAAGAAAAAAGTGAATCAGATCGGACACTTGTGCACTGAATGCGGGAAAGTCTTAGGCAACCCAGGTGATCTTGAGGATGAATTGAACATGCACTTTGCATGTTCAATTCTGTCTTTACTGAAAAAAACCCTTCATGCTGAGAAGGAGCTGTGCAAGTGAGGCTGAGTCATATGAAATTAGTGATTTCAAAATTACAAATGACTTTTTATTAGAAAAAACTTGAGCATAAAGGCAAGTAAAGTGCCTGCAGTTAGCATTAGCATAGGCATTTGATGCAAGAAAGCAAGCTTATGCAGCATCAGCCAAAAAAAATAAATAAAATAAATAAATAAAAAAATAACCACTTCCACTTCACCCCTCTGTTCGTTCGAAATACCTGTCCAGCTGAGCCTTAAATTTGTTTAGGCTATCAACTTCCACGACAAGGGATGGCAGTCTATTCCACCAACCAACCACCCGCTGGCTAAAGGCAAATTTCGTCACGTCTATCCTACATCTGTCTTTTCTCAATTTGAATTTATGCCCTCTCAGGCAATTATTCTGAGCAAGAGGAAAAATCCCATCAGCATTGAGTATGCTCAAACGATTCAAGGCTTTATACACCTCTATCAGATCACCTTGCTGGTGCCTAGTCCCCAGACACTGTAATTTGCAAAACTACTAAGCCTTTCTTCGTAAGAGCACCCCTTTGTTCCATTCACTAATCTTGTTGCCCTTCTCTGTACTCGTTCCAGCATCTCGACATCCTTCTTGAAATGAGGCCTCCAGACCTGTAGACAGTACTCTAGGTGTGGCCTGACCATTGCCTTATACAAGGGAATAATCACCTCCTTATCCCTGATAGAAAAATTCCTATATATCATCGATAATACACCATGAGCTACTCTTGCAGTCCATCTGCACTGCTCCGAAAACTTCATATCTGCCTGCACAACCACCCCCCAGGTCCCTTTCATTCTCTACCACTGTCAGTGTAGTACCACAGAGTTGATATGTTGCTCTGGGGTTGCTGTTTCCCATATGTAGTACTTCACATTTGTCAATGTTAAACTTCATTTGCCACCTCTCAGCCCATCTGCTCAACCTTTCCAGATCCTGTTGCAGTAGCATAGTGTCAGTAGGGTCCTTGACAATCCTGCCAATCTTCATATCGTCTGCACACTTGGACATTAAGCTTGATATACAATCATCAATATCATTTATAAATACAGAAAACAATAATGGACCCAACACTGAACCCTGAGGGACTCCACTAATAACATTAGTCCATGATGGGCAATGTCCATTGATTACCACTCTCTGTCTTCTCGCCCTCAACCATCCCTTTATCCATAGCAGCAATTTGCCTCCAATGCCACACTGCTCCAATTTGTGCAGCAGTCTTCCATGTGCAACAGTATCAAAAGCCTTTCTAAGATCCAAGTATATAATATCAAAGTTATTCCCTGCATCCAGTTCTTTTGTGACTGCATCATAATATCCAATCAAATTGGTCAGGCAAGACTTCCCCTTAACAAAACCATGCTGTGTCTGAGCTATAACTGATGTCTTGTCTAGATGATCCTGCAGTGCTTCTTTAACCAGTGCCTCCATTAATTTTCCAGGAACAGAAGTTAAACTAACAGGTCTATAATTACTTGTGTCGCCCTTTGATCCTCCTTTGTGAATTGGGGTCACATTTGCACATCTCCAGTCCATGGGTACTTCTCCTGAGTCCAAGGAAGCTCTCATAATTATGGCTAAGGGTTTGCTTACTTCCTTTGCTGCCTCCTTTAATATAACTGGATAGATCCCATCCACCCCAGGTGCCTTTCTTGTATATATCTTCAACAATTTCTCCTCCACTTTAACTCTCAGTTATTACAAGATTCTCTAGCTTACTGCCAGAGTTGAATACACCTCTGGCATTCCCCTCGCTGAATAACTCCTCATGTGTGAATGTCGATGCAAAATATTCATTCAGTTTGTTAGCTACCTTTGCAGGATCATCAACAGTTGACCCATCGATATCAAGTGGACCAATCTGATTCATCCCCTTCCTTCTAGAGTTTACATAAGTAAAGAACTCTTTGCTGTTTTTCTTTGCATCCCTTGCCAAAGATTTCTCGTAATCTGCCTTCGCCTGCCTAACCTCCTTTGCAACTTGGTTACAGATCAATTTGTATCCATCATAGGCTTCTGTGTCACATGTTAATTTATATGTATCCCATGCATTTTTCTTCTCTGCCAATGTCATTAGTTCATCTGACATTCATTTAGGCCTAAACCTTGAACAATATTTCTTAGTTGGTATGTAAAGCCTAGTAGCTACCAAGATAAGTTCTTTGAATGCTTCCCATTTTGAATTTGCTGTTGGTAACATCATCAGTTGGTCCCACTGTATAGAATTTAAATACTGTCTCAGTCCATCGTAGTCGCCTTTACGAAAGCAATAACCCTTCCCTTTACCCCTAATGGTAGTTACCTCCTTGAGTAAATCCCACTTCAGCATACTGTGATCACTGTCACCTAGTGGTTCATATACCTCCAGATTCTTAATGCATGAAGAATCACTACTGATAATCAAATCAAGGGTATTACTCCCTCTAGTTGCCTCCCGAACATGCTGATGTAGAAAACAATCATCCAATAAATCCACAAAAGCCTTGCTAGTGTGTGAGTAACCAGCCCCCGAATTCCAGTAAATATCTGGGAAATTGAAATCCCCCATTGTAAGACTCTCTGATTTACTGGCCCACTCTATTTCCCTGTACAGTTTCTTATTATACTCATCAGAGTCATTAGGCCTATAGCACACTCCTACTCTCAATTTTGATCTCCCAATGCTTGTGACACACCAAACTGACTCGACACTGCACTGTCCAGCAATGTCGACTGGCTTCACTTCCTTGGATTTTACGTATTTCTTAACTAATAACATAACCCCTCCTCCCTTCCTATCCTGTCTATCCTTTCTGTAGACATTGTACTCCCCAAATTTCAGCTCTGCATTCCTTATATCTGTGTGACACCACATCTCTGAAATCCCCACAATATCTGCCTTTGACGTTTTGAGCAATACCTCAAATGCATCAAATTTATTTACTAAACTCCTAGCATTGGTGTACACACAAGTATACATGCACCTGCAGATTCTTAATGCATGAAGAATCACTACTGATAATCAAATCAAGAGTATTACTCCCTCTAGTTGCCTCCCAAACATGCTGATGTAGAAAACAATCATCCAATAAATCCACAAAAGCCTTGCTAGTGTGTGAGTGACCAGCCCCCAAGTTGATGGCATATACCCAGTAATTTTGAGGGAGGCTGCCAGGGAGTGTATTGAACCATTGAAGTTAATTATGAGGGCATCTTTGGATTCAGGAGTGATTCCGTTGGATTGCAGAGGTGCCAACATATCACCAATACATAAAGGCAGTTCAGAGAGCAAAGTTGGTAACTACAGACCAGTTAGTTTGACTTCAGTAGTGGGGAAAAATCTTAGAAACAATGATTAAGAGTGCAATTCAGGGACATTTAGATTGATATGGCATTCTGTATATCACACAACATGGTTTTGTTAAGGGAAAATCATGTTTATCTAACTTAGTAAGCTATTTTGACACAGTTACTCATGAGCTGGATGTAGGGAACAATTTCAACACAGTTTATTTGGAGGATTTTAACAAGGCATTTGACTCAGTCCCTCATAAGAGGTAATTGTATAAGCTGGAAACATGTTGGGATTACTGAAAACATTCTAAGATGTATTGCTGGGTGGCTGCAGGGTAGAATTCAGAGAGTTGTGATTAAAGGATATTCTTCAGACTGGTGTAAAGTCAGAAGGTTAGGTCCCCTGAGGATCGGTTATTGGGTAGATGTTGTTTCTGATTTTTATAAACAACATCGACAATGGGATAGAAGGCATGATATCAAAATTTGCAGATTATATAAAAATGGTTAGAAAAGTGGCAGCTGTGTTTAAATGCAAGGTCTTAAACTTGTGGAATAGCAACCCCAGAATAAATTATACAATTGGTGGGGCTGGATTAAAAACAGTAGAGAAAGAAAGGAATCTGGGAATTATAACATGAGCAGATAAGAAGCTTTCTGAACAGAGTAAACAGGAAGCCAGGAAAGCCCGAGGTGTACTATCAATGATTCATTGAACATTATCTTGTAGAGATATGGAGGTCATAGCCCCACTGTATAAGACAATTGTATGACCACATTTGGAATACTGTATTCAAGTACAGAGACCTCATCTGAAAAAAGACATTGAAAGGGTCCATAGACGAGCAAACTCGCATGGGGCGACCATAGACAAGCAAACTCGCAAAAGGGCAACCAAATGAGAAATTACTCTGTATATGTGGGCTACAGAGCTTTCCAAGCAGGAACCTCAGAGGCGACCTCATTGAGGTTTATAAGACTCTGAAAGGGAATAATAAAATGAATGAAGGCAGAATTTTCACTGTTATAGAGAATTCTAGTACTCGTGGACATAAATTAAAATTACAAGGAAAGAGGTTTAAACAATATTGTAGGAAGTTTTCTTTTAGCCAGTGAGTCACTGATTGCTGGAACAGATTGCTATCACAGGTAGATGAGGCTGACAAATTGAACTGAGTAAATTGAAGGATCAACTTGTTTTTTTTGGCTATTGCTTCTTAAGTAAAACCTCAGAATGCCTAAGCTTAACTTAATTAGTACTAACTGAACAATAATATCACTTTTTTTGCACCCTTAAAAAGATGTTAAGCACTCCAAACTATAATCAACTTTTGCCTTTGGCAGAAATACCCAAGTCTAATTCCAACTATACTTATTACATAAAATATTAGTATTAGCAGTGGCAAATACTGCAAGGAAGAAAGCTTATATAACATCAGCAAAAAAAAACCAAACACCTTCCCATTTCACCTATTCATCACTTTCAATAGTTTTTCTAGTTCTTCCCTGAATTTATTTAACCTCTCAACTAGAGCAATGACCAAATGATGCAAATTTGTTCCAGTAATCAAACACCTGCTGGCTAAAGGCAAACTTCCGCAAGTCTATTCTGCAACAGTCCTCACTCAATTTCAATTTGTGCCTCGTAATATGTGTAGTCTGAGCAAATGGAAAAATCTCACCAGCACTGAGCTTGCTCAAGCCATTCAAAAACTTAAAACACCTTAATTGGATAACCTCACACGTGCCTAGTCTCTGGATGCTACAGTTGCAGCACTGAAGCCTTTCTTCCCCTCATCAGACTTATTACCTTTCTCTCTTCACTTTCCAGCAGATCTGCATCCTTCCTAAAATAAGAATTTCACACCTGTATGTACTACTCAAGGTGTGGCCTGACCACTTCCTTATATAAAGGGATAATCACCTCCTTATCCCTGCTAGAAAAATTCCTGTATATCATTGACAGAACCCCCATGAGCTGCTCTGGTAGCCTGCCTGTCTGCCCTGTTCAGAAAAATTCATATCTGACTGCACAATTACCCCCAGGTCTCTTTCATTCTCCACTACCCTGAGTGTAGTACTGCACAGTTAGTAGGTTAATCTGAGGTTAAAAAAAAAAAAAAAAAAAAAAAAGTAAACTGCAGCCATTATCAACCCACTGCAGGATGGAATCCTCCTCAACAATTCATGCTAAGGGAAATGGATCATAATTTGCCACACTGGTCCAGTGCGGGTTGGCAGATCAACCGTATTTAGCAGTCAGGGGCTTGAACCCCAGTCTACTCAAAGAGCGTGTGCTACTGCACTCCCATTCCTGACCACTCGGCTACGGAGGTTACTGCTACCCATATGCAGTACTTTGCATTTGTCAATATTAAATGCCAATTGCCGTTTCTCAGCCCATCTGCCCAACTCTTCTAGATCCTGTTGCAGTAGCATAGCATCATTCCTCCGATTAACCACCCTGCCAATCTTTGTATCATCTGCAGACTTGCACATTAAGCCTGATGTGTCCATCTATATCATTAATAAATACAGAAAACAACAATGCATCCAACACTGAATGCTGAAGGACTCCACTAATAACAGTCCACAAAGAGCAGTGTCCATTGATTACCACTCTCTGTCTTCTCCCACTCAACCACCCTTTTATCCATTGTAGCAACTTACCCCTAATACCATACTGCTCCAATCTGTACAGTAGTCTTCCATGTGCTACAGTATCGAAAGCTTTCCTAAAATCAAGTATATGACATCGAAATTATTTTCTGTATCCTGTTTCTTTGTAACCACATCATAGTATCCAATTAAATTGATCAGATAAGATTTGCCCTTAACAAATATATGCTGTGTGTGAATTATAACTGCAGTCTTATCTAGATGATCCTTCAATGTTTCTTTAACCAGTGACTATTATTTTCCCTAGAACAGAAGTTAAAATAACAGGTCTGTAATTACTCATGTCGCCTTTAGATCCCCCTTTGTGAAATGGAGATACATTTGTATACCTCCAGTCCGTGGGGTCCTCCCCTGAGTCCAAGGATGCTCCCATAATTATAGCTAAGGGTTTGCATACTTCCTTTTCTGCCTCCTTTAATATAACTGGATCTTAACATTTTAATTTATTGCCTGAGGATACTCTTTGCTATTCTTTTCAGTCATTTCATGTTTCATGACTAATTAAGCAGAATTTCAGTAATTTTATTGCAGCTATATAAAGTTCAAAGAGGTTCCATTACAACTTCCACAACGTTACATTTCAACCTGTAGAAGAAGGCTGGGAGTTAAGCATAAGCTAGAAAATATTTCTTCTTAAATGTATGTGTTCATTAAAATTATACAGTAATAACCATTCTTGGGAGTATCATGGTGGGGACATATTGTGGAGGAGCAGCATTATTGGAGTTTGGATCCCCTACAAGGAAGGTAGACCAGGCCAATAAGGCTGTTTAGCATGCGGCATACGCCAGTTCTCAACTCATACTAAAGTGCAGTGCCATATTGGTTTTTTTTTTTTTTTTTCTTAATCAAAAACATTCGTGTACTCAAACACTCCATTAACTCATAAGAATGGCTTCTTAGATACAATCCATCTCCACTGTCTATTACAATAAATGTATTATTTAAAAAAATGTGTTAAATACTATAATATTGCCAGGGTACTTCAATGCAGTAGCTGAAATCAAAATCTTGTATACTTTTATCTACATCTAATTTCAATCATGGAGAGACTTTCTGCTCTCACTGAAGACTAAGCACTGAGTGCTTCTTGGCACTTAACCTGGTCTTACATTCAACATAGGGGCAAATACCATTATCTATGCTTCTGAATAATTTGCTAATATCTTTTTTAAATTGCATAGCATCACCAGAATTAGTGAATCTGCTATGCATTTAAAAATCTGAAACGCCACCAGAAACATATAAAACAATATTTTTCTCTAATTTGACATAAGTGTAGGCCGTAGTACCAAGGATTCACTGAGTGGTTGGTCTTCAGTGAGAGAAGAAAGTCTCTCCATAATCAAAATCAAATGCAAGTAAGGCATACAAATTTTTATTTGATTTCAAATTTTATCACTTCATGTTTTAAATTCTTTTGTTGAAACATACAGTATATCTTACATACAGTGATGTGCCAGTAAATTTTTAACAACCAACTCACTTAAAAATAAAAACAAGACCAAGAATATGTGTGTATATATTTATTGTAAGTTTTTCTGATTTACATTGACTTGGCACATTATAGATTTACAACAATTTGAGATATAAAAATTTCAAACAATAATAAAATATTCATTTTTTATTGTAATTTCCATAAAGCCAATTGATTCTCACAAAATGTTTTTGATTTGACAAATAGAGTTGCATCCCAATCCTCTAACTCTTCTCCCAATAAATTTATCATCATTAAATCCGATATGTGATCTATTGTTAAACATGGGAATGTCATTACCTTAAGAAGAAGTGGCCCAAGCAAAATTAAGTGGATGTTTGTTGGAAATAATATTCCTGTAAAATTGCTAGCTGAGATAATCCCTACACAGGCTGCCCTGTAGGGAAGGGGAGAGGGAAAGGAAGCACAAAAGGAGGTAAAATAATGCACCCTGGCTATATTTTCCACGTCACCATATACAAGCTTATCACCCAAATGCCGCTAGTCATTGTGGATTGAAGTGTGTGGCACTCTATAGTTTATAGCCATTGGTTTAACTACTGGCTCAGCTCGTGAACTCCTTGAAAATTCAACAATCGGCTCGTGCAACCCAGCTCCAGTACACCACTGTTTACATAAATCTTATAGTTATCCCATATATTGTGCATTTTTAGGACTAAAAATTTTATATTTGGAACACTTCCCCTCTTCATGGAAAAAATCACTGGCAGTTTACAAACTTTTTCTATACAAACTATCTTACAGGAATATATGGTGTTTTTAAATTGGGAGGTAACTATATATAAAATGTACCTCATCATAAATGTTAAACACAGGTACCAGTTTTTCACGTGGCAAGTGAATATAACTGTGTTTTTTTGAAAAAAATAGACCAGAAAAAGTTTCCTGCTTAATGTTACAAAAGTGCAAATTTACCACTACCCTGCTACCTATATATGAAATATTTAAACATCTACTATGCAATATTATGGACACAAATAAATTAATATCATGAATAAAAAAAATGCCTGCTAGAAGGAATTTGTTCTCTTTATAATTTATATCATTAAACAAACCATCACACTTACAGATATAAAAATAACCCAACAATTTAATACTGTATCAACATTTTAAGGCTGAGAGTTTTAAAGTTCCTTGTTTTTGTCAACTTATTGCACAGTTTAAACTCTGAATAATTATTCATACGTTCATACTTACTGCATTACTTGTATTTATATCAATGCTTCCCTTTAGGTGTTCAACAACCTTATCCAAGTTTCCTGCTCTTGCAGCTCGCAGGAAACTAGCATTGCCATCAGTCTGAAAGGGAAAGCAATTACAATTTTACAAACACAAAGTGGAGATAAACACA
Organism: Mastigoproctus giganteus; assembly: GCF_048544385.1. NCBI lineage: Eukaryota > Metazoa > Arthropoda > Arachnida > Uropygi > Thelyphonidae > Mastigoproctus > Mastigoproctus giganteus. The sequence continues at coordinate 83,426,024 of NC_143577.1, read as the reverse complement.
TTACTCTAAATTCATTTTAATTATTAGCCATATGGTGCAAGGAAGCCTGAGGCTTATGCTGCACCAGTCAAAAAAAAAAAAATTCTGAGTTATCCTGTGAGTGAGAGAGAGAGAGGAATCACCAAGAAAGAGAAGAATGATGATATCCAGCTCAAGACCCTAGGTTTTCCAAGCCCATACTCACCAGATATTACTAATACTAATATAATTATTAGCCATATGGTGCAAGAAAGCCTGAGGCTTATGCTACACCAGTCAAAAAAAAAAAAAAAAAATCCTGAGTTATCCTGTGAGAGAGAGAGAGAGAGAGAGAGAGAGAGAGAGAGAGAGAGAGAGAGAGAGAGAGAGAGAGTCAAAAGTAGAAGGGAATCACCAAGAAAGAGGAGAATGATGATATCCAGCTCAGGACCCTGGGTGTGCCAAGCCCGTATACAGATGTGAGCCCCTGGAGTCATTTGGATACTACACACTTAATGACATTGTGGTCACTACCCGCTATGGGTCCAGCACTGTCAAATTTTGAATGCAGTGCCAATCCTTGGCGAAAACCAAGTGGAAGCTATTAGAGCCTATTGAACTTTCTCTTACAGGTTCAAATAAATAAAATGTCATCCAGTTGGCTCAAAAATTTGTTTTCCCATAGCATACTACCAATCTATAAAAGGCTGACTGAAGTTAGCCCACAATGAAGCAATCACACTTGGTTACCCATTCAACTGCCCATAAAGATCTCCAATGAATTCCTCAGAATGATTTGTTTTGTAAGATACCCTGATTATCACTTCCCTTTACTGTAAATCATCTTCCACCACAAACTCTTTGAAAGTAATTTTAATCTGAGTGCAGTGATCTAAGTGATTTTAATCTTCCCTGTCCCTCCTGAACACACTATATTCACTATAATTATATTCTTCATTCCTTATCTCTTGATGGCATGTTTTTGTTGGCCTGATCAAAAGCTTAAGTCTATTTAATTTATTTACAATATTCCTGCATTACTACAGTGAGTATCAGATTATATATCTTTCAGCTTTTATAAAACCTGATGCATCCCTTATATTTCTTTAAAAACACTTTTTTACTGGTGGCATTGGTGATTTTTGTACATATTTCAGTGTTTCTTTGTATGCTTAAGGCAATTACAGATCAGACAAAATACTCACGGGGAGAGTCCAAGTGTTATTTTAATTATTTAATGATTGATTAATTTGAGTAGGATAATTTTTAAATAATTAATTGTCAGAAAACCATAACAATTAATTTCATATTAAAATATTTATTTAAAATTCATCAAAACTGAAATCAGCTCTCTACCTCCAAATCATGAAATCTATGAACCTGAAACCCTACACTTACACTAATACTGTTGCCAACTTCAACATTGCAGGAAAATTGGATTTTTTTTTTTTTTTGCAGCCAACTTTTTTTCCTTTTTTTTTTTTTTTTTTTTTTTGTTTTGTTTTTTTGCTTTTTTTTCCCTGAAAACATTATTTTGATGGAGAACATTTTCATTAAATTTTTCTCTCTTAAATTTTTTGGGAAAATAGATAAACCACAGACATTTGGGACTCAAAATCACCTCCCACTTGCCAAGTTATGTGAAGATCCCTATTATTGAGTGTCTGAAGAACTTTTCAAGGGAACACTGCAAAGTGTTAATTGATTGCAACATCCAGTAGTCACAGAGACTTTCACACTATCAGTCACATGGACTTGTTCTCCAATTTAAAAAATTCATTTTTGTGCATGTAGGCCGTGTTTTTATTTGGAAACTTCATAAGATTTGTTATTAGTACAACAGGTGTTCTTAGTAATCTATTCAGAGACATGATATATAGCTTTTAAGTTTCTTTACTTTCAGTTTCTGAAAGTAAAATCACTACCATAAATAACTGAATCATCTGAATCTTGACACTAAACATATATAAAAAATATGATAGTATTTCATTTATGCTAAAAAAATAAAGAAGAAATAATGATTTCTGTTTACAACATCCTTATTTTTAAATAAAGATGGCTAAAAATTTTCAAGAAATGTTTCTCTTGGAAAAATAATAAATAAATTATTCTTTTTAATGCCATGGTGAGCAAGAAATTCAAAATGGAAAACGGGGAAAATCTAAACACTTCAATCTGAGCATTAGTAGAGCCATATGATGCAAGAAAGCAAGCTTATGCAGCATCAGCCAAAAAAAAAAACTTCCACTTCGCCTTTCCGTTCATTCGAATGACCTGTCCAGCTGAGCCTTAAATTTGTTTAGGCTATCAACTTCAACAACAAGTGATGGGAGTCTATTCCACAAACCAACTGCCCGCTGGCTAAAGGCAAATTTTCGCACATCTATCCGACATCCGTCCTTCCTCAATTTGAATTTATGCCCTCTCAGGTGATTATTCTTAGCAAAGAGGAAGAATCCCATCGGCATTGAGCATGCTCAAGCCATTCAAAGCCTTATACACCTCTATCAGATCACCTCGCCGATGCCTAGTCTCCAGGCTCTGTAATTTGCAAAACTTAAGCCTTTCTTCGTAAGAGCAACCCTTTGTTCCATTCACTAATCTTGTTGCCCTTCTCTGTACTCATTCCAGCAGCTCTACATCCTTCTTGAAATGAGGCCTCCAGACCTGTATACAGTACTCAAGGTGTGGCCTGACCAATGCCTTATACAAGGGAATAATCACATCCCTGTCCCTGCTAGAAAAATTCCTGTATATCATTGACAAGACACCATGAGCTACTCTTGCAGCTCGTCTGCACTGCTCAGAGAACTTCATATCTGCCTGCACAATTACCCCCAGGTCCTTTTCATTCTCTACCACTGTCAGCGTAGTACCACAGAGTTGATACGTTGCTCTGGGGTTACTGTTTCCCATATGTAGTACTTCACATTTGTCAATGTTAAACTTCATTTGCCACCTCTCAGCCCATCTGCTCAACCTTTCCAGATCCTGTTGCAGCAGAATAGTATCAGTAGTGTCCTTAACAACCCTGCCAACCTTGGTATCGTCTGCAAACTTGGACATTAAGCCTGATACACCATCATCAATATCATTTATAAATACAGAAAACAACAATGGACCCAACACTGAACCCTGAGGAACTCCACTAATAACATTAGTCCATGTTGAGCAGTGTCCATTGATTACCACTCTGCCTTCTGCCACTCAACCATCCCTTTATCCATAGCAGCAATTTGCCTCCAAAGCCACACTTCTCCAATTTGTGCAGCAGTCTTCCATGTGCAACAGTATCAAAAGCCTTTCTAAGATCCAAATATATAATATCAAAGTTATTCCCTGCATCCAGTTCTTTTGTGACTACATCATAGTATCCAATCAAATTGGTCAGACAAGACCTGCCCTTAACAAAACCATGCTGTGTCTGAGCTATAACTGAATTCTTGTCCAGATGATCCTGCAGTGCTTCTTTAACCAGTGCCTCCATTAATTTTCCTGGAACCGAAGTTAAACTAACAGGTCTATAATTACTTGTGTCAGCCTTTGATCCTCCTTTGTGAATTGGGGTTACATTTGCACATCTCCAGTCCATGGGTACCTCCCTTGAGTCCAAAGAAGCTCTCATAATTATGGCTTGGGGTTTGCTTACTTCCTTTGCTGCCTCCTTTAATATAACTGGATAGATCCCATCCACCCCGGGTGCCTTTTTTATGTTTATCCTCAACAATTTCTCCTCCACTTTCCTCTCAGTTATTAGAAAATCATCTAGCTCACTGCCAATGTTTACTTCACCTACGACATTCCCCTTCCTGAATAACTCCTCATGTGGGAATGTAGATGCAAAATATTCGTTTAGATTGTTAGCCACCTGAGCTGGATCCTCAACTGTTGAACCATCAACATCCAGTGGACCAATCTGATTCATCCCTTTCCTTCTTGAGTTTAAATAGGTAAAGAACTCTTTTCTGTTTTTCTTTGCATCCTTTGCCAAGGATTTCTCATAATCTGCCTTTGCCTGCCTAATCTCCTTTGTGACTTGGTTACAGACCAACTTATATCTATCATACGCTTCCATGATACACCAATAAATTTGTATGTATCCCATGCATTTTTCTTCTCTGCCATATGTCTCATTAGTTCATCTGACAACCATTTAGGCCTGAACCTTGAACAATATTTCTTGGTTGGTATGTAAAGCCTGGTAGCTTCCAAGATTAGTTCCTTGAATGCTTCCCATTTTGAATTTGCTGTTGGTAACATCATCAGTTGGTCCCACTGTATAGAATTTAAATACTGTCTCAGACCATCATATTCGCCTTTACGAAAGCAAAAACCCTTCCCTTTACCTCTGATGGTAGTTACCTCCTTGAGTAAATCCCACTTCAGCACACTGTGATCACTGCCACCCAGTGGTTCCTTTATCTGCAGATTCCTAATGCATGAAGAATCACTACTGATAATCAGATCAAGAGTATTACTCCCTCTAGTTGCCTCCCGAACATGCTGGTGTAGAAAACGATCATCCAATAAATCCACAAAAGCCTTGCTAGTGTGTGAGTGACCAACCCACAAATTCCAGTCAATATCTGGGAAATTAAAATCCCCCATTATAAGACTCTCTGATTTACTGGCCCATTCTATTTCCCTGTACAGTATCTTATTATACTCATCAGAGTCATTAGGCCTATAGCACACTCCTACTCTCAATTTTGATTTTCCTATGCTTATGTCACACCAAACTGACTCGACACTGCCCTGTCCATCAATGTCGACTGGCTTCACTTCCTTGGATTTTATGTGTTTTTTAACTAATAGCATAACCCCTCCTCCCCTCCTGTCCTGTCTATCCTTTCTATACACATTGTACTCCCCAAATTCCAATTCTGCATTCCTTATATCTGTGTGACACCACGTCTCTGATATCCTAACAATATCTGCCTTTGATGTTTTGAGCAATACCTCAAATTCATCAAATTTATTTACTAAACTCCTAGCATTGGTGTACACGCAAGTATACATGCACCTGTTTCTATTCTTAGCTACCCTAACACAACCCATGTGTTTACTTGTACCGCAATGACTTCCAGCAGTCTCTGAAATATCCTGCATCTTGTTTTTCAGGCTTCTGCTCATTCCAATAGAAGCAGTGCAAGAATCTCTTTCACCTCTGCCAGTGGCTACTGTTAATCCATTAGTCTTTGTCTCCCCCCAAGCTAGCAGTTTTCCGACCCACCTAACACTGCCTCGATAGCATCAGCAAATATTCTTGCACCCTTTCTATTTAAGTGTATCCCATCCCTGTAGAAGCAATCTCTCCTGTTAACAAGTACATTCCAGGCTGAAAAAAATTCTACCCCTTGAGCCTTGCACAATCTTTCCAGGGCCGAATTGATCGACAAGGCTCTCATCATATACTCCCTCCTATCGTGTCTGGGCAGAATTGCAGACACTTTCAAATTCAACCCTACTTCACGGCTTTTTTTCAACAGTGGAATTCCTACAATGGAATTGTCGTGGATTCTGGAAAAATGCAGAAGACATCAAGGCACTCCTGCAAAAGCACAAACCATCTTGATTTTGCATACAGGAGACTTGCCTAAGGGCAAATGATGACCCCAGGATGCATAACGTTACTATCATTCGCAAGGATAGAACTGGGGATGGCCCCACTCATGGAGAAGTCGCAATCCTTGTGGGCAACCATACCCCTTTTCAGCATCTGCGACTTACTACCAGCATAGAGGCAGTAGCAACTTGAATAACAGTGGGGTTTTTACTAACCGAGACTTGCCTAAGGGAAAATGATGACCCCAGGATGCATAACGTTACTGCGACTTATGTCCATTAAAGTCCCCAAGAAGTAAGAAAGGGGAGGCAACTGCATTACGAGTTCATCAAGGTCTTTCTGGCAGATGTCAGTACCAGGTGGCAAATATATAGAGCAAACGGTTAGTAAAAACCCCACTGTTATTCGAGTTGCTACTGCCTCTATGCTGGTAGTAAGTCGCAGATGCTGAAAAGGGGTATGGTTGCCCACAAGGATTGTGACTCCTCCATGAGTGGGGCCATCCCCAGTTCTATCCTTGCGAATGATAGTAACGTTATGCATCCTGGGGTCATCATTTGCCCTTAGGCAAGTCTCCTGTATGCAAAATCAAGATGGTTTGATGTCTTCTGCATTTTTCCAGAATCCACGACAATTCCATTGTAGGAATTTAGCCATTATTTTGGCTTGGTGGTTCCTTCAGGCAGCTTCCGAGGTGCTGAGGGTTTATTTTTGTCAGTCTTAGATTTATCCTTTCTGGGGAAGTATGGATGCTGCCCCATGTCCATATCTTCCTCAGGAAAGAATTCCAAGACTGTTTCTTCATGTACCTTCTTCTCCTCAACATCCATTTTTTCCCGAGAACTCGGATGTACGTCAGATTTTCTCCAGAAACTTGTTTTCTAACTGGTGGGGCATTAGGAGGTACAGATATTGGAGTGGCAGCTGATTGGTCCTTTTGTGTGGGTTTTATTGAACTTAGCAGGTAGCGAGCAATAGGAGTGAATGACTCCTTTGGTGGTATGGTCATTTCGGTCTGAGTTCCGATGGAACATCTCCCTGCTACCTTCTGAGTGTAGGTTGGTTTATTTGTATTTAAGGGTTTCGCCTTTTCCTTGGCTCTTGATAAGATATGTTCAGCTCTGCCTTAAGTTGTTGAATTTCTTTTTCTTGTTTCCACCTCTGGCATGCTCTTGGGTAGGCTGGGTGTTCTTCTTGGCAGTTAATGCAGGTTGGTTTTGCAGCTGAACACGATGTTATTTTGTGGTCCTTTGCACCACAACGAGTGCACACAAGGGTTCCAGGACAAGCCATCTGTGAGTGTCCGTATTTCTGGCAATTGAAGCACCATAACGGATTTGGGACATACGGATGCACTGGGCAGTTAATATAGCCAGCTTTGATTTCATGAGGAAAAGTTGGTGAATTGAATGTTAAGATAATATTTCTGGTGGGAACTAATTTCCCATCTCTACACGTGGATATACGTTTAACAGCTGTCACTCCCTGTGGTTTTAACTCTGAAAAGATTTCCTCTTCAGTCACAACCATCAGATCTCATTCCACGATGACACCATGGGATGAGTTCAGTGTCTTGTGGGGCGTTATAGTGACAGGTATTACCCCGATAGATGGAGCACGGACGAGCTATTCTGAGTGTATATCACTTCTAGTTTCTACAAGTATGTCACCTGAATGAAGCTGTTTGACAGACTTAGGAGAGCCTGCCAAACCTTCTGGATAAAGAAGGGTGACATTTTTCCTATAAGCTTCTCACTAGTTGAGTGAATTATCAGGAACCGAGGTGTTGGACCTGATATAACCTCCTTTTTTCTGTCTTTTTGCAGAAGTGATGTTCTCTTGATCTACAGTCAAATTTTCAGTTAAGGACTGGGTTGGGGCCCCAAAAGAAATTAGTTTATCAGGATTCATGAAGTTTTTTAAGTGGTTCAGCGCCCAGACTCCCCATCCACCATGGATCCCAAAGGGATGCCCACTACCGGCATACAATAAATGCGCTCGGGAGTAGAACGCTAGGGCTACCCAGACACCATACCCGCACTGCCACCAGCCTGAATCCTGTCCCTCGGACCATGAGGGTAGGGACATGGCATTGACACGGTTGACCCTCACAGGCAAGCCTACTAGCCGATTGATCCTAGCTGGGCCTTCCAGGACCACCTGTCATCGAAGCAGGGGCAAAAGTGATGTATTGAAGCTGGGCCCCTCAACCACCAGGATTCCCCTTTCTGAATTTCCATGGGTCGCAGCGCACGGCAAACACGCCGGATTCCATTGATGTTAGCCTGGAACCTAGCTGTGAGCGTTGGATCCGTGTTGGATCCATTGTTGTTGGTGCCTCCGTAGCCAGGTGGGCAGGAGCAGCAGTGCATAGCACACGCTTCTTGATTAGACTGGGGTTCAAGCCCGTGACCACCAAATATGGAGGATGCGGAAAGGTCAGGGAATGACCACCTCATATCCCCGGGGTAATATGGCCTTAGTTGCTACTGCTCCTAAAAACCAAAGAACAACAAAAACAACCCTTTAAAGTTATTTAAGTTCACTTCCTTGGCATCAGCTACTCACTCATTTGAAACGTTTCTGTCCTCAGAACATCTTGCTAATATTTTCTGTTATGGTAACAAACAAGGACTCTTGAGGTATGTGCAAGCATTACCTTTGACTAATATTATCAAATAAATGTGTATCTATATTACACTTGTCTCCCTAAAAATCTTGGCAAAAAATCTTGTACCACCTTTGTTATAAATGTATCCTGTCTCTACAAAACAGATTCCTTCTACTTACAAATGAAACTACTACTAGTAAACACTAAAATAACTGCACAATTAACCAGTGGAAAGAATACTACATTCTAAAATCAATACTAGAATCAGACGAGAGCATTTGGAAACTCTCGCCCTTTTTACGGAGTGTGAAGGACTATTCTCTCCCCCTCCTAGGCAACCATAAAATCACATGGTAATATTGAATTTCGATAAGTTAGGAAAGTACCAAGAGCTCAGCCCTGTATGTGCAAGCACCAATTAAGGGAAATAGGTTTAATTGTGGTTTAGGACTACCGAACTCAGCACTGTGAGTTAAATATTAATAACAATCTAAAAAAATAAAATAAAAAAAAAGTTTCTTTTGCACTGTTGTACTCAACTAGATACATGCATAATATATTTAGGGTTGCCAGGTGTCCAATTTTAACCCAGACAGTCCAGTTTGAGCTTACCATCTAGTAAACAAATTAAGTATGCAGACATATAAATGTCTGCTCCGTAGCTGAGTGGTCAGGAGCGGGAGTGCAGTAGCACATGCTCCTTGAGTAGACCAGGGTTCAAGCCCCTGACTGCTAAATATGGTCAATCTGCCAACCTGCACTGGACCAGCGTGGCAGATTATGGTCCATTTCCCCCAAACATGAATTGTTGAGGAGGCTTCAATCCTGCAGTGGGTTGATAATGGATGCAATTTACCTTTTTTTTTTTATTTTATTTTCTAATTAATCTTCAATCGTCCATACAATCAATTTAACAAAGAAGCTCTCTGAGATGCCCATTTTGTTTTAATTAGAAAAAAATTAATTTTTAGCTTTTTTTACTGAAGTGAAAATGGTAATTATTAATTATGATTTGTTAAACTAAATTCAAAAATATCCAACTAACTTTTTTTTTTAATTTCCACAATCACTTAACCTCCCAGATTGAAACACAGATGCTTAAATGGCACCTGGTAGACACACAATGCAAATGTCTGTATTTTAGTCAGGTATTTGTGTCTAACTGGAAAAACAAAAGCTCCCATTGCAAGGTTAGAGATGCCACAATGAGAACTGCCTAGAAGAAAGGCAGACAGATGCTTTGCTTACCTGGCTTCTGTTAAAACACCAAACAACAAAAAAGTAATGTTTTGTTATTCATAGTATACTGAAATGAAAAAAGAAAATATCATATAACCAGTTAGAGAATATTGGTGGACACAGGTGTACACAGGAGGATTTGATTTCATTTACAAATTAAAAAAAAAACAAAATTTAATAAACAGTTTCTTTTAGATACCATACTAGCAGCAGAAGGTTTAAGTAAGTTTTATTATCATTCTAGTTATATCTGTTTCCATATAGTTGCTTTGTGGAGTTACAATAAATTTTGACTGAACTCTTGAATGTTTATTATTCTCGAAATGCAGGAATAATAAAGCTTCAAATGTTTCAATAAAAATGAATGGATGAACATAACAGTTTCTGCTTTAAATCTAAAAGAAGTAACTGTGTGTGTGTGTGTGTGTGTGTGTGTGTGTGTGTGTGTGTGTGTGTGTGTGTGTGTGCCTCTGAACTGTTTGGATTTGAAAGATCTTTTCTCAAAGAAAGGGGGGGGGATCAAAGCTGTGTAATCAAATTTATCAAATCAATGGAACTAAACAAAATATTATTTTGAATAAGGTTTAGATTAGTATTTCTTATTATAACAGTAATAATTATTATTTTTTTTTTTTACAGCATACTTTTTTGTGTGCATGTCCCTTATTTTTGATATAACTATCCAGAAAACTTAACTACTTTGAAGTAATTGACATGAATGCGCAAAAATGCAAGTTACATTTTTGCGCATTTAGGATTCTAGATTCTGGAAAGCACTCTAGCACATCCACCAGAACAGTGCCCTGCATAAACGTAACAAAATGTGGGGAACCGATTTTTCTAAGGGGGTATACCTAGCAATTCTATAAATATATCAAAGGTAAAAAAGTCATCTGTTTGAAATGAAAAAATAATAAATGATTATGTTTTCGAATATGAACTATGGATGCAATCGTTTTAAAAATCATTGTTTTATCTTGGGAATTTCACTGCACTAAATAATAATGTACTAAGTACCACATTTCACTACCAACAAAACTGTACGAACAGTTATAACAGAAATTACACAAATTGGACAAATCATGATTGGTGAAGGTACAGAAAACCTCACCACTCACAATTTCACGATATTCCACACTCAGATATTATTCCAAATTATATTTTACTATTCTGTTCATCGTTATTTATTCTATTTATTTATTCTTATTATTAATCAGGTAGCTAAAAGAGCCATGTTGCCCGGAAAGCTCATGCTAGCATCCACCGATAAAGTATGAAAATATTTTTTCCTGATATAAATTTTAAAAATAAAAAAAAATCATAAAACATCTAACTAGCAATAGGTAAATGATTATCAATGTTATAAATGAATAAAAGATGACACAGTGTTTATATTTAACAGTGTACAAAAACACTATCGAAACAAGAAAGTTATGCTGGCTAATTCTGACCAATGGTTTAAGAGGATGGGATGCTCTGAACATGGGAACAAAAGTGGCTTTACTCCCATTATTTTAAAATCTCGAAATCAGAAATAATCGGTAACCAAAGGATACAACATCTAAATCAATTCATAGCCATTCGTAAGTCACATATGATTATGTGATGTAATGCATGAATGACAAATTGAGATAACATCTCAATGCACCTAATCTCCACCCAAAGAGAAACATATTAGTTAAAGTACACAGTTTCTTACATTTCAGGCATGTCAGCAAATACAGTAGTAATAATTCACGATTTATTAAAAAAGATAAAAAATGCATGACAGGTATACAAATTATCCAGTATATAAATTATCAAGTCCCAAAGGAAGTTCGGCAAGCTAAGGCAGATTACAAGAAGCCTCAGGCAAAGAAAAACAGCAAAAACTTCTCCATATTTACAGTAGAAGGTAGGGGTTGGAGTAGAAGCTCACATCTGTTGAGTATATATGGGCTTGGCACACTCAGGATCCTGAGCTGGATATCATCATTCTTCTCTTTCTTGGTGATTCCCTTCTCTCTCTCTCTCTCTCTCTCTCTCTCTCTCTCTCTCTCTCTCTCTCTCTCTCTCTCTCTCTCTCTCTCTCTCTCTCTCTATCTCTCTCTCTCTCTCCTCTCTCTCTCTCTCTCAGGGTAATTCAGAATTTTTTTTTTTTTTTTGGTGGTGCAGCAAAAGCCTCAGGCTTCCTTGCACCTCAGGCTAATAATAGTAATAATAACAATATTGCACCACTTGTTGTCAATGGCTTAACTGCTGAAGATCCTGCTCAGGTTATTGAAAAACAATAAGAGTTTTGAATCTACATTCACCCACGAGGAGTTCTTTAGGAATGCCAGCAGTTCATCAAAATCTAACAGGGAACTAAATGATTTTGTGTTAACTGAGAGGAAAGTGGCAGAGAAACTATTGTATCTAACATAAAAAAGGGGACCTGAGATTTTCAAGTTTTATTCAGTTCTTCAGGTAAAAAGAAAATCCATAATAACTGCATAAATTCCTGAAGAACTGAACAAAACAAGAAAACCTAAGGTAAGAGAATTCCTGGCTTAAAATTTCTATATTTATAATATTTTTATTAAAAAAAAAAAAATTCTGCTTGAGATCTTAGATTGATTTAAAAATTTAATTTAAAATGAAGTCGCAGATCCCAACTGCATATGAGTAGAAGTAATCCCAGATTATCATATCAAATGTGTGGTACTGCACTCAGCATAGGGGAAAAATGAAAAAGACCTCGTGATAATTGTGCAATGTGATATGAAGTTCTTTGAGTAATGCAGACAGCTCATGGGGTTTTGTCAATGATATACAGGAACTTTACTAGCAGAGATAAGGAGGTGATTATCGCTTTGTACTAGGCCAATGTTAGGCTGCATTTTGGGTACTGTATACAGGTTTGGAGACCTTACTTTAGAAAGGATGTAGATCTGCTGGAACGGAGCAAATGGGATTGGTGAGAGGCAAAAAAGAGTACTCTTAACAAGCAAGGGCTCGGTTCTGCAAACTGCAGCATCTGGAGACTAGGCTCCTGAGTGGTGCACAGGTGTCTACTAAATGAGGTATTAAAAGCTTTGAATGGATTGAGCAAGCTCAATGCTAATGGGACTATGTCTTCAACAGACTATACACATGAGGGGGACATAAATTCACAAACTGAGGAAGGATGGTTGCTTGAAAGATATGCCAAAGTTTGTCTTCAGCCTATAGGTAGTTGATTGTCAGAACAAACTTCCATCTGTTGTTGTGGAAGCCAGTAGTCTGAATAAATTCAGGGAATAACTAGACAAACTATTGGAAGGATGGACAGGTGATGTTGGAATTTTTTTTTTTTTTTTTGGCTAATGCTTTATAAGTTTGCTTTCTTGCATCATTTTCCATTACTAATAATAATACAAGTTCACAAAACATAACAATATATAAAGAACACGAAGCGATGACTTTTATGCACGAACTGAGAAAATTTTGTTTCTGTGCATCCACCACACTGCCCATTCATTCCTCCAACCAGCACATGACAATGAGTACAAAAAATCTGGTGCTTCTGCTTTAATATGTAATAGCCTATGGGATATCAATGTATGAAAAACTAAATAATAAATTTCCAGATTTCCATTGGCCCGATTTTAATGATATTTAGGAAGGCTCGAGAAATATCTTTTAAAAGGCCCAAATATAAAATTTCATGAAAATCCATCCATATGAAGTCTAGTTATTATATGCGGGTGGACGGTCAGAAAAACATGTTAAGACAATAAGCACATTACATATACATTGAGTGATTACTAAATTATGACCACCCCTATGAAAACAATGCAAACCCACTGACCACGTGAGGTATGAGAGTGTGGAGTTAGTCAACTTACGTAGCATAGATAAGTTGTCAATGGTCAATAGGTAGTAAAATTCTGAGCGTAATGTATAAAAGGAAGAATTTATCGGACTTTGATAAAGGACAGATTGTGGGTGCTCGACGAGCTGGTGCCTCGATTTCCCAAACGGCTTAACTGGTGGGTTGTTTGAGAGTCACCGTACCAGGACTGGCATCAAAATGGTCAAACAATGACCCGATGGCAAAACTGCAAAGGTCAGCAAAAGGTTGATGTTAGAGGTGAGCACTGGGTCTGATGACTCGTACAGGTAAACAGGCACAGCACTGTTGAAGAGTTGACTACCCGATACAACATGGGCCAACCTGGAACAATATCTGGCATGACCATGCATCGCCTCTCACACGTATGGGATATACCAGCAGACAACCCCTACGGAATCCTCTCCTAACCAAGGTTCATTGGCGTAAAAGACTCGGCTGGTGCAAAAAGCATGCAAGTTGGATGTTAGAAGACTAGAAGAAGGTGTGCTGGTCGGATGAGTCACGTTATTTACTCCACACTGCAGAAGATCGTGTACGGATTTTGCGTCAACAAAATGAGGCTCTTGATCCATCATGCATGGTATCAAAAGTGCAGGCCGGTGGAGGCGGTTGTATGGTGTCGGGCATGTTTCACTGGGATCCCTGGTGCATGTGGAACAATGTATCAGTGGTCTCCATTATCATCAACTGCTTGCTGACTATGTACACCCCGCTATGTTACACTTTTTCCCAAATGGCAATGGTGTCTTCCAAGATGACAATGCGCTGAGCCATCAGGCATTTGTTGTGCAGGAATGGTTTGAGGAACACAGTTCTGACTTTCAGCATATCGATTGGCCTCCAAACTCCCCAGATTTCAATCTCATAGAGCACTTGTGGGACACTACGGAAAGGCATATCAGGCATTTGGATACACCAATCACCTCCATACCTGCATTGCTGACTGCATTACCTATAGCTTGGTTGGCTCTACCTCACAAACGCTTACGACATCTTGTTGAATCAATGCCACATTGGATAGCTGCTGTACTGAGGGCAAAAGAAGGACCTATGAAGTATTAGGTAGATGGTCATAATTCAGTGATCACTCAGTGTATATGATAATATGCCTAAAAATTTTGATAATTTTTACTATATTTTATAAATACATACTTATTTCAGAATTACATGGAGTTGCCACTTAGGTATTAATTGTTGATGGGATTTAGGAGCATCAGAGACTAGAGCCGTTTGCTCCATGTATATTGTCTGTAAATTGTGTGTTCTGAGGTCGATTTTCTGTTTTGCTAGACAAAAAAACCCAAGTTTCTGGGAGAAAAAACCATTCTACCCTTGCCTGAGACCGACTAACTCAGCTACAATGTGAAAAAGGCCCATAAAACTTCCTCCCATCATTGATGGGACTTGAACTAAGATCTTTTCCACCCAGTATGGGAGGACGGTAATCGTATCAACTGTGCTGTCCACGAGGGTTTAGGTATTAGTAACAGCAAATGATGTATTGTAGCGAGCTTCAACGGCATGCCCAAAAAACTAACAACCTCCACATCCCCCCCCTAACATTTTGTCTAATTATTGTTTAAATTTATTCGAACAATTTGTTAAATTTATTCATTTCAACAACAACAGAAGCAAGTTTATCTGAGTCAAGTACATTATAGCTGAAAGAAAATTTTGTACATTTATCCTGCAACAATCCATTTTCAATTTAAATTCATGTGTCCATATACATGTTAACCAAGAAAGAGTAAGGATGCCATTAGGATTTATTTTATCCAATACGTTATAACACTTTAATCCAGTCTCCTAGCACGTGCCTAATTTCAAGGTTACTGCAATTTGCAGAACTGAAGCCATTCTTGGTAAGAGTACCTGTGTCCCTGACTAATCTTATTTCTGTTCTATTGCTGTTGCAGTTGTAGGATTTTTTTTTTAGGTACATCAGTGTGACTAAGACATGAAAACTTCACCATACATATCAGTCTGTAAATTGCATGTTCTGTGGTCAATTTGCGTGTTTCCTGGACGAAAAGCCAGAGCTTCTGGGAGACAAACCATGCTCCTCTTGCCTCAGACCAACTAAACTCGGCTATGTTATGAAAAAAGGTTCATAAAACTCCTCACATCACTGACAGATTTTGAACTTAGGCTTATTCCACATGATGAAAAAATGGTGGTAATATCAACTCTGCTATGAAAAAAAATTAATCCTCTGGATATGTACAAAGTGCCAAGGCATGCTACCTAACCTTATAGAAAGGGATAATTGTCTACTTGTCCCTCCTAGCAAAATTCCTGTATATCACTAACAGAACTTTGTGAGGGGTCCCCTACCAGACTTTCTCCACTGTCCAGAGAACTGCATGTCAAACTATACAATCATCCCGAGGTCTTTTTCCAAAGCATCCATTTGGTAAGTTATTCTGAAATTACTGCTTATCACATGCAGTACCATGCATTTATCAATCTTAAACTTTAATTTCTACTTCTCAACCTATTTGTCTAATTTTTTTAGATCTTACTATAGTGACACACTACTCTGATTCCAGTTTTTAACTACCTTGCCAACCTTTCTGCCATCTGCAAATTTAGACATTATGCTTAATATGCCTTCATTTATATCTTTAATAAATATTGAAAACAACAATGTGGCCCTTGTCATGATACTTTGTCCAAATAATCGGACAAAGTAACATGAGGTGTGTGTTTTGAAATGTAAATATATACATAAATACAATATTACTGTAATCAAGACTAATTACTACAAGATCACTTAAGGAGAATTTTAACTTAGATGTCCTGGATGGTACCTGACCAGAGGGGCCTAGAACACAATCACATACCTATCATAATAATAAATCAATAACTACAACAATTGATAAAAATCGAGCAGCTGCACACAACAGACTCCCCAACGGAAACACCAGACATTAACTTTACATTCTGTACCAAGCTCCCCAAATACACAAAAAATTGCTGCATTTAGGCAAGGATAAGGAGGGAAAAATGTACATAAGATTCACCTACTCCAATGTAAAAGTGGACCAACAAGAATTATTTGATGGTTTGGGTCTTGAGTTTCAAGTCATCATTGAGCGGCACAGGATCAGTATTTAGTATGCCGATTTGTTCGAGAGATGACCCAGAGAAATCATCCTGTTAGTGCGCTTTAATCTGCATTTTAAAGAGTACAAGTTCGACCAAGTCCAGTATTTTTTAGGAATCATGCCACAAAAGGATCTCACAAAGAAATGGAGCTGGTCAACTGTTGTACATTTGAACAAAGCAATGTAAGGCCTTAACCAAAATTAGAACATGAGATTGTTGGAATTTGAGAATGTCAGGCAATTGGGTAATTCAATGAGATAGATATTGAATAAGAGAGAGTTTTCACATTTGACCATTTTCACATATTATATTTAAAAGACAGTACTCTTTTAATATTGCAGCTGGAAACTTGGCACAGTGCTCTAAAGAATACATTTAGTACATAGATTTTTAACATTTTTCAAGCCCTCATATAAAAGTTCCCCAAAAAGCTGAATTTGCACTTAACATTCTCTTTGCTTTTTTCAGCAAACATAGAAAGGCATCTCGTATAGTTGTATGATGTTCTGCTAAAGGCGGCTTCACAAAGAGGGAACACAATCGTATAACATTTGTAGTATAATATACGTCTGATTAGTAGAGCATGTAATATAATTCTAATTCGTCAGAAAACTGCTCTCGGCAGTTCCAAAAACCAAAGCATTCCCACTACTTTGAGCTCTTTCCTTTGCTACTCCAGTCTCAGGCAGGATTAATCTGAATTTACTTTTAAAACAACACACGAAACTAAGCAATAGGAAAATAATAATCACAATCCTGCTTATCTGATGGCAGTACAAATTTCTCTTTCAATACGCTCTTTTAAATTATATTATATACCATGCATTGTATTTACACTGAAAAGACATAAATCACCACCAACTTCAATGAGGTGCCAGAACCGTTTCCACCAAGACCATCAAGCGATCATTAGCCACAATATGTTATGGGAGCTGCCGACCCACCAGAGTCCCATTGCTAACACCACGAGCTGGGCAAATAAACATCAGCACTTGGATGATTGGAGACTGGTCTCCTGATCCGACGAGTCCCGTTTCCATTTATTTTGAATGGATGGGAGGGTGCATATCTGGCGGAAACCACACAAAGCCATGCACCTGTCATGTCAAAAAGACCTGTTCAGGCAGGTGGACGGTCGGAAAGGTCTGGGGCGTGGTGTTCAAATGGCACATGTTGGGACCTCTTGTAAGTCTAGAAGCATCTCTGACTGATCCAGGTTGTGTCCATCCTTGCAGACCATCTGCATCCCTTCATGGTTATTGTGTACCCATAGGGCAATGCGCCACCCCACAGAGTCGTGGTGATTAGAACATGGTTCAAAGAGCATCCACAGATTTTCCCACCATGGAATGGCCTCTCCGTTCACCAAACATGAACGCTGTGGAGCATCTTTGGGAAGGTCTGTACAAGCCTTTGATGCTCCAGTCAGGAATGCAACAGAATTATGGACAGCGCTGCAGCAAGCATGGATGTAAATACCTGTGGAGCACTTTCATGAACTAGTGGACTCAATGCCTCGCCATGGACTTGCCATGTGACTGCCCTTGTGCAGGCAAAAGGTGGGCCTATCCGTTACCTAGGTAGGTATCTGATGATTTCTGTCCACTCAGTGTATATAATAATGTTTTTCTCTTATCTGTGATAAAAATCCATTTTTTTTTATATGAAAATTGAGTTTGATATCATGCTTAAACGCGAAAAAATTTGATTTTACTTACTTTAGTCGCAATTTGTTTTTTGTTTTGCCTATTGGTTTTTTTAAATTATTTTGGACTAGCTTTCACATTTTTCTACTGAAAAGTTATATGTATAATAAGTTATTTTTTACTTTTAGAAATAAAAATCAATGTTTATATCTAAAAACAAATAATTATTCAAAATATATTTATTAAAAATTGCTTCATTAGGTAGTTTATTAGCATTAGTAGAGGCATTTGATGCAAGAAAGCAAGCTTATGCAGCATCAGCCAAAAAAAAAAAAAAAAACCCACTTCCACTTCACCCCTCTGTTCGTTCAAAATACCTGTCCAGCTGAGCCTTAAACTTATTTAGGCTATCAACCTCCACCACAAGGGATGGAAGTCTGTTCCACCAACCAACCACCTGCTGGCTAAAGGCAAATTTCCGCACGTCTATCCTACATCTGTCTTTCCTCAATTTGAATTTATGCCCTCTCAGGTAATTTTTCTGAGCTAGAGGAAGAATCCCATCAGCATTGAGCATGCTTAAACCATTCAAGGCTTTATACACCTCTATCAGATCACCTCGCTGGTGCCTAGTCTCCAGACACTGTAATTTGCAAAACTTAAGCCTTTCTTCGTAAGAGCACCCCTTTGTTCCATTCACTAATCTTGTTGCCCTTCTCTGTACTCGTTCCAGCAGCTCTACATCCTTCTTGAAATGAGGCCTCCAGACCTGTATACAGTACTCTAGGTGTGGCCTGACCATCGCCTTATACAATGGAATAATCACCTCATTATCCCTGCTGGAAAAATTCCTGTATATCATTGACAATACTCCATGAGCTACTCTTGCAGCCCGTCTGCACTGCTCAGAGAACTTCATATCTGCCTGCACAACCACCCCTAAGTCCCTTTCATTCTCTACCACTGTCAGTGTAGTACCACAGAGTTGATACGTTCCTCTGGGGTTGCTGTTTCCCATGTGTAGTACTTTACATTTGTCAATGTTAAACTTCATTTGCCACCTCTCAGCCCATCTGCTCAACCTTTCCAGATCCTGTTGCAGCAGCATAGTGTCCGTAGTGTCCTTGACAACCCTGCCAACCTTTGTATCATCTGCAAACTTGGACATTAAGCCGGATATACCATCATCAATATCATTTATAAATACAGAAAACAATAATGGATCCAACACTGAGCCCTGAGGGACTCCACTAATAACATCAGTCCACGATGAGCAGTGTCCATTCATTACCACTCTCTGTCTTCTACCCCTCAACCACCCCTTTATCCATAGCAGCAATTTGCCTCCAATGTCACACTGCTCCAATTTGTGTAGCAGTCTTCCATGTGCAACAGTATCAAAAGCCTTTCTAAGATCCAAGTATATAATATCAAAGTTATTCCCTGCATCCAGTTCTTTTGTGACTGCATCATAGTATCCAATCAAGTTGGTCAGGCAAGACTTCCCCTTAACAAAACCATGCTTTGTCTGAGCTATAACTGAAGTCTTGTCTAAATGATCCTGCAGTGCTTCTTTAACCAGTGCCTCCATTAATTTTCCTGGAACAGAAGTTAAACTCACAGGTTTATAATTACTTGTGTCAGCCTTTGATCCCCCTTTGTGAATTGGGGTCACATTTGCACATTTCCAGTCTATGGGTACCTCCCCTGAGTCCAAGGAAGCTCTCATAATTATGGCTAAGGGTTTGCTTACTTCCTTTGCTGCCTCCTTTAATATAACTGGATAGATCCCATCCACCTCCGGTGCCTTTCTTGTGTTTATCTTCAACAGTTTCTCCTCCACTTTACTCCCAGTTATTTCAAGATTCTGTAGCTTACTGCTAGAGTTGAATACACCTCTGGCATTCCCCTCGCTGAATAACTCCTCATGTGTGAATGTCGATGCAAAATATTCATTTAGTTTGTTGGCTACCTGAGCAGGATCATCAACACTTGACCCATCAATATCAAGTGGACCAATCTGATTCATCCCCTTCCTTCTAGAGTTTACATAAGTAAAGAACTCTTTGCTGTTTTTCTTTGCATCCCTTGCAAAGGATTTCTCGTAATCTGCCTTCGCCTGCCTAACCTCCTTTGTAACTTGGTTGCATATCAACTTGTATCTATCATAGGCTTCTATGTCATGTGTTAATTTGTAAGTATCCCATGCATTTTTCTTCTCTGCCATATGCCTCATTAGTTCATCTGACATCCATTTTGGCCTAAACCTTGAACAATATTTCTTAGTTGGTATGTAAAGCCTAGTAGCTTCCAAGATAAGTTCTTTGAATGCTTCCCATTTTGAATTTGCTGTTGGTAACATCATCAGTTGGTCTCACTGTATAGAATTTAAATACTGTCTCAGTCCATCGTAGTCGCCTTTACGGAAGCAATAACCCTTCCCTTTACCCCTAATGGTAGTTACCTCTTTGAGTAAATCCCACTTCAGCACACTGTGATCACTGCCACCTAGTGGTTCATTTATCTGCAGATTCTTAATGCATGAAGAATCACTGCTGATAATCAAATCAAGAGTATTACTCCCTCTCTAGTTGCCTCCCGAACATGCTGATGTAGAAAACAATCATCCAATAAATCCACAAAAGCCCTGCTAGTGTGTGAGTAACCAGCCCCCAAATTCCAGTCAATATCTGGTTAATTAAAATCTCCCATTATAAGACACTCTGATTTACTGGCCCACTCTATTTCCCTGTACAGTTCCTTATTATACTCATCAGAGTCATTAGGCCTATAGCACACTCCTACTCTCAATTTTGATCTCCCAATGTTTATGTCACACCAAACTGACTCCACACTGCACTGTCCAGCGATGTCGACTGGCTTCACTTCCTTGGTTTTTATGTGTTTCTTAACTAATAGCATAACCCCTCCCCCTTCCTATCCTTTCTGTAGACGTTGTACTCCCCAAATTGCAGTTCTGCATCCCCTTTATCTGTGTGACACCACGTCTCTGATATCCCAACAATATCTGCCTTCGATGTTTTGAGCAATACCTCAAATTCATCAAATTTATTTACTAAACTCCTAGCATTGGTGTACACGCAAGTATACCTGCACCTGTTTCTATTCTTATTATATTTAACTCTTATTATAATTCTTATTATATAATTCTTATTATATTTAACTAAATTTAATATTTGTAGATATTTATTTTCCATCCATAATGGAAAACCTTTTTGAAGAGAGCTAGAAGTTATCAAACTTCTAGCTCTCCCTAAACAAAAAAGAAAAAGAGAAGAAACAAACAATCAGGACAAACAAAGTACTCCAAAGAAAAAGACAAAGCCACTATTTAGGCAATATAATGAGGAATATATCAAATATGGATTTGTATGCTCCGATAATTCGTCTCTTCCTTGACCCATATGTCTTATTTGCCTAGAAGAGTTATCAAATGAAGCAATGGTCCCAAATAAACTATGAGAGCACCTTACCATGAAACATCCATCAAGTGCAGAAAAAGATCTGAATTTTTATAAGCATCTTCAAACCCAAAATAGGAAGCAAAGTTGTTTTATGTATTCAATCACAACAGTATCAAATCGAGCTCAAGAGGCTAGTTTTAAGGTCGCCCAAATCCAAAATGCCTTATACAATTGCAGAATCGCTTATTTTACCAGCTGTTTGTTTGTTATTTGGATTTTAGGAGCATTAGCAACTAAGGCCATATTGCTCCGTGAATATGCGGTGGTCATTCCCTGACCTTTCCACATCCTCCGTATTTGGTGGTGACGGGCTCGAACCCCGGTCTAATCAAGAAGCGTGTGCTAGGCACTGCTGCTCCTTCCCACCTGGCTACGGAGGCGCCTATTTTACCAGCCTGCATCGAAATTTAACACTATGCTTGGGGCAGCTCTCGAATTTCACTATTAGTAGACGCATTGAAGACATATCAGATAACATCGAAACAAAATTAATTCAGAAAATTATTGAATCTAAAAAAATTTCACTGCAAATTGATGAATCTGGAGACCTTAGTAACTGTGCTCAATTAAATAATAGCACTAGCTAGATAGGCACCCTATAGCCCCAGAAGCTTATGTGACATTAAACTTCCAAAACAAACAAACTAGTTAGAACCAGTTTCGGCAGGCGAAGGCGGATTACGAGAAATCTTTGGCAAAAGATGCTAAGAAAAACAGCAAGGATTTCTTTCCTTATATAAACTCTAAAAGGAAGGGGATGAATATGATTGGTCCACTTGACATCGATGGTTCGACTGTTGATGATCCTGCTCAGATAGCAAACAAACTGAATGAGTATTTTGCATCTACATTCACACGTGAGGAATTCTTACAATTTGAAAATGGAAGAAGGTTATCAAATTGTAGCAGTGTGCTTAATGATTCTGTAATAACTGAGAGCAAAGTGGAAGAGAAATTGTTGAAGTTAAACATAAGAAAGGCACCTGGGGTGGATGGGATCTATGCAGTTATTTTAAAGGAGGCAGCAAAGCAACTAAGCAAACCCTTAGCCATAATTATGAGAGCATCCTTGGACTCAGGGGAGGTTCCCACGGACTGGAGATGTGCAAATGTGTCCCCAATTCACAAAGGTGGATCGAAGGGTGACACGAGTAATTACAGACCAGTTAGTTTAACTTCTGTTCCGGGTAAAATAATGGAGTCGCTGGTTAAAGATGCATTGCAGGATTATCTAGACAAGACTGCAGCAATAATTCAAACACAGCATGGGTTTGTTAAGGGAAAGTCTTGTCTGACAAATTTGATTGGTTATTATGATGTGGTCACAAAGGAACTGGATGCAAAAAATAATTTTGATATCATATACTTGGATTTCAGGAAAGCTTTTGACACTGTTGCGCATGGAAGACTACTGTACAAATTGGAGCAGAATGGTATTAAGGGTAAGTTGCTACAATGGATAAAAGGATGGTTAAGTGGGAGAAGACAGAGGGTGGTAATCAATGGGTGCTGCTCTTCGTGGACTAATGTTATTAGTGGAGTCCCACAGGGTTCGGTGTTGGGTCCACTGTTGTTTTGTGTATTTATCAATGATATTGATGAAGGTATATCAGGCTTAATGTCGAAGTTTGCAGATGACACAAAGGTTGGCAGGGTTGTTAATGACAGTAATGGCAGTGTGCTACTGCAACAGGATCTAGATAATTTGGGCAGATGGGCTAAGAAGTGGCAACTGAAGTTCAACCTTGACAAATGCAAAGTACTGCATATGGGTAGAAGTAACCCCAGAGAAACGTACCAACTGTGTGGTACTACACTTAAGGTGGTAGAAAATGAAAAAGACCTGGGAGTAATTGTGCAGTCAGATATGAAGTTTTCTGAGCAGTGCAGACAGGCTGCTAGGGCGGGTCATGGGGTTTTGTCAATGATATATAGGAATTTCGCTAGCAGGGAAAAGGAGGTGATTGTCCCTCTGTATAAGGCAATGGTCAGGCCACGCCTTGAATACTGCGTACAGATCTGGAGGCCTCATTTTAGGAAGGATGTAGATTTGCTTGAGCGTGTACAGAGAAGAGCAACACGATTAGTGAGGGGAATGAAGGGATTCTCTTACCAAGAGAGGCTTAAGTTCTGCAAATTGCAGTGGCTGGAGACTAGGCACCTGCGCGGTGATCTGATTGAGGTCTATAAGGCCTTGAATGGGTTGAGCACGCTGAATTCTGATGGGATCCTTCCACTTGTTCAGATTACCAACCTACGGGGACATAAGTTCAAATTAAGAAAGGACAGATGTAGAATAGATGTGCGGAAATTTGCCTTTAGCCAGCGGGTGGTTAATTGCTGGAACAAACTTCCATCTGTCGTTGTGGAAGTTGATAGGTTAAATAAATTTAAGGAGGAACTGGACAGGCATTTGGAGGGAATGGTGTGATTTTTTTTTTTTTTTTTTTGGCTGATGCTGCATAAGCTCCTACACTTGCTTTCTTGCATCATGTGCCACTACTACTACTACTACTACCATTGAAGAGAAATGGTTGAAATAACATTTTTTCTGCAAAGAACTGCCAAACCACACAACTGGGGATGAAATATTCAAAGCGGTAAATGAATACTTTGAGACAAATAAGATATTATGGAAAGATTGCTTAAGCTTGCGTACCGATGGTGCCAGCTGTAATGATCGGAAGAGTTAAAGGTTTTACATCAAGATTTCGTTCTAAAAACCCAGAAATTCAGGTTATACATTTTATTCACAGAGAAGCTGTCATATCTAAAAGTTTGCCTGTGGATCTGAATTCCACATTACACAATGTTATCGCAAGATGGTGAATTTAATAAAATCCAAGCCGTTAAAGTCACGTCTGTTTTCAGCTTTCTGTGAAGAAATGGGATTGGAATACCATTCTCTGTTATTTCACACTTAAGTACATTAGCTGTCCAAAGGAAAAGTTTTATCAAGAGTTTATGAGCTTTTTAAAAGAAGAGGCAAAAAATTTTTTTGTGAATAATTCTTACTTTTCTGATTTAATGAATGATAGTTATTGGCTCCAAAAACTAGCTTACTTAACTGATATTTCTGAGCACCTGAACGAGCTAAATCGAAAATTGAAGGATCACATGAAAACGTATTAACATGTACGGACAAAGTTTATGGATTCAAAGAAAATATTCAACTTTGGAAAAATGAGGTTAAAAACGGATTAACTAATGATGTTTAATCAGTATTATAATTTAAATCCTAAAACATAATTATTGGCATTAGTAAGCAACATTTGTAAGCAACATTTGAGGAAAAACTTCATCACTATTTTGAAATACTTAATGTAAAAAAATTTGATTGGAAAATATCCACCTTCCTAAACACATGCACGGACTCTTTTCATCGCATTCGATGACACATTCTGTAGTATTTAAACGTCTATGTTCGTAATTTCATTCGCATTATTCCTAGAAATTCCAGCATTACATTTATCAATGAGAGAAAAAGAAGAGCTGTTAGATTTAAGAAATGATCGCACCCTTCAAGTACAAATTGAAGAAATTGAGTTATCCACATTTGGTTAATGGCGAGAAAGGAGTTTTTCAATCGGAGAAAAAGCAATTGACACTCTTCTCCCATTTTCTACAACCTATTTGTGTGAACAAAGTTTCTCATCGATGGCGACTATCAAAAATTCAAAGAGATCATAATTAAAAAGTCTAGATCAGGAGTTACGCGTAGCCATTTGAAGAATAAAACCCGATATAAAAATATTATGTTCACAGAAATAACCTCAAGTTTCTGATTAAAAAGATTTTATTTTGAAGTTTTGTACGAATTTAGTATTAAATATTTAATATCTTCCATAGTATTATATTTTACTTTTCTTATTATAATTACATATAATATAATGCAAATGTAACACTATAAAGTTTTTCACAAAGTCCTTACAGCCACCCCAAAATCTATGTGCCATACAAAAATTATAAGTTCCCAAGTGTGATGTGGCACAAAATAGGTCAGGAAGCACTGTGTAACTAGACAATATTCATTGCTTTATAATAACTTAGCACAGACTTTTGACCACAATTTTGACACTGATTACTGAATGGTTTCGACTCTCACCATTCCTTGAAAAACTCGTTTTACCAGTTCTTTTTTTTTTTTTTTTTCCATGTCAATTAACTTTTGATGTGACAGCCAAATTCAGCTACTATTTTAACAGCATGCCCCTATAGACTGGCCAAATGCTATCACTCCTTTTATTTAAGCTATCAACTTCCACAATGACACATGAAAGTTTCTTCCGGCAATTAACCAGCTGCTGGCTAAAGGCAAATTTCTGCACATCTATTCTACAACTGTCTTTTCTCAATTTGAATTTATGATCCCTCAAGGTTTGAAATCTGAGCAAGCGGAAGAATCCCATCAGTTTCAGCGTGCTCAACCCATTCAAGGTCTTATACACCTCATTCAGATCACCTCGGAGGTGCCTAGTCTCCAGCTGCCGCAATTTGCAGAACATAGCCTTTCTTGGTAAGAGGACGCCTTCATTGCCCTCACCAATTTTGTTGCCCTTCTCTGTACATGCTCAAGCAACTCAACATCCTTCCTAAAATGAGGCCTCCAGACCTACACAGTACTCAAGACGTGGCCTGACCATTGCCATTTACAAAGCGTTAATCACCTCCTTTTCCCTACAAGAAAATTCCTGTACTTCAATGACAATACCCCATGACCTGCTCTGGCAGTCTGTCTGCACTGTTCAGAAAATTTCATATCTGACTGCACAATTACTCCCAGATCTTTTTCATTTTCTACCACCCTAAGTGTAGTACCATACAGTTGGTACATTTCTCTAGGATTACTTCTACCCATATGCAGTACTTTACATTTGTCAATGTTAAACTTCAATTGACACTTCTCAGCCCATCTGCCCAAATTTCTAAATCCTGAGCGAGATTCTAGAATAAGAGCTTTCCTGTTGCAGTAGCACCCTGCCATTACTGCTATTAACAACCCTGCCAACCGTTCGGATTGGCAGGGATGTTAATACAACCTATCATCTGCAAACTTCAACATTAAGCCTGATATACTTTCATCAATATCACTGATAAATATACAAAACAACAGTGGGCCCAATGCTGAAACCTGGGGGACTCCACTAATAACATTAGTCCACAAAGAGCAGCATCCATTGATTACCACTCTGTCTTCTCCCACTCAACCACCCTTTTATCCATTGTAGCAACTAACCCTTAATACCATACTGCTCCAATTTGTACAGTAGTCTTCCATGCGCAACAGTTTCAAGAGCAGTCCTGAAATCCAAGTAGATGATATCAAAATTAATTTTTGCATCCAGTTCCTTTATAACCACATCATAGTATCCAATTAAATTTTTCAGACAAGACTTTCTCTTAAAAACGTACAGTGTCTATCAGAGATGACTCAGGGCTTTCTTTGACTTACGTTTCTGTTGTGCGTTACAAATTCGTGTCTATTGAGAATAGATAGCGAATGGCAAACATTATTTTTATTTTATTTTTTTTACCTTTAATCTAAAATATCTGTATAATAATGGTCTTATTTATAAAGCTGAATATTAGTTTTTATATTGTTTTAGTCTGAACACTGTCAACGGTTATTTACTGTTGTATAGTTAGCTTGACGAATATATACGTAATAATAATAATAATAATAATAATAATAATAATAATAATAATACAAAAATGCGAAATGAGTGTGTAACATAAAATTTTGGTGTCAATTGTGAATAAAATCGAAATGTTTGGGAAAAAACGGATTAACATTCAATTTTTAGGTAACATCTTGGAAGGATTTCTTATTGACCTGAGATTTTATATGCGTAAATTTAAATATATTATAGTAATTTTGCCAACTTCCAGGTTTTTGGTCGGTCGGTCCAGATTATATCTTTGTCAGGATGCACTTGTCCGATTTTATCTTCTACTTTTAATCATACACAGATTTTTGTAGAAAGCAGGTACTGGAAAGTGACAGTCAGTAAAACGATTCAAAATTATCGCATGCCGAAATGAAGGAGCTAATTTCTTTCATTTCGGTTACTATACGCAATTCTATCAAAGCCAGGATTGATGGCGACGACACTGTATTCCTTCATATGCAGAACAGTGGTTGAAAGGTTACACTTACACAAAATCATCCATAGCAGTTTGTTCATGACATATTCCCTGTCTGAGTTCATGTTTATAGTAAGTGAACTTCAAAAAAAATATCCCGATTCACCAAAGGTGAATCGGGATATTTTTCTTGAAATTCACTTACGATTTCGACAATTAGAAATTGAGGATTTCTAATAAATTGACGATTAGAAACTCGCTTTCATGAAACAGGTAGCCTTGTTAAAAAAAATAATAATAATAAAAATAAACTTGAAGGTTATTCAGTTTTTTTTGTTTTATTGGTTTCGCCAAAAAATGACTGAGAAGACTCACATTGAAAAAAGATATTGTCTTATTCAAGTATACAAAGGGCTGATAAAATATTAGCATAATTCTCTGTTGTATTCATGCAATGCATAAACTTAACAGTAACTTGATAAAGAAAAAAGATTGTATTATGGTTTGTTGCTTTGCAAAGTTTATCAAACTGTAACAGGGTGCTTAATGATTTCATAATAACTGAGTGCAGAGTGGAGGAGAAATTGCTGAAATTAAACATAAGAAAGGCACCTGGGACGGATGCGATCTATCCAGTTATATTAAAGGAGGCAGCAAAGGAAGTAAGCAAACCCTTAGCCATAATTATGAGAGCATCCTTGGACTCAGGGGAAGCCCCCACGGACTGGAGATGTGCACATGTATCCCTAATTCACAAAGGGGATGGGGGATCTAAGGATGACACGAGTAATTACAGACCAGTTAGTTTAACTTCTATTCTGGGGGATAATAATGGAGTCTCTGGTTAAAGATGCATGTAGGATCATCCAGACAAGACTGCACTAATATTTGGACATAGCATGGGTTTGTTAAAGTAACTTACGTAGTAGTCACATGACCTTGATTTAGTGCACTTCGCAGTCGTGCATCTGTGCCTTTTTTTTTTTTATTATTTTTTTTTTATATACATATATATATTTTTTAAAATCTGATTCCGTACAGTTGGGTTTCCACATCAGTTATTTTGGGATTTGCAGCCTGAACAGAATGCACATCAGCCCAGACAAAATAATGAGCCTTCAAACCAGAAATTCCAAGAAAAGGGCAAATGTTTTTATTAATTGAAGAAATATGGGTCAAAATCCATTTGGGAAACTGAAGGAATTCTTAAAGAACTTTTCAATGAACACTATCATTAGCCAATCTCAGGCGGAGGGAGTAACGTAGTCATTATGGGTTTTTCAGCCCATGCAAAATTCAGAGTCGGCCGATTGTTGTAGCAGTAGTAGTAGTAGTAGCAAGGTTTTAGGAACATCAGCGACAAAGGCCATATTGCTCAGTGTATATTACTGTAAATTCCATAGGTTCTGATATAGGAATTTTTGATTTTATGGATGGAAAACCATGCTACCCTCGCCTTAGACAGAGCTTGTCCAGATATAATACCCACTAAAAGAGATCGCACAGTGGTACCAGACAGAGTAATGCACTATGATAAAAGTAGTTACTCAAGTGACTCATTGCACTAAGAATAACAAAGCTATTTGGTAATAAATAACTTGACTTCGCAAAGACAGTATGGATTTACACCTGGAAGTTCTTGTGAGAATGCACACCTTGATTTAGTCAAACACACAGAGACATCAAACTTCAAGTACGAGCTAGTTATCTTTTTCGATTCGAAGATACATTTGATTCTCTCTTGTGGAAGGAAGCCCTCAATCGACTAAGAATACAGGCTGTTCTCTCTCTCTCTCTCTGGTTGTATCATCTAATCCGTAGTCATTTCCAGAACGGAAAGGTTCTTGTAGTGTCAGAGCAACAGATTTGTCCTAAGTGGTTACTCAAGGATGCCCCCAAGAGCCTATCTTGGGAGGACCCCTTGTTTGGAACACTGCGTTAGACAGTGGGTTCATGCATCACATTGACAATACTCATACCAGCCTATGCAGACCAACTCACAATCATTATCTCTGTTGGGTTCCGCTCTACACTAGAACGTTAGGCAGAAATAGTTCTCAACAATCTGTAAGAATGAACTTGTATTCAAACTAAAAGCTTCACATATCAAAATCAACATGATCACCAAAAGTTAAAAATCAATAGTTCACAGGTTCCAATAATGACAGAAACTAATATCTCTGTCTTATTATGATGACTAATTAAGTTTTACTTCTCGCGTCAATCACCTTGTTGTCAAAGTTAAAATATTTCAAGATAGGAATGGGATCTGAAGTCTATAACTTTACATATTTAGATGGAAAGAACAGAATTCATAGGACACCCAAGTAATACAACACTACCACGCCTCTCGCTAGTGGACAAACCCACCGCTTGGCAGGTATATAGGTACACTGCGAGACTGCATTCACGTAGACAGAAATTCGATGTCAGTATGGATAAATGTAATGAGTTATTATTATTATTAGCCATACGGTGCAAGGAAGCCTGAGACTTATGCTGCACTAGCGAAAAAAAAATTTGACTCACCCTGAGAGAGAGAGAGAGAGAGAGTAGAAGGGAATCACCAAGAAAGAGAAAATTATGATTGATATCCAGCTCAGAATATAGTGGGTGCCCGATGCATGGATCACTCTATCGCGGAGGTGTTACAGAAATTGCACTATCCCCATATGACAGTATCAAGTGTGTATCAGGAGGCGCGCAGGTGCATAAGTACACGTGCCTTGAGTGAACGGGGTTCAAACCTGTGACTGCTAAATACAGTGCTGTTTCTTGTAATCTGTCTATTTTGTGAACTCCTCTGACCATTTGGTCGTCCTGAAGTATAAACAGAAAACTTATTTATTTAATAAGCCATTTCCGGAATAATATCTCATCGTGGACAGCGCTTTGGGCGGAGAAAGGTGGTGGATGAATGTGGCCATCAACGTCTGTCTCACACTGTTTCATAAATCAGTGGCATAAATCACAACCGCGACACTGGCATAAATCACCGCCGACTTCAAAGAGGGAGGTGCCAGAAACGTCTCCGCCGAGACCATTAAGTGATCATTAGACGCAATAGGTTATGGGAGCAGCTGACCCACCGCAGTCCCATTGCTAACACCACTACACAGGATTCTGTGCCTCAACTGGGCGGAGGAACAATGGCACTCGACCTAGGAGCCAAGTCTCCTGGTCTGACAAGTCCCGTTTCCAGTTATTTCGAGCGGACGGGAGGGTGCATATCTGATGGAAACCTCACAAAGCTATGAACCCGTCATGTCAAGGAACTGTTCAGGCAGGTGGACAGTCAGTAATTATCTGGGGCATGTTCAACTGGCACATGTTGGGACCTCTGGTACATCTAGGCGCATCTCTGAATGGTCCAGGTTGTGTCCATTGTTGCAGATCATCTGCATCCCTTCATGGTCATCGTGCACCCACAGGGCAATGGACTCTTCCAGCAGGACAATGTGCCTCCCCGCAGAGACTAGAACACGGGTCAAAGAGCATTCTGCAGATTTTACCACCATGGAATGGTCTCCCCATTCACGGGATGTGAACCCTGTGGAAAGGTCCATTCGAGTTTTGGATCCTCCACCCGGGAATGCGACAGAATTATCTACAGTGGTGCAGCAAGAATGGATGTAAATGCCAGTGGAACGCTTGCATGAACTAGTGGACTCAATACCTCACCGTGTGACTGCCCTTATCCGGGTGAAAGGTGAGCCTACCCGTTACTAGGTAGGTATCCCATGATTTCTGTCCACTCAGTGTGCTATAATGCTGTGTTTGTTTCTATGGCTACGTACAGTGCAATGGCATGGTACCATAAGACCAAAAACGTGAAATTATAGTCCAAACTCCATACAATGCAGAGAATATCACATTACTTGCTATTGTTCGATCCTATTAGACGGTCTAACAATGGTGCTGCAAGTCCTTGCTGGAGTTTTGCTTATAGACCTGCATCTAGCTTTAAAGCTGTCAGTTACAAAATAAGCAAAAACATTTCTTCTGAGTTTATGAGTTGCAACTATAAACATAAATACTGATACCAGGGAAGGAAAAAAATCGCTGCGGGAATGTATTAAAAAAGATATGGCAAATTCAACCTCTACAAAAGGAATTATTACAAAAAAAAAAAAAAATTCATTCTAGATGTTACTTTTGTGGCTGATACAAATAACAAAAATGGAAAGAATTCCAAAGATTTATGCTTCATATTTAATTAATGGTCATGGCTCTATTAAACTAAGTTGTATGACTTCAGACTGGAAAGTTCAGATCTTTGTTCTTGTGGCTCCAGAGAAGACTGGGAACATTTTTCATATCATTGTCCCATCTACAATGACCTAACACATTCTTCGCGAACATATCTAGGCTGGGATCAGATCAATTTGTTGTATGACAGTTAGTTGCATGATAATTCGCTGTATGGGACAATTCGGTGTACGAGACACAATTTGTGGTTATGACAATTCGATGAATTCTTTAGGAAAATTTGTTAGATGGCAAAGTAAGGTAGAAAATATAATCTTTTACTATGTCATGCTGTGAATGGTGAATTTAGTGATCACGATACCGTTCGTGATATTTTATATTTCTGATGGAGCATACTATCCTCCCTCATCTTTTAATGCACATTCTACTTTCTTTTAGGAGATCCTGTTTAAAATATACCATGGACAGATTAAAGATTGCGACACAACAGAGCCTTGTTCGCACTTTACTTTCACTTCTGTAAGTTGCGTTTTTTAGAAATGCACTTGAGGGCGGGGTAGTCATTCTGAAGACTAGAAATAGAGATCGCCTAGTTTCTGCGCCAGTATTTTTTTTTTTTTCTCTAGATTTTCAGCCCTCAACCAATTTATGCTTCTGAAAAAGGACGACCCTGACTCTATGAATTCTGGAATAGAATTCAACTGAATAGGTCTGCTATAAAATAGTAATAAATAATCTTATCTGGATTAAAAGTGTTAATGGACAGAGTCATGCTGAAATAAGCAGGTGCTCACTTTCCAAACTGCCTTATGAGCAGGATCTGCATGAAACCTTTTTATACAAAATAAATGGGTAAAAATATATTATTTCCTTTTTGCTCAACTTCTGCATTCCTTCTTTCTAAATCACTAAAATTTCTCTTGTTTTCTAGACCCTTTAACTTCATTCGTTTTGTTAAATTCTGATCTCTGAGTGATACACTCAACTGTCTTAGCCACCAACTGTCTTTTACCAAATTTTCACACAGAGCGAAATGTAATTCACCAAATTTTTTGTACACACTGAACTGTCATGCACCAAACTGAAGTGGATCAGTCTGGAGCTTATTATACCTAGTAGAGAAAATTGTGGATAATCAGTGCTAATTCCAGATCTTTCAAGAGTTTGCCCATCAATTTTTCTCAAAAGAGCTTTAACCCTTGCAACTGCTAATACCGCATCGCCTACTAATGCAACTCCAAACAGCCCAACAACCTAGCGATTCTAAAAACGCACTTGTGGACACGAATCTACTGGACTTAACTTCTGAACAGTTACAGTCTAAACAAATCTAATACCTAAGCTGACTCTTATTCTTCCTATTCTTTTTGACTTTCGTTTTTGTTATTATTTTGATTTCTCACTGTTATTTTGCTTTTTATTTTTATAATTATTTTTATTACTTTTACTTTTTAATGTTTTCAGTTTTATTTATTTATTTTTAAACTTTTATTTTTAATTACTATTTTAATTTTTTTTATTTGCCGGCCCTTCGAGACAGGATCGCTGGTACCTCTGAAGTCAGATACCAGGTTTACGGGAACTCATAGATTTAGCCTCTTGTCCTCCTATGAGCGAGGGATCTCTTTCGTCCTATATTATTAGTAGAACAGTATAAGTATAGCTGTGGCCCGTCTCCTCGTAGCATGGACTGGTACTGGCTTGAACAACTAATAAAAGCACGCACAAAGTAAGCAAGCAATCCATTAGCCATAATTATGAGAGCTTCCTTGGACTCAGGGGAGGTATCCACAGACTGGACATGTGCAAATGTAACCCCAATTCACAAAGAAGGATCAAAGGCTGACACAAGTAATTATAGACCTGTGAGTTTAACTTCTGTTCCAGGAAAATTAATGGAGGCACTGGTTAAAGAAGCACTGTAGGATCATTTAGACAAGACTTCAGTTATAGCTCGGACACAGCATGGTTTTGTTAAGGGGAAGTCTTGCCTGACCAATTTGATTGGATACTATGATGCAGTCACATAAGAACTGGATGCAGGGAATAGCTTTGATATTATATACTTGGATCTTAGAAAGGCTTTTGATACTGTTGCACATGGAAGACTGCTAAACAAATTGGAGCAGTGTGACATTGGAGGCAAATTGCTGCTATGGATAAAGGGGTGGTTGAGGGGGAGAAGACAGAGTGGTAATCAATGGACACTGCTCATCGTGGACTAATGTTATTAGTGGAGTCCCTCAGGGTTCAGTGTTGGGTCCATTGTTGTTTTCTGTATTTATAAATAATATTGATGATGGATTATCCAACTTAATGTCCAAGTTTGCAGATGATACAAAGGTTGGCAGGGTTGTTAAGGACACTAATGACACTATGCTGCTGCAACAGGATCTGGAAAGGTTGAGCAGATGGGCTGCGAGGCAGCAAATGAAGTTTAACATTGACAAATGTAAAGTACTACATATGGGAAACAGCAACCCCAGAGCAACGTATCAACTCTGTGGTACTACACTGACAGTGGTAAAGAATGAAAAGGACCTGGGAGTAATTGTGCAGGCAGATATGAAGTTCTCTGAGCAGTGCAGACAGGCTGCAAGAGTAGCTAATGGTGTCTTGTCAATGATATACAGGAATTTTTCTAGCAGGGATAAGGAGGTGATTATTCCCTTGTATAAGGCAATGGTCAGGCCACACCTTCAGTACTGTATACAGGCCTGGAGGCCTCATTTCAAGAAGTATGTAGAGCTGCTGGAACGAGTACAGAGAAGGGCAACAAGGTTAGTGAACAGAACGAAGGGTTGCTCTTACGAAGAAAGGCTTAAGTTTTGCAAATTACAGTGTCTGGCGACTAGGCACCGGCGAGGTGATTTGATAGAGGTGTACAAAGCTTTGAATGGCTTGAGTATGCTCAATGCTGATGGGATACTGCCTCTTGCTCAGAATAATCACCTGAGAGGGCATAAATTCAAATTGAGGAAAGACAGATGTAGGATAGATGGGCAGAAATTTGCCTTTAGCCAGCAGATAGTTGGTTGGTGGAACAGACTTCCATCCCTTGTTGTGGAAGTTGATAGCCTAAATAAATTTAAGGCTCAGCTGGACAGGTATTTCGAACAAATGGAGGGGTGAAGTGGAAGGTTTTTTTTTTTTTTTTTTTTTTGGCTTATGTTGCATAAGCTTGCTTTCTTGCATCATATGCCTCTACTAATGCGAATGCTACCCCCCCTCCCCCCACCACTCTAGTCATTTCTGGCTATTTTACAGAGTTCCGTATCATCCTAGTGTACCGCTGTGGAGTTGAACTAATGTTTATGGGCCACTCTACAGAAGACGCAACACATATCCACATGAAAAAAGTAGTCAATGCATCAAAAATCCCTAAACGACTAACCAACAATTGTTGTCAGTAGTTTCGGCCAGAGGTACAAATGGATTTTCAGAACGAGATGAATGCTCTTTTCACAAACAGGCAAACGTTTTATTTACGTATTTCTAGGGTGATACACTCAACATCAATAAAAGGGTCAGATAAGTTTTCTGAAACAAGGAGAACAGCGTGCAATCACGTCCATCCACACTTCAATCTTTGACAATGGAATGTAAATAACCAGAACTCAGGTCTGTTAAGTAGTTTAATTGTTGCTTTGAATCTTTGCGTTGCTGTCATAGAAGGTAGACAGATGGATGTTAATGGTGCAGTGACATCTTAAGGCCATAGTGTGCCAAGACCAGGTTCTTAAACAGATAAAGGATTAATAAGCTTTACTGAAAGAGGTGTTCTCTCGGGTTGTTGTCGTTGTGGGGTTTTAGGCGCATCAGTAACTAGCCCATATTGTGCCATATATATTACTGTCTGTAAATTGTGTGTTCTGAGGGCGATTTTCTGTTTTCTGGATGAAAAACTCGAGTTTCCAGGAGAGAAACCATGCAACTCTCGCCTGAGACCAACTAACTCAGCCACGTTGTGTTAAACTCCCATACAAATTCCAATTCCTCACGTCATCAACAGAATTCTAACTCGGGTATTTTCCGCCTGTTTTGAGGGAGGAAGGCGATTATATAAGCTATGCTACATGCACAGCACGATGTTCGGCATCCTCATTAGTCTCAGCCCTTACATCATTTTTATTGCCCGTTGTGCAGGAGTAAGATGTAATTTATTGGCAGCTCATTCACAAGTCAATGTAATTCGGCATAAATAGTGATCGTATTAGCATGGGCACCTGATGTCCAGATTTCTGCTTTATACAGAATGCCAACGGAAGAAAGCGATTATGCAAGTATGGCTAGCATAAGCTGACAGACGTGAAGGAGTTGTCGTTTGGCTGACCAGCCCATCCAACAAAATTTAGCAAATGTTTTTAAGAGGTGACGATGGAATGCATAGGTACATTTTGTATCACTGACAACTTCAATAGCGAATACTAGATAAGGCTTGGAGTGAATTAATTTTGAGAAAGAAAAATAATTTTGAACTGATTTCAATGGGCTAACTGAGAGCCCAAAGCATTTAAAAGTCGTTGAGAGTTTCTTTAATGCGATTGTTTCTTTCATCTAGTTGCCTGGATTGTTCATCGTTAGTATGTTTATATCATCGGAATAGAATAATAACATCAGGTCTATGATCGATTAATGGTCTCCCTCACAGCGATAGCTCTTGAGATAGTATGTTAGTTTGAATTAGGATTATAGTTCTTTACGAAGAAGGGCATTGAATAACCACAGCACATCCCCGCAGATTTCAAAATATTGTTCTAAGGAGGTTATTATAATAATAATAATAATTATTATTATTATTATTTGCTATATGGTTCAAGGAAGCCTGAGGCTTATGCTGCACCAGCCAAAAAAAATTCCCAAGTTACCCAGACAGAGAGAGAGAGAGAGAGAGAGAGAGAGAGAGAGAGAGAGAGAGAGAGAGAGAGAGTCAAAAGTAGAAGGGAATCACCAAGAAGAGAAGAGAAGAATGATGATATCCAGCTCAGGACCCTGGGTGTGCCAAGCCCATACTCACCAGATGTGAGCTGCTGGGGGTTTAATGAGGTGTGAGAATATTTATGGTGACCAAGGCTGATTAAAGGTCAATGTAGGTGATGGTCATCTCAGCGTTATCCCAAAGGATTTTCAGAAAAGTCCTCGGGGTAGCACTGATTATATTTACTGTCCTCCCTACACCACGTGGGAAAGTTCTAGATTTGAACCCCATCAGTGATGCTAGGAATTTTAATGGACTTCTTTCACATCCTCTACTAGTTTTCGCGCTTTTAGAAAAGATTAACGACTGCCACAAGGCCGATTTTAAGAGCTATTGTTATTTGATTTTTTTTAAGGAGCATTAGAAACTAAGGCCACATTGCTCCGGAGATATGCAGTGGTCATTCCCTCACCTTTCCGCATCCTCCGTATTTGGTGGTCATGGGCTCGAACCCCAGTCTAATCAAGAAGAGTATATTACGCACTGCTGCTCCTGCCCACCTAGCTACGGAGGCACCGATTTTAAGAGCGTTCACCAGAGCACTTGTTCTGCTACTGAAGCAGTTTCTAATAATGTGGTCATTATTTTATTTAGCAATAAATGCTTTGTTTTTGTCTTATGCAGAAAGTATAAATAAAGAAATCACGTTGTTGTCGGTCACGCAATGGATCTTGAAACTAAACTACGCAGGCGTAAATTTAAGGTCTTTGCAGTTATTCTTCCATTTACGGAGCACAAGTGTGAAGTAATCGCATTGATTTCCTTTGTATAGACTCAGTTCTGTACTTTTGCTTGAGGTAGTGTATATTCCAGACAGGCAAGGCGCAGTCTACCATTGGAAACATTAAGATTTTAAATAGCAAAAAAG
This sequence comes from Mastigoproctus giganteus, assembly GCF_048544385.1. NCBI lineage: Eukaryota > Metazoa > Arthropoda > Arachnida > Uropygi > Thelyphonidae > Mastigoproctus > Mastigoproctus giganteus. The sequence continues at coordinate 83,388,416 of NC_143577.1, read as the reverse complement.
CAAACAGTTTGGCCTAAAAACGATGAGTTTGGAGGCAGAGATGGTGTTAAGCATGTAAAATTATACATTGGGCCTTGGACTGTCACTAAGATCAAATGAGTTGAAAGAACTCTTAAAAATACCTGAACTAAGCTTTGCAAGGAATCATTCCAACGCTCTTTTTCTTTCTTTCTTTTTTTTTGGGGAGGGCTTACTTTTGTGTATATGATAGCTTTATAGTCAGTTTGATATATAGTACAAGCACTTCTATAACGATGTAATGTCCGCGGGTATAGCACATAATAGTTATAATCACCGTTCTCTCCACACCAGGGAAAAAGGTCCAGGTTCGAATCCTGCCAATAACGCGAGGAACCTTTATGGTCTTTTTCATTCAATGGCTAAATTAGTAGCTCTGAGGAGTGGACAACAAAAGTTTTTCTCCCCGGAAACTCTGGTTTTTCATTCAGCAAAACAGACAAATCGATTAGATAATATACGCAATATTCTATGGACGATTACACGTCTGCCCATGTGTAATATGGACATATTACACATGGGCAGTTGTTTGTTCTCAGGTTCTCTAATGTGAGAGGTGTGTGTTTTTTTTTTGTTTTTTTTTTTAATCCGACATGATTGGGAACGATAGTTTGTTGATTAATTGAAAAAAGTCCACTCAAACAGCGCATGCTACTGCACTCCTGCTTCTGACCACTCAGCTACGTCAAGCCTTAATTTCATTTTAGCTTAAAATATACACAGTGATTTACATAAAATCAGTAATCTACCTTTTTAGATGACGAAATGTGATGTTTTGCAGCATAGTACTCCACTTTTTTTTTCTTTTTTTAATAAAATTTTAATATTTTTTTTTTAATAAAGTTTTTTTTTTTTTTTTTTTTTATGAAAACCCCAAACACGAAAGGTATCAAAACCTATAGTACTTAGTACCGTGCATGGGTTGAAGGAGAAGTATGGGGGGGGGGGGGGATGCCGGAAACTTTGCTCTAGAGACTAAACATTGGTTTCACCACTTCAAGCACAATAAGCAAAGTGGTGGTATTTCACCAGCTGATGAAAGTCATCTACCACCTGAAAAGTAACGTAAAGCTGTGTCAATGGCGTTTTCGCCGCTGCATTGAGAATTTTTAGACCTATATTTCATTGATTCAATCTCTTTTCATAATTAGTTTATGAGAAGTATGCGGTATGTTGATTTCTGCGTCACCCATAATTTTGTTTTCCAACAAATTATTAGAAAACATGGTTGAATTCACTGTTATACGTCTTCAAGCTAGAAATCTTGAGAACATTCAAAATTTTCCTGAAATTATACTGCTATACTGTAAGCACATCATTGATATTGATTACTTTTAATGATTCTACAAGATCTATATTCGTGTCTTCACTTTATTCCAAAATCGAACTCAAAAAAAAAAAAGAAAAAAGTTGGGCTATGTCGTCTTTTAGATATTCTAGAACATCTTGATCCATAGGTTGCAACAAAGATGTTACATTCTGGAACAAAGATGTTAAGATGCTGGAAATCATGGCAGTACAAGCAAACACGTGGATTGTACTAGGGTAGCTAAGAATAGGAACAGGCACATGTATACTTGCATATAGACCAATGCTAGGAGTTTGGTAAATAAATTTGATGCATTTGAGATATTGCTCAGAACATCAAAGGCAGATATTGTTGGGATATCAGAGACGTGGTGTCACACAGATATAAGGAATGCAGAACTGGAATTTGGAGAGTACTATGGGTACAGAAAGCATAGACAAGGGAGGAAGGGTTATACTATTAGTTAAGAAACACATAAAATCCAAGGAAGTGAAGCCAGTCGACATCGCTGGACAGTGCAGTGTCGAGTCAGATTGGTGTGACATAAGCACTGGGAGATCAAAATTGAGAGTAGGAGTGTGTTATAGGCCTAATGACTCTGATGAGTAAAAGGAACTGTACAGGGAAATAGAGTGGGCCAGTACATCAAAGAGTCTTATAATGGGGGATTTTAATTTCCCAGATATTGACTATAGCAAAAAAGGCCTACGTGCTCTGGATTCATTACGAAAATTTTATTTTGTTTCTCAGAGCAAACTAAACTAGAATTACAATTAATAAGCTTTCGGCTGGGAGGTAGCCTTCTTCAGATTGAATACATGAATGGCAGTTGTAACAGAGATGTGCACTGCCAGGATGGTGCGTGAGGCGCGTGGTTAATTGTTTGTTGACGTTTGTGGCTGTGACATATGGTGGTGACGTGGCCAGCGTTTGTCTATGGATAGAATTACTGCCTCTGTGATGGGATGGGATTAACTTGGCAACCACTGTTCCTGTTCAAAGAGGCATCCGAGCATTTTATATTTAACGATTCCAACCAGGTGCGCTTTAGGTAATGGTGGGACCTGTCCACAACCACGACATCGCGGTGTGGGTCGATGTCGTGGCGAGTTGTCCAGACATGCTCGGCGATAGCTGAGTGTTCTACATCTGCCAAACGGATCGCCCTTTTATGTTCTGAGAGACGTTTCTCGAGTCGACGTCCAGTCTCTCCAAAGTAGCAGCTGGTGCAGTCACGGCAAGAGATGCGATAGACCAAACCGCTCTGTAGAAGAGTGGGGAAGGGTGTTTTTACGTTGGAGATAAGAGAACGCAGTTTCTTGCCTGGGAGTTGGATGCATTTTATCCCATATGATTTTAGGATTCTACCGATCTGTTGTGACAGGTTGGGGTAGTATGGGATAAATGCCCTCATGGATGACTCGTCACTGTTGGCATTGCTGTTGGTCGTCACGTTGTCGCGTGCCTGTAGATCACACCTGTCAAGGACGTCGATGGGATAGCCACACTTCGTAAGGTCTACTTTGACTCTGGTGATCTCTTTGCGTCTCTCCTAAAAAGTGGTATCATCACCATCCTCCCCACACCGGGTGGAAAAGGCCCAGGTTCGAATCCTGTCAATGATGCGAGGAACTTTAATGGGCTTTTTTCACTCCATGGCTGAGTTAGTCGGTCTCAGGCATAGATAGCAAGGTTTTTCCCCCAGAAACTGGGGTTTTTCGTTTAAAAAAAAGAGACAAATCGACAATAGAACACATGCAATTAAGATACAGACACATGCAGACATAAGATACACAGCACGGCAGATGAATTTCATTATTCGACGTGGCCTAAAAATAATCGTTTTTGTTTTACCATTGTTCATCTGGTCGTTTAGCCACGGGACCCCACTATATTGGTATTAAAGCTAACAGCATCAGTGATGCCATCAGTTGCAATTACATGTATATCAATGACCAGCAGCTGTGGGTATATTGTGCCATGCTCATGATACAATAATGTAGCCGGTTAGACACTAGAAAATTTGCTCATATCCAGCCAGTTCCTAAAAAGGGTGACAAATCCTTCCCATCCAATTATCGTCTCATTGCAATTACTTCTACCCTTTCTAAAGTAATGGAGAAATCAATTAACCGCCAACTCTTAAACTACCTAGAAACCTTCCGTCTGATCAACGATCGCCAGTATATATTCCGTCATTGTCGATCCACTGGTGATATTCTGGCTTAAGTTACCCATTTATGGACTAATTCAATGGAAAGGTTCGGTGAAACAGAAGTAGTTGCTCTTGACATCTCAAAGACTTTTGATCGTATTTGGCATAAAGGTCTTCTAAACAAGCTTCCATCTTATGGTTTGCCAACTGTTTTTAGTAATTGGTTATAAAGTTTTCCCTCTGATCGCTCACTGAGGGTGATGGTAGATGGCTCTCTGTCTTCTAACTTCTCCACTAATGCCGGTGTCCCCCAAGGTTCAGTTCTTTCCCCCACTCTTTTCCTCTTGTATATTAATGACCTTCTTCCATTGATTGGAAATCCTATCCATAGTTTAGCCGATGATAGCACATTGCATTCCACTTTCCATTTTGAGAAACCTTGTCCTGCTCAATCAGCTTCAACTTCTCGAAAATCTGCTACCAATTCCTTAAATGCCGATCTTCAGGTAATTCTCCAGTGGGGCAAAGACAACTTAGTTGATTTTTCAACACTTCTAAAACTCAGTCTTGTCTTATATCTCGCAAAAAGGATTCTTCTGCTCTTATGCTTATCTTTAGTGACACTCCGATTTCTAGGCAAATGATATATCTCTTTTGGGGATTACCCTGACTTCTAATCTCTCTTGGTACAAGCACATTACAAATATTGCTTCCTCTGCAACTAAAAAATTTGGTTTTCTCTTTCGCTCTCGGCGTTACTTTTCGTCCAAACAGCTTCTCACTCTGTATAAATCGCAAATCCGCCCTGCCATGGAATATTGTTCCCACATCTATGGTGGTGCCGCCAAAACCTCTCTCAGGCTTCTCGATTCCATTCAGAAGAGGGCAGTTAGGTTAATTAATGATTCATCTTTAACAAAGTCTCTCCACTCACTCTCTCATAGACGTACTGTTTCTGCTGCATGCCTCTTCTACAGATACTTCCATGGGCACTGTTCTTATGAATTGGCTTCTATAATTCCCGCTCTCTCTATCAAAACAGTCCGAACACTTGCCGCCACCAGCCAACATCCATTTACTGTCCAACTCCAAACTCACAGAACCAACTTTTCATCTTCCTCGTTTATTCATTCAACTGCCGTTTTCTGGAACAACCTTCCTTCATAAGTATTTCCTGAAAATTACAATCCACAGAAGTTCAAGTCCAATGTCAACAAATATCTTCTTTCGTCTTCTCAACCTCTAACCCAAGCACGGCCGTTTTCTGGAACAACCTTCCTTCATAAGTATTTCCTGAAAATTACAATCCACAGAAGTTCAAGTCCAATGTCAACAAATATCTTCTTTCGTCTTCTCAACCTCTAACCCAAGCACGGTACTAAGTACTATAGGTTCTAATACCTCTCGTGTTTGGAGTTCACATAAAAAAAATAATAATAAATAAATTCACAGCGAGCCAAAGCAGTGGCAGACCAAATCAGAGTCAAGGCTGATGAGGAAAATATAGACATAATCATTCTGCAAGAGCCATACGTCCACAGAGGACGTGTAGTGAGGTACCCACTCCGATATAAGATAATTCATACTGAAGAAGCCACTCCATGGGCAGCAGTTCTAATCACAAATGCAAACATAACCGCAACCAAAATAACCCCACTCTGTACGGCCTGGGCCGCTTGTGCCCAGATTATCACAGCACTGGGCTCCCTTTATGATATGGCCCTCTACAGCAGGCTGGGACAGGAAATGGAGACCACAATTAGCTACTTACATCGCCTTCAGAACACCCTACCAAACGAAAAAATAATTATAGGAGCGGACGTCAACTGTCGCTCCCCGCTATGGCATAGCGCCACTGCTGACCGAAGGGGAACTGCAAACAGGCAACAGCTCGAGGATTTCATACTGGGTTCGCAGTTCACAGTATTGAACCAGCCACACCAGTTACCAACAACTGCAACACCCTCTGGGAGGCCACTATAGATATCACCCTTGCAACTAGAAACCTGGCAAACCACGTGGCTGACTGGAGGGCAGAGGAAGCGTGGATCACCGAGTCATCACCTGAAAAACAATTAAAACACTGACAAGGGAAAAATAGTAAAGTAAATACGCCACAGATATGCAGTTGCCAAGGCAGACTGGCTGAAATACAAGGAGCTTTTAACTACAGCAATTCGTAACAAACTGCCATACCTGGATCCACAAAACAACCCATATGACCTACAGAAGGCAACTACAGAACTGATAATTAACATAAGCAATAAAACCATCAGGAAAAAACACCCACAAATGCGAGCAGTCCCTTGTTGGACTTGGGACATTGCAGTGCTCCAGCAGAGAATGATGAAAGAAAGAAAAGACTTTCAAAGAGCCCGAAGAACATGGCGAGCAATTGAAATCAAAGCATTAAGACAGAGATATAAACAAGCCAGAAACCAATATAACAAAGCCATCAAGAAAAGCAAAAGACAAGCTTGGGAGCTCCTAGTCTCCACAACCGGAAACACTGGCCCCTGGGGAGTAGTCTATAAGGTAACTACCAATAAGCTTCCCAGGGGGAAGGTGACTGCTACCACCAGGAACCAGCATGGAAATCTTACCACCACTTGGGAGCAGTCGATAAATAACATCCTAGAGGCAATATTCCTAAAACTAGAAATGTCAATCTTACCAGCACAGCAACACATATGAAAACAACAACTACAACAATCAAGAGACAGAACCCCCCCCCCCCATGCTTTACCCTAGATGAACTCAGGGAGGCTGCACATCGAATCAGAAACAAGAAATGCCCAGGCCTTGATCTCATCGAGCCTGAAATATTGAAGAAAACAGTGGAATTTCAGCCACAATTACTTCTCACATTATACAATAGATGCTTAAAAACTGGCCTATTCCCAACTACATGGAAAATAGCTAACCTAAAATTAATACTAAAAAATCCTACAAAGAATCCAGAAAACCCCCGAAGCCTATTGACCGATCGCACTGCTCCCAGTGGCCAGCAAGCTGTTTGAAAGATTGCTCCATAAAAGAATAACAAATCACCTCCAATCTGCACACTAGTATGGCTTCAGACCGGGGACCTCAACTGTGGATGCAGTGGGGAACCTGCACAAGATAGTGCAGGACTGCAGACAAAAGTACTTGCTGCTCATCTCAGTTGATTTTTCCGGGGCGTTTGACTCACTTTGGTGGCCAAGCGTCCTGGCGAGGCTGACGGAGGCCCGAGGGCCGATAAACTTGTATAAAGTCATAGAAAGTTATCTAACCCAAAGAAGAGAGGAGATAAACGTGCAGTAGTACCAGAAACTTACGAGAGAGGTGCACAGAGGATGTCTGCAGGGGTTGTTTATGCGGCCACTCCTGTGGAACATGGTCCTCAATAAGTTCTGGGAGTGGACCTGGTACCCGTGAGAGCGCATGCATTCACAGATGACCTTACCTTGACAGTGGAGGCGGACTCCAGAGCCCAACTGGAGGTTGGCAAACCAGGCACTACAGCGACTACAACAATGGGCTTCCAAAAACCAATTAAGAATTTCACTAGAAAAGACCTCATCAATCCTCCTCAAAGACAAACTACAATTGTGGTGGCCCCCGCAAATAAAAAGTGAAAATGTCACCATAAAATTCGCGAGCGAGCTAAAGTACTTAGGCGTAATCCTGGATAATAACTTGTTTTTCCAGCAGCACCTAAAATACATCCCGAGAAAAATTAGGGACTACTCTGGGATGGTAGCCAGGATCACAAAGAAGGACTGGGGTCTCAAAAAGAGAACCCTGTCAATATACTACAAAACAACTTTCCTACCAGCAATTACCTATGCAGCAGCGGTGTGGTTTCCCAAAGCAGCACTAGTTGTGAACAGAAGAACACTTGAAATGATCCAAAGGACCATATTACTCACATCAATGGGAACTTGTAGCACAGTAAGCACCCCAGCACTGCAGGTGCTTGCCAGAGTGCTCCCCATGGATCTGGAGGTTATCCAGGCAGGGTTGCTATTCCTGCTGTCCAGGGGAGCGGCTGCCACCCACCAGGGCTACACAGCTGATCCAGCAAACAGCCTAAAGAATGAAAAAGTCAGGTTACAGACCCACCTCCTAAACCTTTGGCAGAGAAGGTGGACTGAGACCACCAAGGGGGAAGTGACAAAAAAATTCCTACTGGACATCCGCAAGATATATCCAAAACAACCGGTGTGGAACTTCCCATTGTACCAAATGACAACGCTGTTAACAGGACATGGCCCCTACAATGAAAATCTTTTCGGGCTGGGTCTCACCGACGATCCCAGCTGTACATGCGGGGAGAGTGATAACTGGAGCCACATAGCTTATGAATGTCCACAATATAAGGACCTCAGAAGGATTCTCATAACAAGAATCAGATACCTTCCAAAGGGATTGGAGACCCGCTTCCTGGACTCAGAGGAAGAATACAGGGCGCTCTCCCTCTTCGTGCAGGATCTATTCGCCAGGAGAAAATGCTAATTGCCATCTACAGCAATCGACACAGAGACTGACAAGAAACGCTACCAGATGAAACAGAAAATCGAAATTCGTGTGACACCAGACTCGACCAAATGGAACGCTGGCAACTGGAAGAGACGTTGGGACGGGGATTACCCCACGAGTGACATTGAAAACAAAGAGACAAAGAGCAGCATAACTGGCAACAGACTGACGGCGACCTGAAGAGGGCACCTTTTATTCCCACCTCCTTGGGAAGGGGGCGACCTTCGTTCCCTCCCCTCCTTGCCAACCTACATCTAGTCTGGTGGGGCCTGGCCATGCCTCACTGAAAACTGGGGCTACCCTTTGGTCCCATATTTCTGTCTCTCACCCCCCCAGTCTTGTGTCTCCCCACCTCTATCTCTATGCTAACGAAAGTCCCACACAACAAAAATTAACGTGCTAAAAATCCTTTGAGCCCATAATTTGGCATAACTTTAGCGATCATACCCCCACGCCAACGCATGTGTGTGTGTGTGTGTGTGTGTGTGTGTGTGTGTCGTCACTGACCTAACCTAACGAATTTTTTGTTATTACTATTATTATTTTTTTTATTTTTTTTTTATTTTATTTTTTTTTTTTTAAGGTTCTAGCCGCCGAAATCTCAGGAAAGTAAGCGGCAAGACCTGCCAGAATAAAACTGAGTCTACTGGGTTTCTGGTCTGCCGCCATGCGGCGTAAGTGGGGCAACTTTGGGTCTCAGCAGGAGTCTAGTGGCTAAATGACCAGATAAACAACGGTACATGACACTACACATGAACAAGTCCCTCACACTTTTAAATCTCTGGCATTTCTCAGCGAACTGGTTCACCCACAATGAAAGCAATGCAGAAATGGGGTAAACTCTTTGTGCCGTATGACAATAACACACTTTACCTACACATCCAATACACTACATACAAATGGCTGGCTTTTGCGTAAGCTTCAACACAAGAAGTACAACAGCGGCTAAAACCCTGGGGTCCACCACAACAACACATGAATATCCCCCCCAATCAACTTCCCTGCTCGGCCACTGAGTTGCACCTGACAGCTCAGAGACGCTATCATTAGTAATAATCATTGCTCCTTTTGGGCCTAGGGGTTATCTTGACAATCCAGATTTCCAGCCTTACCATAGGGAGGTAGGAAACACTAGTGACCAAATGGTATATAAGTTAAGTGGGTTAGTAAAAAATAAAGTAAAATAAATAAGAAAAGTGGTTTTATTTTTTTGTTTTACGAGCTTGCAACTCGTAAGACGAAAGATACTTTTTATTAATGCAAACGGAAGAAAAACTTCATTTTTCAGTAATAATTTTGCTATCAGGAATTACATCTTTGAACAACTCCCGTAACCGCTTGTATTGCAGAAATTACTGCCACCGTAGCCGAAGTGGTCAAACGGAAGGTTAAATAGCACATGCGTTTGAGACTACCCCAGTTCGATAACACGTGACCACTAAATACAATTCTGTTCTTGTGTTTTTCTCTCTAATCTAAAGTTCTCTGATTCATGGCCGTTCCATTCCAGTGCATAAAAAGAATTTTTCCTAGAATTCAGTTGATATTACGATAGGGTTGTGTGCCAGTGATTTGCATGCAGAAAGAGAATTATACACACTGCATCCTGGACAGTATAAGACGTCACAAACATATGACCCGGCAATATGTAACTAATTTTTCTCATCTTTAATAACCCCTCTAGCAATATGGTTGTTTCGGAGTACATGTATAAAATAAAGTTCAGTGTCGCCTTGTCAGTTTTGCTAATTTAGCACAAATAAACGTATTTTATTAATTTTTCAGTTTTACACATGAGGGATGCTAGCTTTGAAAAAGGCTATTTTTCAGAGCAGTAGACTATTATTGCACAATTATTGATCGAATATTCCAAGTAATTCTGAAGATAATAAGTCGAAGTTAGTGCATATTCAGCAACAAGTAAAACGTAAGTAGGACGTAATTCCGAGCAGATGATTCATAGCAGCTCCTTTTATGTAATTAAAACAGTGGTTCTCAACCTGGGAATCGAGAAATGTTTTCTCGTGAAACTCCAGTTTATTTGTGAATATATTTGTAATAACATTGTAAATAAGCTTACATATAACCATTGCATATACAGTATTACCAAAATACTTTCTTACAAAAAGTGTAAATATTTTCTTGTAGATGTCCTGTTTATAATCATTGTCCCTTCAACCGCACTTTTCAATGTATTTTGATACATTGAAAAATGGAATTTAAGCAGACGGAACTCGGCTAATGATCTGTTTACACTTCATATCTTGTCCAACGATCGACCAAAGTTACCATTCCTTAACAATTAACTTATTTTTCTGTCTTCTGTTTATCTTTTGTCAACTCTTCACTGCATTTGATCAATCACTGCATAGTGAATGTCTTCATTTAATGTAAAATTCATTTTTAGCAATTATCCATGTTTCTTTCTTCTTTGTAGATCTTCGAGTTATGTCAAAAAAAAAAAAAAAAAAAGATTATTTTTTAATTGCGTGCAATTTGTCCCAACGTTTTAAAATTTAACACAGTGGGCAATCCTGACTACAAATATATTTTTCTAACCGAAACCGGAAATGGAGGAGAGAAGATATAAACAATATTTCAGAAAGCATATACAGTAGAGTTTTAAAAACCCCATCACATAACAAAGTGTGTTGTAAGGTGAAAAACAAAACGCCATCTACTTCCTGTTCCATTCGAGACCCTGCAACATCAATCAATACTCAAGATGTGAGCTTTCAGCTATCCCATCAACGCTTCACAACAATCCACACGAATGAATATTAGATAAACGTAAGTAAGCATGGCCTCACAAATAGCACATACTACAACAATAAAGTGCAGCCCTAAGATACACGATTATAAAAACAGACCGCAGCAAGAATATCGATCTACAAAACTGATTACAGGTTAAATAAGTTTCCTGATTTCTGGAGTTTGCGTCACTGAAGATTTCCAAATCTAACAGTTCATCTGAAAACAGATCTCTATTCTGCAATAATGCTCTACAATCATTATCACAAATTCTCTGCCAGAATGGTAGGTACATGACAGAACTCGATCGCATCCCCATCTCTCCTCGTCGCTAGCCTTTTCATTCCCAATACCCATCAGCCTTTATCAAATCATCCAATATTCCAATTCTTCTTCATCATCTGTGTCTTTTTCCCATCACTTTGCTTCAATTACATCTCTTAAGAAAATTCTCTCCTCAGTACATTGTCCAATACAAATTTTCTTTCGTTTCCTTATGGCCTTTATCATACCTTGATGGACTTGGTGTTGGAAACACAAAATATATGAACTAAATACAAAATATATGGACTATTTAGTCTTTCAGAATCAGTGAACAGTTTATAGCGTTACCAGCTGATGGAGATGACCGAAGAGTGGTATGTTTATCATAGCGTGCAAGTGTTTTCTTACAGAATGCGAAACGTATTATTGCTGATCAGTGATACGGGATCACACAATAATTTGTGAATTTGTATTGATTATGCGTTCATTTTCTTGTGTTACTTTATTAATTTACATTGTCTTAATTTAATCGCTTTAACTAATACTGAATTATACTGTACTTTACAGTAATTAAAATTGTGATTGTCAACCAGTTAGAATAGAGGCATGTTGCCCAAATCCCCTAAACTTCTCTCCTAAGTTAATGGTGACAGTGCATCGTTCATTAATTTATTATGAATTTATTGTGTGGCGAAAAAAAAAATTTTTTTTTTTTTCTTTTCTTTGATTTTTTGACACAGACCTTGATGTAAAAAGTCTTCAGTACTTCACGGTTGTTTGGATACGGTAATCTCTTCTTGGCACTTTGCCCAAACAAACACCTCACCTCATGATTTTCCGGCGATTCTTTAAAGCAGGGTTTCCTCAATAAGTGGTCTGTGGTACTTCTTTTGATCTGGAAGTTGTTACTCGTAAAATGTAGGTTTTAACTTGTAAAATGTAGATCTTACAAATTAAAATAGTAATATTTGTTTTGCTAAAATAAATCTAGGAAGGGCGATGGAAAGGGAATATTAAGTTTAAATATAGTAAGAATTAAGATTGGATATTTAGTTTTAATATAAATAAGGTTAAAGTTTGCAGAAACACTGGATTTGGGGATGGAAAAGTTATAGACGTATATGTTAAATAGCGGCTAAATGGAAACAAGTAATTTCGAGTAATATAGAGAGCAAACAGAGACAGCGGTCAGCAGCCTGGAGGGGATGCCATTTGAAAACAGGCGAGAAAAGGGTTCTGAGGGCAAGAACAACAAGGCCGTAATATGGGATTAGGAAGCATCTCTTTTGATCTAAGCCACTGTTAGGAAGTAAACAGGAAATGAGTGGGTCTAGTTTTCGCGTCAAAAGAAAACGGCGCCAGGGTGGCTGATATTTTGGCAAGTTGGCCATATTTAGCAGAGAAGGTGTGAACACGAAACAGTGTTTTGGAGGTGACCAGCAAACATGAAAAGTCTTACTGTCATGTGAAAAAAAAATCTAGATAAGGGTTGGTTTGTGCACTAGGAAGAGAGCTGTGGTGAGTTGTTTTAGCAAATAGAAAGGATGAAAAATTAAACAGAATGGGGATTGGTTGGAGTCCTTGGGGGAGGCGTTCCAAACTTGAGGGAAAAAGAAAAGTTCGGGGGAAGTAATTAAACAAGTGTCCACTCTGTATCTGACTTCTGTGTGGTCTAAGTGAAAAAAGTCATGAGTTTGCAGGTTGAAGTAGATTTTTTTTTTTTTTTTTGGTGGTCAGAGTTCATATCTCGTGGTAGCAAGATGAAGAAGAAGAAGAAGAAGAAGAAGAAGAAGAAGAAAAAAAAAAAAAAAAACGTGAGAGAAAGCGTAGTCCAGCATCGGAGGGCAGTGATAGAGTGATCGGCGTCCCTAGCAACGAAATCGCAAGATGTACCTCCGAAGTTTTTCGTGTAGATGCCTAAACTTGTCTAGGGTCCGGCCCGTTGAGAAGTGGCCAGTTGTGCAGGTATGTGAACCAAGAAGAGAAAGAAAGCCTGTCCGCCACTAAGGAAAGCAGAGTGCCCAAGAAATGGAAGAAAGCCTGTTTGCCATGAAGGAAGTCTGAACACAAGGAAATTGGAAGTAGCGGCCAATTCTGAATGTAAGTCTGTTCCCGTTTTTATTTGAACCCCGAACTCATGGACTCATAATCAAAACTCTGTAAAAAAATGATTGATAGTTCTTTCTAACGAAAATTAAATTTGGAATAGGAAAGTTAGTTACTAAGGTTGAGATAATTTGTTATGAATGTTAACGATTATGAAATATGTATAAATATAGTGCAAACGCATCAGAAATACATAGCTATATCTGAATAAATCAGAATATTAGTAAAACAGCATCGTTTTAAGTTATATCTCACTTATTCGAAGTAGTGCAATATTTATTACTTATTCGAAGTGCAATATTTATTACTTATACTTATTACTTATTACTTATTTGTTACTTATTCGAAGTAGTGCAATATCATGGCAACGAGTTGCCATGATATTGCACTACTTCGAATAAGTAACGCTTCACCTAAGGAGAAGACTAATGTTACTTATTCTCAGATGGATACCACCACCCAGACGGCACTGTTTTGAAAAAGGTATTGGATAAAGATGTCCGTTATCCTCAATACCCCTATTAGGCTGAGCAAAGAAAAAAGAGGTAGGAAAGTGACAGTAAGAGAAGGGGAGGAAAAACCATGCCGTCGAAGAATGAAAGGGATTTTTTAGTTGTTATTCACCTGAATTCAAAGCTCTTTGCCCCGAATGGGCAATGTGTCCCCCTGACGGGGATATTTATTACCCAATCGGAGTCCTGCATGTTTCTGGCTATTTGGCCTTCATCAGTGGGTGGGTAGGCTTGCTGGTTAGACCAGACATGTTTTCCAGTTTCCAGATATTTGTATGGAAACTACCTTCAAGAATCCTATATGGATCCTGCTTTGGGATTGCCTAGCGGCCTGTATCGCTGAAAAAAAAAAAAAAAAAAACTCCCTGTAATGAGCAGACAGGGACAGACACCCTTGTCCGCTCATATCTTTCACCTCAACCCGATTGGGCTGCTCAATCTCCCACTGACACACTCCGAGGAAGGCCCAGTCCATGTGACCACCTAGTTGGCGGCCGCCTGGAGTTGGCTTGCCCTACATGGGTTCTAGGGTCATCCCCCTCTTCCACACTCCTGTTGCTTCATGCAGCCTTCAAAGCTCGGCTGCCGTTCATCTGGGAGAGAGACCAAACACCTGCAGCTGGCTTGGTCCCTTTCCTCTAATAACTAAACTAATCTGTTTGGTACATACGCTTCCCTAGCCTAGCCTCATACTTACCATCTAAGCTGCACATATATGTTGTCATCTATAAGCCGACATAAAGGTGTGGGGAAACACCATAATTGTAGGAATCTTTGTTTACCAAGTTGTGGTAATTCTAATAGCAAAAATCTTCTTATTGCACCATGCATCGTTCGAAGGGTGCATTTTGACACCTCCTGTGCAGAGCCGCCTTCTTTTCTTTTCCTGATTTTCCAGGCCTGATATTTACCTTCATTTAGGAGGTATATCAGGATGCGTGTTGCTCTGGAAATGGGGGCCGGGAACTGTAAGAATAGTACTTGTTCCCTGGTCAAGCGTGGTATTCCCATTGTTTTGTGTACACTAAGCCAGATGCGCTGAGTAACCGGACAAGAGAAGAATGCATGTTCCACTGTTTCACACGCCTTACAGAAAAAACACTCAACATTCGTGTGCCCTCGAAATTTGGCTTTGTTCTTCTCCACTGGCAGGTGTCCGTGTATTATTCTCCATGCCAGGTCCTTCCGTGACTCATAACCTATATGATGGTGTAGGTTGTCCAACATCTGAATCACATCTAGTCTCAGCCAACTGCGTGGCACCGGTACTGGCGGTGTATTCATGTCGGATAGCTTCCAGTATATTTCCGAAACCTTAAGCTTGGTTCCCATGTGCAAACCCCCTGCAGATAACTCTTGTAAGTGTTTGATTGCCAATTTGTAGAAGGATGTTATTATTTCTACTGTTGGACCAGTGTGCTCCTCTCCTAGTAGTTTAGTAAACCTTCCCATATTGTACTTTGCTAAGGCAGCAGCTGCATGGGCTCCCCGTAGGGCAGTCCAAATGTGCTTTAACACATATGCCCACCTTAACCACTTTAACCGTGGTACTGCATAACCTCCCTCACACTTCCTGCAGTATAGTTTCTGCTGTGTCACTTCTTGCTGTCTGCTGTTCCAAAAGAACTTAAATAGTCTTCGAGTAAGCTTTTTCTGCACGCAGTAATTAAATGATGTAATTGACACAGTATTCATCAGCATCGGTATCAGAATCGTCCACATAATACACACCCTTCCGGAGAAAGATAGCATCCCCAAATTCCACTCTGACAGAGCGACCTCCCAAGAATCTAGTAATTGCCGGCACGATACTACCGGATATTTCACAAAGCGAACCCCTAGGATGGTTATAGGTGTTGTCGAGAATGTGAGGCCTGCTGGCAATTGTACTGGAGCCTCAGTTCCCCACTGTTGACATTTCGTCTTGCTTTTGTTTAGACATAGGCCGCTGGATAGGCTGAAATGACTGAAGGTTTCCAGCGCTCTTTGTAGAGAACTGCTATCCGCCAAAGTTAGGATCACGTCATCTGCATGTGCTACATATTTGCAAATCCGAGTGTGGGCCAGGAAGATGAACCCCGCTAATGTTTTTAGAAATAGCTAATTGCCTTAATATGGGTTCTAATGCCAGCGAGAATAGTGCAGGGCTTAGTGGGCACCCCTGTCTAACTCCTCGTTGCTGTTCTATTTTCTCCGAGCTGTGGCCATTAATCAAAAGAGTGGTTTGTGCCCCTTTGTACAGACTGATAATGGCTGTTCTTAGCAAAGAACCCGTTCGGACCGTATGCAGCAGATTTTTAAGATATTCATGGGAAAGCTTATCAAAGGCCTTTGCCAAATCCAGTACAGCCACCACTACACTGTATTGTTTTTGCTTGCAGTATACCTGCAAATCTCTTAGAAATGACAGATTTGCCATCACAGATCTTGTTGGAATTGCATATGTTTGATTGGGACCTATGATGTGCCCTAAATGCCTTTTGAGTCGGGCGTTTAATACTTTGGCATACAACTTATAATCTGTATTTAGTAGTGATATTGGCCTCCACTCGCCCACTTCTTTCCCCATTTTACCCTGTTTTTTGAGAAATATGGTTTGGGCTTCTATAAATTTTTTGGGGACAGCCCCTTCCGAGAAGAATTTGGAGAAAATGACGGCCAAGACTGGTCCAATTTCCTCCCAATGCCTCTTATAAAATTCCACTGTTAGCCCATCTGGACCTGGCGCTTTACCTCCTTTCATATCTTTCAATGCTGATGATAGTTCACTCAGGGAGATAGGTTGATCCTGTTCATGTCTATGAACTGCCAGGAACCCTGGTAATTCCCAGCTTTCTAGTAAACCTGGTCCTTTAAATGCTGTATGCTTTGTAAGCATGTGCAAAACACTTAATGATGTCACTAGTGTTCTGATATTGGTGTGGGCCTACCTGTATTTGATGGATTAAACTGCTGTCTCTGCGTGATCTGTTGAATTGCTTAAAGAAGAAAGCAGACGACTTATCAGCTTTCTTGTAACATATACGCATCTGGATAGCTTCATTTTCTGCCTGCCTCTCTAATAGCGACAGGATTTCTTTTTGTATTTCCCTTTCCCCCAGATCATCCTGACAAGACTTTAGGAGTCTCCGGACTTCATACAGGTGTCTTAGCTCTCTCTTGCTTTCCAGGTGCTTTTCCCTTGTTAATTTTTGAAAAGCTGTTTTTATTGAATTTTTGTAGTGCACCCAGCTCCCTTCAGTCCAGTGTTTATGATTTCTCAAAAGCTGTGTTAGTCTTTTAATATCCTGCGGGTCACCTTGCAAGAGCACCGGTTTTAACCTCCAGGGGCCCTTACCCTGTTCTACAGTTAGGCTTAGTGGAAAGTCCATCATAACTAATTTGTGATCTGTTATTGCGCGGGGTCCCGAAATGTTAATATGTCTTACCCGATTTATTTTATCTGCTATCTTGCTTGGGACATAGAACCGGTCAATGCGGGTCCCTACCGTTCCCCTAGACCAGGTTGCTCCGTGACTTATGGGATATTTCTTTCTCCATATATCTATCAGGTCGTGTTTTAAGCTCAAGCTGTTGAGCTCCAAGGAGCCCTCTGTGCCAGTTGTTGGATCCCCCGTACCTGTCTTATCTTTAACTGGGTCTAACACGCAATTCCAGTCTCCTCCTAGTATAATCAATCGGGCCCCCACCAAAAAAAGATGTAAACTACTAAATATCCGCCTCCGCTCTGGAGCGGTGTTTGGTGCATATACATTCATCAGTCTTATTGTGTGCGACCCTATTCTCCAGTCAATGCAGACTATTCTCCCTTTGAAGATTGCAGAATTTTCCTATGACCGGTGGTAAGACTATGATGCCTACCCCCTTGGAATTGCTTGAGCCAAAACTCCAGAAGCTTAGACATTTGTATCTGTTCTGGAATTTTCGCACTTGGACACTGTTAAAAAAATGACTTTCTTG
Source organism: Mastigoproctus giganteus (assembly GCF_048544385.1). Lineage (NCBI taxonomy): Eukaryota > Metazoa > Arthropoda > Arachnida > Uropygi > Thelyphonidae > Mastigoproctus > Mastigoproctus giganteus. The sequence goes on along the minus strand of NC_143577.1, from coordinate 83,370,817 downwards.
GATGAATAAAATTTTTACCCCTAGTAACAACATGCTTCTCCATACATGATGCTGAGCATGCCCTTGAGCAAAACCCCTTATGTTCCAAGTACCTATGATTACCATGTAGAAATCTGATCTATTGTGTCAGAGATACGCTTAGAGCATACAAGGTTCTGCCTAACTCTTGCTCATGTCCTAATAACCATGAGATTCGGGAATTGTTTAGCTGCTGCACTACTCCCAGTACCGTCTGTCCTGCTAAGTTTCCAAAAAATATGTCTCTCCACATGAATTGGATGTTGTTTACTTTACCTCCTTGAGCATGCTCTACCACTATTCTCGGCTTTCCTAGCCGCTGTTCCCATTCTTCTAATTTAACAGTTAATGTTTCCGATCCTACTGGCACGTATTTTTTTAAATGCTCCACCCCCAGTAATTTGTCACTACCCTCGCCTAATGTCCCTTCTGTTTCGGAGTCATCTGAACTTAGTTCATTCAGATCTTGTATTGTGTCCTTCCCTTTTTCCTCTTTCTTTTTCCTTCTACCTCTAGACTTTCTTCGTCTTTGTTGTCCCCCCTCTTCATACCTCTTGCTATTTCCACTATTTCCATTGAAGTGGGGGTATCTTGACTTATGTCTATAACCCCTTTTTCTTCCCCTGTTCCTGTAATTGGATTCACTGGTTCAGCTGACAGTATCTTTTTTATGACTCCCTGTGGCCTTCCGAATTTTCTTCGCCCACTTTTTCTTCCCCTCCTCTGATGGCATCTGCATATGATCTAATTGAGCAGCTTCCCGCTTTGTGGCTTGTCTCCCCACATTTGTTGCATGCTTTGGGGCAGTCACTGCTGATATGCCCCAGTTCTTTGCAATTGAAACAACGCCCATTTGTACAATTCGCGCCTAAATGATCCAGGCTGCCACATTTTAAGCACCTCTTCTCTACCCCTCTGTAATTCAGAAGTAGTCGATTTCCCATTACATAGATGATGTTTGGAACTGGTTTTCTCATTTCCATTTGCACTGTTACTTTTCCCGTATACAGCTCTGGAAAGCCCTCCCACGCGTGCATTTCTATTCTCGAGACTTTTCCATATGCTTCTAATGAAGTTTTTAGATATGTGTTCGGCATTTCAATTGGGTAACGCTCTATGGTGATATATTTCCTGATACTACCCACCAAATGGGGGTGTATCACTTGGTTTTCAAAAGGGAAGCCCCTCAGCAATGTGTCTCTTGTCACGCAGTCTTTACAAACTACCTGGTATTTCCTCAAGGGTAGGAGGGTGAACCCCTGTAATCTAGATAAATTTACGCTTTTCGCTAAACCCTCAATTACTTGTCTCGGTTCATACTCTGCATCCAGAGTGAATTCCAAGGTCCTCTCACGTATATAGAAACTCATTTTGTAGAGAGAAAAAAAAAAAAAAAAGTAACAATTGTCGTGCCCGCAGGCACTAATCCCACCCTGGAAACTTTCGCAGGGTCAGCAAAAAAAAACAACTTAATCTAAGAACTTACGATCTAGAAGGACCTTGAAGCAGCACAACCTCGTCAGGCGATTATACGAAAGAAGAACGTTATATCCGGCCTATCGTCAGTGGGTGGGTAGGTAGGTACCCAAGTGATACAATGATGGCAAAACAGTTATGAAGTATAACTCCACAATATGAGAGATGCCTGATGGTGTATCATGTATTTAGACTCAAGCGTTTAGGGCATAAGCCTCAAGCTATGAAGGAGTCTAGACTATGTATAAATATAGTGCAAACGCATCAGAAATACATAGCTATATCTGAATAAAGATATAGCGTTTAGGGCATAAGCTTGAGGCTTATGCCCTAAACGCTTGAGTCTAAATACATGATACACCATCAGGCATCTCTCATATTGTGGAGTTATACTTCATAACTGTTTTACCATCATTGCATCACTCGGGTACCTACCCACCCACCGAAGAAGGGCCAAATAGCCCTGAAACGGTGCCGTCTGGGTGGTGGTATCCATCTGAGAATAAGTAACATTAGTCTTCTCCTTAGGTGAAGCGTTACTTATTCGAAGTAGTGCAATATCATGGCAACTCGTTGTGAAGGTATTCACAATATGAGATATAACTTAAAACGATGCCGTTTTACTAATATTCTGATTTATTCAGATATAGCTATGTATTTCTGATGCGTTTGCACTATATTTATACATAGTCTAGACTCCTTCATAGCTTGAGGCTTATGCCCTAAACGCTTGAGTCGATTATGAAATAATAAAAAGAAAGTAATAGTATAAAGGAATTAGTAAATAAATTATATTTATAGGGGTAGTACTGTAAGGATATGTTAACCTATATCATTAAATTAGGCCAGGTGCCAACTGTAAGATGTAAAATCTTACATGTTTAATATTTTAGAAAAAAAAATGAGATTAATGTAAAATAAAGATTAGGAAATGGCAATATGGGGCAGCGGAACAGTACTGGTCACAAATACTAATTAGATAATGGGTCACAGGCAAAGGGATTAAATGTAGACAAAGTAGCGAGCAAAGGTTAGCGTGGGAGACTACGGGCCGAACGTGGCTATGGCTACTGGCGAGAGGTGCGAACAATTTAGGCTAGGACAGAACAATACGAGAAGGACACAATCGGTCGGACATTCCTTTTAATCAGGGACCTCCGGAGTCCAGCCAGGTGGTAAATAGGGGTCAAATGCTCAAGTGAGATTTTAAAATTGGCGTCCGACTGTCGGCGATCGCAGGTTTAGAAGATAGTGTAAAACAAATTCGTTAAAAGAACAAAGTAGCGGCGCGCTTCAAAGGAACAGACAATCTGGGAAAATTTATAATTTATTAAAATAAGAGTGTGGGGGGGGGGTATTTATGAAAATGTTATTTTATATATTTGGTTATATTTATTATTTCCCCTTTCAATAATTCCCTTTTATAGTAACTCCCCACTTGCGCATCTGACTATACTTTACAGAAAATTTCCATGTTCTAGGGGAAAATCTCCTTGATGAGTTTAATTCCCTTTGGATAGGCTTTTTCTCAGAATAACAAAGAGACACACAAATGTTGTATAATAAAAATACAGTTTATTGGACACTTTTACATAGATACATCAAACAAAAGAAATTTATTAAACTCATGACCAAATAGATTTAATTTCATCTTCTTATAACAGAATGTAAATGAGCAAAGTAATTTGCCTATTGAGCAAACTCAAGGAGGGCTATTTCCTTTACATAAATCATAAACAACTATCTCCTCTTTTAAACTAACAAAATGTTTCTACTTCCTTACTCCTGAGTTCAATTGACTTTCAAAAGAATCTATTAACATTCTTCTTTCATTACAAAACAATTCCTACTCCAAATTGATAAAGCTCCGATACTCTTAATTTCAGTATAAATCATTACTCTGTTTTCTAACAGATTATAGCCTACAACCTTCTCTAATCTAGGTAATTATTATTACTATCAAATTTCTACAATTAACTACTTGCACATTCGGGGGTTACTGACATCCGTCTATCCCCTTCCAAAATTCATACTTAGTCATTCACTTATTTAACCAAATATTAACAAGTATCAATCACATCAAAAATTTTATATCTATTCCCTTCCAAAATTTATCTATATGTATATTGACTTGCCCTGGGTAATGTCCTTCAGTCCATAACATTCACTAACTTATTCATTACAATAAAGTACTACTTATACATATGTGTTCAATCAAAAGTTCTGATAAATTGGTTATCAAGTGTCTATAATCGATGTGATGGTGAGAGTACTTAAACAAACTAATCACTTACTGACATAACTTGGCAGACTTCACGGTACATCCTTCTCTAAGCGAGTAGGGGATTCTTTCTATCTGGGTCGCATCTCACAATCACTGGGGGAGTTCGATATAAGATACTGGATTCCTTCCTGGGTACCTTTTTATTTCTTTATGGACGCATTAATTTCATCTGATCAGAATGGCTGTACTCTTTTTGTCCGGCTTCGGATTTCATCAGCTCCAGCGTACTTGCTCTCAGAATATCAGGCAATATCGTTCCTTCATAATGGAGTTGACTCCTTCTCATCTACTTTAAAGATCTTGAAAACTTTTCCCTCTTTTCTATGGCACGTGTTCATCTCTCACTTCGAAACTCAATCTACTTTTGACTGACTGTCTGACCGACTTCTGCACCTCAACTTCATCTTTCCACTTACTCGACTGCCTCTCTCACTAACTTATTAGATTAACGACTTAACTGTTCACTTAAAGCTTATCTCCCCCTCATACTGACTACACATTAAAACTTAGCCACTTTTCTCCACCGGCTACTCTATCTAAAAGAACTCATTCCTTTCTTTTCTTCTCCAACTCTCATCTTACTGCCCCACTCACTGACACTGACCCACTCTCATCTTACTGCCCAACTCACTGACACTGCCTCACTCTCATCTTACTGCCCAACTCACTGACACTCTCCCTCACTCTCCTTCTGTCCGTCTCCATCCACAAATTTTTCTTCTCAGTTTTCCACGCCTTCCTACAGTGGTTCTCCCAATCTCCTCCTCCCTATATTCATTTTTATCCTTTCATTTGTTGGCAGGTCAGCCAGCCCTGTGGCACGTGATTCACAATACCCCTCTCCTTTTTTATTTCCTACCTGTTAACATCCGTTGAGCTCTTTCATGTAGGCCGAATGCATCAAAACAACTCCTTCTGGGTCATCACAGCTTGTCTCAAAAGCACTACAGACAAACCACAAATGTGTCACTGGAGACCATCGCGTCTATTTTTAGAGGCTTGTGTGAGCGTTTAGCCATATGCGTTTCCGGTGCGTGACCCCTCATAAACTTGTTGCGCCGTACCACCTGCTGGGCTTGCTATAGTATTTTCCGTCAGTTTTCTGTTTTTGACGGATGTAAAGCTAATTTTTCTGTTTTTCGTTCTTCCTACCTTTTAAGTTTTACAATCCTTACTGGATAATTCTTGTTTATAGAAACTGACGCTATTAAGATTTCTCCCAACGGCAAGAATCCAAAAAGGAAAACTAACTTCAGAAGTCAAAAAAAATATTTTATTTTTGTAAGATTTTCAGATCTTACAAGAGGTTGAATTGTACACAGTAAAATTAGCTTGAGAAAGGTCGAAGGACGAATAGGGCAGAAAGAAAGTCGAAGAAAAGGAGAAGATTGGTTATAGGAGGAAAAAAAGGGGCAGAACTGACATACAAGGGCGGTACGTGATTCAGATGAACAAAAAGGAAGGAATAGGGGAAGACACGAGCGCAGAACCCCGAGTTGAGTAGGGGGGTGGAAATAAGTTAGGGGAGACGCAGTCGAAGTTTTTTTCGTGTTAGAAAATGTGAGAACACAGATCCCTCAGTTGAGCTTTATGTGGGTGGTTATGAAGATGAGTTAGAAACAATGAGAACCCCGAGTTGAGTAGGTGGGGGTGTGTGGAAATGTGTTAGGAAAGGTCAAAGTTTAGATTCTCGTCGGCTTTTGGGAAAATGAGTTAGGACAAGCAGTTGAGTTTTTTGTGTCGTGTTATAAAATGGGACAGACACAGAGTTGAGAATTTGGGAGTGTTTTGCGAAGATGAGTTAGTAACATGGACAGTTGAGGGTTCTGTTGTGGCAGGAAATATGTGTCAGTTAACAGTTGAGTGTTTGGTCGTGGTGGGAAAAGAGCAGGGTAGCGCCCTGTGAAATTTTCTTCTTGAAGGAGTTCTTAATAGGTGGAGCGGGAAAACGAGGGTAGCACCCTATGAGTTTTTCCTTGTGAAAGGTTTTAATAAGGTGGAGAGAAAGGGCGCGAAATCCGTAGAATCAGTAGCTCGAGAGAAAGGAGCGAAAACTCGGAATTAGTAGCTCGATAAAGTGGCGAATGGAAGTAGCCCGTGTAAGTTGAAAAAAGGCCTCAGGATGAAGATAGCAGTCCCCATATCGACGGAGTATGATAGTATGCAACGTGCCAGCCCAGTTAAGGTGTACAGTGAGTCCATCAGAATACCAAAATTGTGATCCTCATTAGAAAATTCGCTAGGAGTTCTAGAATGAATGCCCTGATATACGATGATGAATTTCCAACTAAGAGTGGGAGGATACAAAACAGCGAAGCCGCCTAAGAAGAAATTAAGTGACTAACATAGTATTCTCGTTACCTTAAAGGACTTTAGGACCCTAATAACAGATTAGTGGAGATTTAAGATACTGAGAGATATATACATGTATAAAAATATATACGTAATGTAGAGAGAGATAAGTTAGGTAATAATAATAGAAATTTGACAGGTATAACTTTGTAATTAGTGAAAGGAGCTAAAGAAGAAGGAAAGGGTGTTAATGATAGTAGTGGCTTTGATTAATAATAAAACATATGTTATGTTATAAGCAAAGGAGAGAAAGGGAATATTTGTCATAAGTTGTTTCCTGAAAAATGTAGGTATGATTAGCATTTTGGAAAGGGAGGGTAAAGTCCTAGACCAGTGTATAAGGTAAGAATTATGGAGCTTGTAAGGAAATTATGGATCATGTGCAAGGAAGAAACTATAACAGTTGATGTACTAATATCGTTTGTGTTGTAAAGGAAAGGATAACATTAATAGAGTATAACCAATGTACGTAATTGTATATATAACTAATACTAAGTAGACAAAGTTGAATATTAATAGTACATGCCTCAGTTTGTTCATTTTTTTATGTAGTATATATATGTAAATAAACTATGTTATATTATATAATATGTGTGTGCTTTTGTCATTCATGAACCACAGCATTTCCGAAGGGAATTATAATTAATCGAGAAGTTCCCTTGAATTTGGAATTCTTCTGTGAAGTAAAGTCAGATGCGTAAGTGGGGGAAAATAAGAATAAAGTGGACAAACACTAAAAGGGAACAATTAAAAAAAAAAAAAACAATAAGAAGAAAATAAATAAATATATAAATCATCGTCAAAGAATTCCACCCCCCACACAACACAACATAACATACCAGCTGAGGTGTAAAGAGAAAGAAATTTTATTAATAAAGAAACCACATGAGTAAAGAGGGATGACTAAGATGATAACTAGAGAGTAATTAAGGTAGAATGAGGGATTTATAGTGAACATTACTGAGATAAGAGGATACCAGTTGTAATACATTTCATGTGTTGCCGACCGGGCTAGCCAGGTGGGTAAAGAACCTGCCTGGCAACCCAAAGGTCGCGGGTTCGAATCCCGCCTCGGGCTTGGATCAAAGTACTGCAAAAACCTTGGGATGTGCATTATGGCCACAGAAGCTGATGCGCCAACAACTACCAAAAAAAAAAAAAAATTTCATGTGTTAAAGGTTAGAAACAAATATACAAAAAGAGTAGAGTTGAAATGAGTTTTACTGATGTTAGTGATAAAAATTTGTAATGTAAGAGAATGATTCAGTAATCAACGAGGATTCATATTTAGTAAGATACAACTGATACAAACTGATGTTGATAATTTGAGCATAGTTGATGAGAGAGAGGTAGTGTATTGTACTGTAGTATGGTTAAAATATATGGAAATTGGTATATATGTAGTTTGTTTCTTTATGTAAATGCTGTATATAATGTTCATTAAAGGTTTGTAAATTTATTGAAAAAATGTGTCGTTAATGTTCTGCTAACACCCGCTTTACACACCCTAGAATTTCCTGTGAACTGCAGTCAGATTTGCGTTTGTGGGGTGGGATTGTGACTTCAGTAGGGTGGAAGCCAAAACAACAAAAAACAAGCCAAGCAATAATAACTTTTTATATCCCCCCCCACACTTTTTATTCATTTCTTCGTTCCTTATTTAAATTATATAACGTGACTTTTATTATTTTCTGTACAAAGTGGTCGGTATATTAAAGGCATTTAAAAATTAACAAGTAACTAGCAATAAGAATTATTGCTAGTTACTGCTGCTGCCTGAAAAATTTCAAACATTGTGATTCATCCACTTTGAATTTATTTCCACTTTATTACAGCAGGCTTTCACAACCATTAACGAAGGCATCCGGTGTTGTTGTAGTGAAAGATTATTGCCCCACTTATCAATGTTATTATTAGTGACGAATTCTTTAATTTTTCTGACAGATTATAACAGCTCTACAAAAATAACTTTGGATGGCATCAACTATTCCCATTAAAGAGCTCAAATCATATTAAATAAACCAATAAAAACTACAGGCTTTTAAAGGCTAGACTGCCATTAATGAGTAATTAACAATAAGAATTATTAAAATAAGAATAAGGAATGTTGCACATAAAGTTATTTTTTAAGATTACAATGAATGAACTAACAGGAAAATACAGACATCACATTACTTAGCTAATAAATAAGCTGGTAATACAGCAGAAACACCACTAAAAATTCTAATTGCATCAGGAAATTCTAATTGCACGAAAATCAAAACCATTATCATTCATTATTTCATTTAATTCATCAAAATATTGAGGTGGTCTATAATGCTACACATTATCCGATATATTTTAAAAAGTATGCCGAACAACAACTATGAGTTTTATTTTTGAATATTTCATAGAATGTCATTATAGGCTTAATTTATCAAAATGGAGGACCCTCGCCAACCACAATCTCATCGCATCCTCTGATCTAGAGACTCAACAAGAAGACGTTGTTGCTGTGCACTATTTTGGAAATCATTCTGAGGCCTTCATGATGTCATAAAACTTCATTAAGGTATACATAACAAAGCAAGTCAAGGAGTTAGCACTAAATGCGAAAAATAAAAGAGTAACAATTCTGAAATTATATATATATTTTTTTTTTCCCCCTTTTGCAACCGATTTTTTTAAACAAACAAGAGTTCGAGATCTCTTAATCAATTTCACACCACTTCAAGTGAAGTATTTGTACTAAAGATCTTTTCCGTTGATTTAAAAAGATCCAAGTTTATCAGGTTATAGTTTACGCAATCTCTATCGTACAATTAATTATAAACTTCTTTTCATGTTTAAAAATTTCACGATGAAAGCAATAAAGATACCTATTGAAAATCAACTTTACATGACACTTACAAGAATCCAAAAGAAAGAGGCATATATGCAATAAATATAAAAAAAATTAAAGAACCTAATAAATATAAATACACCAAAAAATAACTTGATATTTGATATATTCATTAATAATTACTAATCTGTGCAATTAAAATGGCAGCTCCAATAATACACTAGAAATGATGCTGATGACCACGAAAATGCATTCAAACAAAACTTTTTCATTTTAATAATGACAGTGAAACGGCGGTGAGGTAAAAGAAGTAAGTAACCATGACATTGAAACTGGCATCTTAGCATGCAAATTCTGACAGGTGAAGGGAGATTATTTTTCAAGATCTACAACCTGACATCTAGCTCAATTAGTTGTTCTATATTTTAACACAATGAATAAATTTTAAAAGCCTTACAAAGACGCATTACAAGAAAGCTTGGGTAAGAGGGGGTGAGAACTCCTACCTGTGCTTGTGGCTGATCTCCACGAGCTAGCATTGTAAACAACAATGTAACATGACAAAACAGGAACCTATAAACTTTTTTTATATACGTTGTAACCGCGATACGGAATGCACCACGTAGTGAAAGCAGAAAGTTTGTTATTCCCAGATGAAGAGCAGAATAAGTGAAGCAACCAGGTTATTTGGAAGAAGAAACACTAGAAATGGCAAGACCTACACACTAGCAAAACCGTGCTAAGCCTAACACTCGACTGACTGTACGTCTTAATAAATAACTACAGTGGTAGTCTACAGTGGCGAGGAAAGCCCGACTGACTGTAATCCTGCCAAATGCAGTACTTCTATCGAGACGGCAATATTGATTTTTTCCAAAACGCATGCTCAAGTGCGCGATGCAGAGGCTAGACGGCAACTACCGCGGAATTGTCACATCTATACGATTTGGCGCCAGACCACGAAGTCGATATATACCGGCTACGAAAGAAATATAGAAATATCCATCTACCAAAATCACAGCTCGACGATAAATGCCAACGGACCGGTTGCGTGATGATATTCTTATAAGCCTCAGGATGGGCTTATGCTGCCAACGGCGTCTTTAGCAGCACTGATGTGGTATGCCAAGGAGCAAAGAAAACCGTCATATGATCGAAGAGAAATTTCGGCAAAAGTCTTAGTTCCGGTTTATGAATTGTCACGCGTGACGTACTGAAAAGATCCACAAATTTCGGGTTTATATCACCAAAGCAACGAAAATATCAATAAAAGTTCAAATTTAAAACTAGCTTACACCGGGTTGGCTGAAAAGGGTAACTGTGCTTGACGAAATACGGATAAATAAAACAGAAGTCAAACTAGCTAGATTTCATGAGGTAAACAAGGCCGTTTTTTCCAAATTTCATGTGAGTGTTATCTTCTCTAGATAACAATTAAAGATACTTTTTTCTTTAATTCATTTTTAAAACGAATACCACATTATTACATTCCCTAGAGTATGTGATAATCAGCTGCCTGGTGCATATATGATACTCAGTACGTGAAATAGTTATCAGATGAAGACGACTACTGTCACTAACAAACTTCTTATGTCCGACAAAAAATCTAGCGTATTGTCTTTTTTGTTCGACATGTTAAAGAGCAGTGAACTTACAAACCTACTTGACATATTTTATTTGATATTATAAAATTAGATTATATTACGCGAATCGTAACTGTTTCTAGTTATTTTCACTTCTTTGAATTGGAAATATTGATTTAACTAGATGATCTCTGCCTGTCTCTAATGGGCAAGGGCTGTTCCAAGGTCTGTCTCTAAAACCGGGGTCCTTTGTCACCACTAGTTCATTTATTTGTCGCATAGCGCAGGTCCAGTAGTGAAGATTTAGGACTAATGTTAACGACCAATAGCTGAACTAGTCAAGTCACGATCGACCATATGAAGGTATATAAATAACAGAGTTATTTATATAGATCCCCCGCCCCAAGCTAGATGGCAAATAAAAGAACACTCATTAAGTGTCTTTGGCAAACTCATACCGAGCCTTTTCCAGCCAAAAAAAATTGTGGTACACACCATCTTACAACTAATATGTTTCAAAACGTTACATTGCTCTGAAACTGTCTCCTGCTACTTTTATTTCTCTATTAACCTAGCCAATCCCTTTCATCCCTCTTCGAGCTATATTTTCTTAATAGTAAATAAAATCTGACAATTAAGTTCAATTGCTCTCCCTTCTGCAAACTGTTAAAGAACTGTTAAATAACATAGGGCCATGACGCAGCACACCATGGCAGCTGAACTACGTGACTGCTTCTCTCTGCAAGGCCATTGGCGTGTCTGAAGTTGTTCGAACGCAGTCGTATTACAACTGTTGCGTTGGTCCCGGAGACGCTATTCTGTTCACAGATGGAATAAAGCGATCGAACATTAAATTTTGTTTCAAATTTGGCAAAAAGTTCTGAAACTTCGATATCGCTCACGTGCGTTTTCATTGATTTTAAGTTTTCAGAACGGCCGTAATGAACTGGAAGACGACAAGCACTACAGACGTCCAACAACCCTTCGAACCCCAGAAACAGTCGAATAAGTTCCTACTGATTACGTCTAGTCGGCTAATGATTCTTCGAATGATGAAAGTACAATTTCACATAAAATAGAACAATCCACGAAATTCTGACAGAAGATTTTCACGAAACAGAGCATCTGTGTTAGGTTCGTTTCGCACTGTTGGACTGAAGAACGAAAGTTGCTCAAATTGGATACATGCAAAGAGCTCATTAAAAGTGTTGAGATGATCCCTGCTTGCTCGATTCGATCATAACAGGCAACGAGGTGTGGTGTTTTGAACGAAAACAAAAAAGAGAAAACGTGGAATGACGATTAATATGCTCTCCGAGACAAAAAAAAAAAAAAAAAATTCGTTTTCAAAAATTAAAGTTATCACTTTCTTCGACTCGAAGGTTTGTTATTTGGTTTTTAGGAGCATTAGCAACTAAGGCCACATTGCTCCGGGATATGCGGTGGTCATTCCCTGACCTCTCCGCATCCTCCGTATTTGGTGGTTCGACTCGAAGGAATTCTCTCCACCAAGTAAGACTGATTTGATCTGATTTTTAATGACGTACTGGCAGTTAGGGCCATAATACGCTAAGTCGACGGGTAAGATTGAATAAGGAATACTATGCACAAGTTTCGATTATTTGTTAAAATCAGTTCACCGAATAAGTCCTCGGTTTAGCGAAAAAAAAGGGAACTGGTTCCTGTCGTACAACAACAACAAAGCTTCATGCAACAGGAAAGCTTTAGACCGCATTGCGTCTGATTATCAAGGAGTTTTTGGCAAAGGGTAGAACTGTGTAGCTACACCATCCCCCCACCTTATTTTACCCTTATTTCTCCCGATTTATCACCTTATCGCCTACTACTTGCTCCCCACAATCAAATCCGCGATGAAAGGAAGATCATTAAACAGTGTACAGGATATTAAAAAAGAAAAGATATGACAAAGGAATTGATAATATTTTTCATTCATTAATTCAAATGAATGAAATATTTCCAATGGCTCTACAGAAATGCCACCTCTCAAGTCTGCAGCTCTGAAGTTGATTACTTTGAAAACTATTCAAAGCTTTTATCATTATAAATTCTAATTTTCTTTAAATTGAATTTAACAGCGAAACTGAGTAAGCATTCCATTATTCACCTATATCTGCTCTCTCCATGTCGTCTTCTTAGTTCATTGAGACCATGTAGCGTCTTTAGACAGTGACAATCTCATTTCCTGAAATTGAAACCCTCCAATCAAACCTTTAAACAACCGGGACCATACATCATCATCCACCTTAACACTCCAAGGTCACTCTCCGCTTCGGGTTTCTGTACCGTCAATCCTATGACACTGAGGATCGCGAGTGATAAATATAATCAGGTCCAAAATATTCTTGCCACTAGTCCTTTATCTAATATGCCGATATACAAGCAGAAAACAATCATTTCCTCATAGTGAATTTCTCTCCAAATTTCTCAAATCGATAACGGACAAACTGAAATCTTCCATAACAAGACGAAGACAGTCTCTCCCATTCAATCTCCAAACGGAGGCTCTTATCATACTCCTGTAGCATACCCACTCTCATTTTTCCTTTGCTCCCCACTGTTTCACGCCACACAGAATGCTAGCATGCGTTAATTCCGAATCTAGGAATGCTTCTGTTGTGCATATACTACTTTTGACGGGTAACATTTTTCCTCACCCACTTCCTCTTCTGAATTATATAATGAATCTGATATTCCGATCCTCCTTCCTAAACACACTGTATGTCAGAACAAAACTCATCATCCCTTATTTTTGGGAAACATCAAGTTTCCGTTAGCCCTCTTATGTTAGCGTTAACTACCCTTACAAAGACTTTAGTTAAATATATTTCTCCGAAAAAAATTTCTCTCTTGCAAAGAAAAATTCACTATCCAGTAGCTACCTTGAAGAAAATAGCGAGGTCAGGGTTAGAATGACTAGCGCGCGCACATTTCCTAATATATTCCAGCTTACATTATCAAGAAATTTCCAACATCATGACCAGGGTTACTATCAGATCTGACCTACATTGCAGAATATTTTTATAAATTGTACCTGATCAATACAGACGACGGTTGCCAGGTATACAAATGAAAACAGATAAGAAATTATGATGGATTTAGATATTACGTGGTTAGACAAAATAACGAATGGAAAGAGGATGATTCGTTCAGTTCTTATTTTAACTGAATGCATTGTTTCAAAGTCGATATATCTATATAGCTATGAATATATATCTATATATCTGAACGATATATCTATATAGCTACACATAGCTATGAATTTTTTCGACTTATTTCGACTGATTTATAAATATACATTTATTATAATAATAAGCATAGACGTGAGAATTATATAATTAATAGTACGTACTTAATTACTATATAACAATTTAGGAGGCAGATACATAAATAGTTCTTCTCACCTTACTTCTATTTTAAATAGCATGGTACAATGTAGCCAATTTTATATTTCTGTTATTTCGAGTCCAAGTAATGCACTGTTCAATTTGTATTTCAGAGGTGATGCTGTGAATTGATTGTAACTACAGCTATTCTATAATGTAAAATAAAATAAAAACGATGTATTGCCTAAAACACCATACTTCCTTTTCCTGTTTTAGTTTTATGTTATTGGTTCATTACCCAGAAAATAATTTTGATATCCGATTACTTAGGATACCTATTTTTTTTTTTTTTGATATCCGATTACTTAGGATACCTATTTTAATATTCTTTGTTGTTCTCGCATATTTTAATACCTAAGTTATGTCAGTTTATAATTGATTTTGGGAGTTGGAGCTCTGTGTCACGACGACGGCGTCTGTTTATTGAAAGACAATACAGCACAAAAGCAGCGCTACAGATACCACAACCTGGGCACATACTGAAATGAAAATATCTTTCATCGAAAGAAAGTACCCCACCTGTGACACAACCCTGGAGCATAAAATTAATTTTGAACAGTATGACCCCCATTATTACAACCTGATTATCATTTGCGCGAGTTTAACTAGAATATGGGATTCAAATTAGGGTGATCAGCAGAATGTTGCTTCACTAAAAATAAACTCTCCTAATAAAGCAGGGGAATCAACTTTGTGAAGATCAAGGAGTTCTAATAACACTGCTTACCAGCAGTTATAAATCTGATATCTTAATTAAATTAATTAAAATTTGTGCCTATAATCAACCTAAAGTGACACCTAAAAAGATGTACACTTGAAATGATTAGGAGCCGTGAAAGAATTCCACAGTTTGAAATTAATATATATCGACACAGACAAAGACACAAATTCATGTCACAGGTGAATCGTTTCTCAGCAGTCTTATAGTCATTAATATAAAAGAGGGCTGCGCCATGAGTCTAATATTACGAGCGAAAATGTCTCCACGAGCAAACCTCAACAACTTTGAATGGAGTGTGATCGTTAGAGCCAAGCTGACAGGAGAAGCTACACAAAAATGGTAGCACTCACGAATGTGTAACGAACAACTGTCTCGAAGATGATATCGACATGGGTCAAATATGGGAAGACGTAATTCATTGAAATGCAACAGTGCTGATAATATACGCTCGACAAGCGGGATGTACGATCATAGGCTGAAACTGTGAAGTACAACACATGAGCACGGGCGGACCAAGGGTGAAGATAATTCAATGTAGGTTTTGGAAATCAATCTACCTGAAAACGGTCACGAGAGAGCTAACAAAGCTCAATAACCTTGTTAAGTTTATGTGCGCAAACCGCTCCTAACATATCAAAATGTCCGTATACGTGTCCAGTGATGCCATGAAGATAGACCTCGAACCACTGTGGAGTGGGTAGAAAAGATGACCAGAAAAGTTGTTACACTGCACAGCTTGCGATGAGCAGTCGTGCGCACATGTAGTGACAGACGCAGGAAATGCACCTTGCGGAGCATTTCTGCAACCAGCAGGCCAAGGGTTCCAGAGGTGCTGTAATGGTGTAGGACACGTTTACCAGATACGGCTGTGTCCCCTCATCCACATAAACGACCATTTCACTGCACAAGTTATGAAAACATCCTAATCACTTTGCACATTTACTTTTTTTTTTTTTTTATTTCAATATTTAGCGCATGCTGTATATTGAACGCGATACACTACAGTACTTTTTATTTATTTCTGTAAATTTAGTACTGCTGCTGCAGTATTTTATTTATTTTCCTATTAATATAAAAGTACAATAAATAATTATTAGGGATTAAAATCAACAGTTATAATGCCTTTTCTATTGTTGCAGAACATAATACTGCCTACACTTTGTTTTTAGTATATGATCTATAATATAAATTGTATTACATAATGCACCGTGCTTTTTTTTTTTTTTTTTTTTAAAGGTAGCAGAATGTATACTAAGCAAGGCATGAAATAGTACTTAAAGAAGGAAAAAAATATATATATTTTTTAGCATGCATCCTACCATTATATGTACGGAAAATCGCTCCACATTTACCAACCATTTCTGAAGAACGTTTGATGTCCCGAAATCGGAGATTATGATATGCTTTTCATGGGAGAATTCTTACATTTTTTTTTTTTTATGAAGTTATTAACAGCTGAAGGAAAAGTAATTTTAAACGTATTTATTCATCAATAAACCAGTTCTTGTTCGAAATATTCAGAAATATGAAATATATTTGTATATATATATATATTTTTTTTTTCCTCCAGGAGATCAGCTCTATACAGGTTTTGTTCATTGAACTTGGAGGTGTTCATCTCGCCACATTTTCACATTGTAAGTAGAAAAATTTCGGTCCCAACCGAAAAATCTCAAAACACGGTATGACTGAAAGGTAGTCAAGGTGGCAGGACGGTTCAAGACTTAAGATCCTGCTCCAATGAGAGTTTTCGAATCTTGCTTATACCAATTTTATTTCGAATTTTGCTTCTGCGTTTTAATTATAGGGAATAAAATAAAAATTCAAAGTACTCGCAGGGTACCAAATTAAAATAACTATTTATTGTCTTCGTGATCAGTAATACCGACAATTTCTTTTTCCAAGAATGGTGAATTCCAGATAAGCAAGAATATCAAAATTCTTGTAACCATGAATTAGTTGAAGATTTTTAATATTCTTGCTTATCTGGAATTCACCAGAAATATGAGCTTACCAAAAAAAACTATTAATCCTAAGATTTTTTATTAGGTTGAGCAGATGGGCTGAGAGGTGGCAAATGAAGTTTAACATTGACAAATGTAAAGTACTACACATGGGAAAAAGCAACCCCAGAGCAACGTATCAACTCTGTGGTACTACACTGACAGTGGTAGAGAATGAAAGGGACTTGGGGGTGATTGTGCAGGCAGATATGAAGTTCTCTGAGCAGTGCAGACGGGCTGCAAGAGTAGCTCATGGAGTATTGTCAATGATATACAGGAATTTTTCCAGCAGGGATAAGGAGGTGATTATTCCATTGTATAAGGCAATGGTCAGGCCACACCTAGAGTACTGTATACAGGTCTGGAGGCCTCATTTCAAGAAGGATGTAGAGCTGCTGGAACGAGTACAGAGAAGGGCAACAAGATTAGTGAATGGAACAAAGGGGTACTCTTACGAAGAAAGGCTTAAGTTTTGCAAATTACAGTGTCTGGAGACTAGGCACCAGCGAGGTGATCTGATAGAGGTGTATAAAGCCTTGAATGGTTTAAGCATGCTCAATGCTGATGGGATTCTTCCTCTAGCTCAGAAAAATCACCTGAGAGGGCATAAATTCAAATTGAGGAAAGACAGATGTAGGATAGACGTGCGAAAATTTGCCTTTAGCCAGCGGGTGGTTGGTTGGTGGAACAGACTGCCATCCCTTGTGGTGGAGGTTGATAGCCTAAATAAGTTTAAGGCTCAGCTGGACAGGTATTTTGAACGAACAGAGGGGTGAAGTGGAAGTGGGTTTTTTTTTTTTTTTTTTGGCTGATGCTGCATAAGCTTGCTTTCTTGCATCAAATGCCTCTACTAATGCTAATGCTAATTTACTTTCAATGTTGCAGACTGTGAGCAACACCAAAAATTTTAAATCGGCGAGTATGTATATCGAATAAAGCTGGCTCCAATGCTTTATTACTGCAGTATATGAGTTTTCCAGTTTTCGTGATTGCATATTTTATCAGTTATTATTATAATAAAAAAAACTTTATGGGATTTTTTTTTCGTCCTGTGACAGGTATTGGTACCAAGTGCATGGGATGGTTCGTTGTGTACGGTTATTATTATTATTGTTACTGTTGGGCGAGAAAGTCTTTTACTATCCTATATGTATTTGCGACTTTTTGGAGTTACATGTAAGTGTTCTGGGAGGCCTATTGTTGCTAGGTTCTTGGTTCTAATGGAGGCTCTTTGGCACCATGCTGGTGATTGACAAGATGATCGGGATGGTCATTACCTGTTCTATATGCCACATATCTGTGATTTCCTGTCTTAGGTCTGAGTATTTCCCGATCGTTTCCACGTATGTTTTCTGCAGGTTGCTGGTGTTAGGCACCGCTATGTCAATCAGATAGGTAGCCATTTCCTTCTTGTCCATTATTATGGCAAGGTCCCAGTATACTCTGTGAGTAGTGACCTCTGATACAGAGCCTGAGGCTTGTACTTGTAATACGGTAAACTTTAATATGGTTAGTTAAGGATGTTTCGTGGTTTCTTTCCATTTAAATTATAATATATCAAAATTACCACTCTTATACCACGTGGAGTTTTAATTTTATTTAGGTGTTACCTAAACTGATATACATTGAGTAACGTTTCAGGTATCTTGCCGATGCCCATCATCAGACCTTGCTGTTGGGCAAAGTCTAATGATGGGCATCGGCTACCCGAAAACAACTTTTCGGTAGAATTATTATGATCACGCGGTTAAAACTATTATGGAGCGCAATTAGACAAATTAGATTAGACATATCAAAAACGACAGACACATAATAAAAACCTTTAGGGATTAAAGAATAAATTGAATGAAAATGATTTCTCAAACAAGGTGCGTCTAATAACCATTCGTTCCAGAAAAACACACAGATCTATCCAAACATCTCAAAGAAAAATTCTCTAGACTTATAAATCAAAATTTACCGCTGAACCCTAAAGATAAGGCGGGATGAGGTGAACAACGGAATAATACATCTAAAAATAATCCGGTAAGCAAAGTAGATCATCCTAATAATAATACCGCCAAAATCCCCAACCACATCACCAACCTTAGCTCAAAAACTTTCACCAAAGCAGAAATTCAGTTACTTAGCAAAGACCTTAATTTTTAACCGACACCTAAACATATCCCCACATTAGATTTCCTAGCCCACATCCACAATAGTCTAAAGTACGTTTAGGATAACCTAGCCAAAGATACGATCAATACCACAGCCATACAGTTAATATACAGCTCAAACTATAAGAAGATCTGAAATAAGAACAACAACCTATCCACCAAGGAACGGAAAGCATTGAAAAATCTGAAAGAAGACGGAAATATACATATATCTAAAGCAGACAAAGGGAACAACAACAGTCATTATTAACAAAGAAAACTACATCGAGAAAGTAGAAGAGCTTCTAAAAGATACCGGCACCTACAAAACGTTAAAAAGAAATCCCACCAGCAACCTCGAGAAAAAAGTAAAAAGAAAACTACAAGCCTTACTGGACAAAAAATTTATTGATGAAGACTTACACAAGAAGTTAAACCCTAAAAATTCAGAAACGCCGTACATTTTTGCCAACATTAAAGAGCACAAATCAAGATTCCCTGCCAGACCCATTATTAGCGGTAGACATCACCAAGAACAGAAGATATCAAAATGGTTATGGTTAACAACTCCTCTCCCAGATAATTCCGAAGAACCAAAGATCATTAAAAAATACACAGGATTTAATAACAACACTAAAAGGCTTTCTAGTATCATTTGATGTGGACTCAATATTCACTACCATCCCCTTAGAAGAAGCAAAAACATGTCTCCTGCAAAATATAGACAGTCATATCAAAATGGGATAACCAAAACCCCTTCCGGCGACAGAAATAATGGATCTCACAGATCTCCATTATGTAAACCTTGCTTCACCTTCAATGGGAAATTCTACACGCAGATATCTGGTCTCAGCATGGGTAACGCCCTATATCCTCTCCTCTCCTGGCATAAATTTTTATGACTAAATTTGAAGATTTCTTGGAAAACCAACAGATAAAACCAAAATTCTGGAGCAGGTAAGTGAATGACATCATAGCCGTCTGGAATCATGGCAAAGATAATTAATAAAAATTCTTGGAGGCTCTCAAACAGTCACCACCAAAAAATAAACTTCAAAATAGAAATCGAGAACAACGGCCAAATTCCGTTCCTGGACATCCTTTTTTCAAGAAAGGCCAAAAAACTACAAATGTAAGTTTTCAGAAAACCCACAGATACTGGCATCACACTAAACTATAAATCCTGCCATCCTTTCTCTACAAAAATAGGCGCTCTAAATGAAGATAATATACAACTGGAACTAAATACAATAACCAGGGTTGCCTTAAAGAACGGATATCCGATCCACGTCATCAATAAAGCTATCACAGACACCTTCAAATCCATTAAGCAACCACAACCTAGCATCGACAGAAGAAGCACCTCCATATGTATAGCGTACATACATTCAATCAGCTCTAAAATAGCCAAAGCAGTCAAGAAATTCGGGATCTTCACCTTTTATAAAAGTTCAGCCTCCATCAAACAGATCATAAAGCTACAGTCCAACTACTCAGATAATCTTAGAGGTCCTATATATAAGATAGAGTGTGGATGTGGTAGTATATATGTAGAGGAATCATACAGACGCCTACAGTGTAGAATAAAAGAGCACAAAAAAGATGTAGAATATGGCAGAATTCAACTATCTGATACAGCTTTCCATGCCTTCCAATGTGGTGACACCTGGAAGTTCCGTAACTCAAGCATTCTTTCCACAGATAGACAGTATAACAGATGAAAATTTAAAGAAGCCTTTCTTATCAAATTATTTGGATCCTCAGCAATCAATAGAAAAAATGATACTGAACTTTTGTTGATTTCAACTCACAATATATTCATCTCTTTAAAGAAAAAATAAGTGAAGAAATAAGGTTCCAGGAAAGAAAAAGAAACGAATCAACCAGAGGAGCTCACAGCGTACACCCTCTTCCATACTCCAGAAACAGCCTACACATCTGATGAGCAAAGGTCAACACAGGTATCCTCTACACTGGAACCCAAGCAAGAGAACAAAGGATAGGCAACCAGCACTATTCTTATTGGCTAACTATATGAATACCTTATCTATAAAAATGTATTGCTGACTGAGCCTCTTGCCCATTTAGATCTGAGCGTCTGGCAGGAGGAATCGGATAATAGGTTAACCGTAATTGCAACTGAAAATAGCTCATTGTAACATAAAATTGTTCCTTTAGATCGCAATCATAACTTAGATATGCTAATTGCTGATTTGCTAATATAAACTAGGACTTTATCTATTTTCTGTGAATTAGAAATTATCGTATGTAAATACATCTTATTTGATTGTTATTTAGATCTACTCAATGCAAAATATAAGTTTTTTGTCTCCCAACAGCAAGATCTGATAATGGGTATCCGCAAGATACCTGAAACGTTACTCAATGTATATTAGTTTAGGTAACACCTAAATAAAATATATTAAAACTCCACGTGGCATAAGAGTGGTAATTTAGATATATTATAATTTAAACGGTAAACTTTCTTTGATCAGCTGGTATTTTTGCGCTAGCTTTTGATATATTATCCTATCCACCTGGTCGTGTATGTGAGTGTAATCTGTTTGGGTGATCATCCTGCGGTGATGTGGTGGATTGTTTCTAGGTCCAGGTGGCATCCTCGAAATGTGTCATCTGTTATTCCGGGATCCTTAGCCTCGTATTTCCTAGTGTTGATTACCTGGTCTTGGATGGTGAACATGAATCCTTGGGTCAGAAAAGAAGAGCCTTCCGTTCGTGAGCTAAGCGTTGGACGACATCTTATTTATGTAGTCTTGATGGAGGTCATTGTAGTGTCTTCATCACCCATCTTTCTGCCGTTGTTTCTTCTGTCTATGCCAGTGTGGCGTGCTGTGTGTCTTTCTTATGGCTTGGTAGATTGGCGCTGTGTTCTCTTTTCCTGGAAGTAATCGCGCAGGTTCTTAATCGTCTAACTCTCTTGTTCAATAAGGTCAGTCAACTATGGTCAGTCTCTCGATGGCTGACTTCGAGTAGTGTTCGCGGCTCTTGGTCATCATTATCATGGTCGATCCATAATCTCCTCCAGCTGGGTGTTCGTCCAATCTATAATCCAAAGGAGTTTTTCGAAGGAGTCCGTTTGTACCGGGACTACGTAAGTGTTCATGGGTACGACCATATTCCCGCCATTCAGATTTGATTTTAACAGGCTTCTCAGTCTCTGACGATATTTCTCAGTCAGGCCGGCCCTGATCCCCTTGTGCTCTAACTAGTGCGTCTGCGTCTTCCTCAGATATTTATCTCACTCCTTCTGTCATGGCTTCAATCTCTTCACCGGTCTTTAGCTGGTAGTTTCGTCTGACTGGATATCCTTGATGCAATCCGTTGGTCATTTGTCTAGGCCAAATTGCATCCTGATGTCAGTGCTAAACTCTTCGGTGATCCGGAGTAGTTGATTCTCTCAATAATTATTAACTCAATTGCAGTATGGGGGGGGATAAGTTCACCTGACAAGTTCGTCCTAGCTCCAACAAGTTTGCAATTAAGCGATAGGAGAAAAGACGCTTATTTAGAACCCGATGATATACAAATATATTTTGTAATAGGCCAGTTTAGCTTTTGATGCGAATCGCAATTTCGGGTGAGTGACTGATAAATAATAGATCTAAATTATTATAAATTTTGATTTGGACAGACGGTGGATGGACAGAATAAGGGGACGGAGACACCATTTATTATATTTTGTATGCTGCTATAATTCTCAGAACTATAAATTTTCCATAAACGAAGCCTTTTCGGGGACCAGAAATTTTATTCAGTAATGACAGCTTACAGTGGTAGTAATAAACACCCACTAATTTACGACAATTGATTAAATATTGCCTACAGCTACATGATAAATGCATATGGCCGAAACAAGTTTAGCGGGTAAATATTAATTATGTGTTTCGCCACAGGCAAGGAGGAAAGAGAAACTATGTCCGCTGCTGCCAACATCATGATTTAAACACTGTAGGGAAAATAACTTGTCTTACTCATATGTTTATAAATCATAGGGCTATTCCCATAGCGTTCAGAACATTTCTGTTTAGAGTTTATATTCCTTTTAACTACGAGAAGTGCTATGAAGTGAATTTGATGATGAACAAAGTATTAGAATAAGTTAAACTAACACACAACAGAACACTACTTGATAACTAGCGACGTTTCTGGATTCAGTGTTAAATCCTTATGACAGCACTGGAAGCTGGGACTAACTGTACAGGGTAGAAATATTATTTTACTCTGTAAAAGGTATCCCAGTTTTCAATTACTGATTTATTCATTATGAACTCAGTAATGTCCTACTTACAACACATCACTTATGCAGTATTTACACTAAATTATATTTCGGGAAATACTACATTGTTGAGTTAGAACTTAAAATTCTTATTTTAGAAGTTTTAATAAGCAATTTATTAGATTTACGTACTTTTTTTTCCTATTCAGTATGTATTCTCTCTCTCTCTCTCTCTCGTGCACACTTTAAAAATAAAATCGACTGAAAATAGCCATTACATCAGAATAACCATAATATCGATTATGGTTATTAATAAGAACCATAATAAAAAGGTAGCAATACTTAAGAATTAAGATTCTGAACATTGTGTTCAGAATCTTAATTCTTAAGATTCAATGAATGGTTTCCCATCTTCAATGGGAAACCATTCATTGACCGAATTCACTAAAAACATAATTCTAGCGTGTCTGTGCAGAGATGCAAAGTAACATTAATATATCGCTACCAATTAAAAAAATCTAATTTATTTACCACAAATTAGCACGATACCGCAGTAGCTATTTCTTTCTAGAACAGTGATCTTCCAAGGAAAAAAGGGAAAAGGATTATGATGGCCATATATCCTCTTCCTAGATATCTGAATGTTGCTGCTGTTTTAGCACAGTGCTGTATGTTTGTTTATACAAGTTCTTGCCTCTATCATGCATTTTGGGACCTTTAAGCAGTGAGCCAATCTATAACGTATGAACTTATACCTATATGTATTAGACAAACCTAATATTTTCATGAAATAGAACGCTCTTTCCGTAACAGCATCCAATTTACAACACATATTCATTCAATGCCATATAAAGCGGTTGGTTTGATACGTAGAGATACTGTATGTGTGCAATTCAATGCGAGAATGGGCAAGATGAAAGACAAGCCGCCAGTAATCCTACTGAGTTTTTCATGTATGATCGTGCCTCAAAGTGTATCGACAATGGTTCAATAACCAAATAGCATCTAACCAATGGCGATTCTGCGGTCAAACAACGAGGCTGACAAGATATGAAGTGTGCAGGCAGATATGAAGTTCTCTGAGCAGTGCAGACGAGCTGCAAGAGTAGCTCATGGTGTCTTGTCAATGATATACAGGAATTTTTCTAGCAGGGACAGGGATGTGATTATTCCCTTGTATAAGGCATTGGTCAGGCCACACCTTGAGTACTGTATACAGGTCTGGAGGCCTCATTTCAAGAAGGATGTAGAGCTGCTGGAACGAGTACAGAGAAGGGCAACAAGATTAGTGAATGGAACAAAGGGTTGCTCTTACGAAGAAAGGCTTAAGTTTTGCAAATTACAGAGCCTGGAAACTAGGCATCGCCGAGGTGATCTGATAGAGGTGTACAAGGCTTTGAATGGCTTGAGCATGCTCAATGCCGATGGAATTCTTCCTCTTGCTCAGAATAATCACCTGAGAGGGCATAAATTCAAATTGAGGAAGGACGGATGTCGGATAGATGTGCGGAAATTCGCCTTTAGCCAGCAGGCAGTTGGTTTGTGGAATAGACTTCCATCGCTTGTTGTTGAAGTTGATAGCCTAAACAAATTTAAGGCTCAGCTGGACAGGTATTTCGAACGAATTGAGGGGTGAAATGGGAGTAGTGGTTGTGTTTTTTTTTTTTTTTTTTTTTTTTCTTTTATTTTGGCTGATGCTGAATAAGCTTGCTTCTTGCATCATATGCCTCTACTAATGCTAATGCTAAAGACCTATGCAGGGTAAGAGAAAGGCTACATGCAGTTAATAACAACCGTGGTAATCAAGGAAGCATTTTAGAACGCTGAACTCGTCGTACCTTGTCACGGATGAGGTACTGCAGCTGATGACCGAACCGGATCCACTCCTGTCAGCAAAAAAAAAAAAAAAAGAAAAAAAGGCACTGCTATATTGGGCTCAGGAACACCAATACTGGACATATTAAGAGGATTGGATAAACACTGACTCGTCTGACATATCCTGATTCCTACTGTTTCGCGTTGATGGAAGGACCATAATAATACGAAAACGGCATGAATTCATGGACTATCCAGCTAGATGACAATAACACCGGCTGGTGGTGTCCATGTAATGGTGAGAGAATGTTTCAGTATCACATTGGGCCTCTTGATACCATAGATTATCTGTAAATTGTTTCCGATCAGGCGCATCTGTTCATGGTTCCAATGCATTGTCATCTGTGATGCCGTTTTACAGCAAAATAATGCACCTATGTTACAAAGCCAGAATTGTATAGGTCATGTGCCAGGAACACGAGTGAATTCAGCCTAGTACAATGGCCTCCCCGGTTATCAAATCTCAATCCAATCGAACACCCGTGAGTTGAAGTAGAGACTTTTGGAGCAGAGATCCGCAAAAAACTATGGGAAGTCAACATATGCTCCCTTTCGACAACTCGTTGAGCCCATTCCAAGACAATCAAAGCTATTCTGAGGGCTAAAAGAGAATCTGTTCGCTATATGTAGGTATGCCTAATAAAATGGAGTAAGCGGAAGTAATTCCCTGCTATGCCAGAGTAGATCACAACTAAATACTGTATTAGTAAAACAACATAATCACTATTTTACAACAAATTACAAAAAACCTTTTTCTTTCTATACGACTCTTGAGACTAGCACAGTAAGTTTAATCGTTGTCCTTCCTCGCTTTGTGGAAAAGGCCTGATTCGACTCGTAAACAGGAGGAACACTATTTCAACAGTACCCGAGTTAATCAATCTCCAGCAAGAATTGTATGGTTTATTCTCCAGGAAACTCGGATTTTTCATTGCGCAAAACAAGCAAACACAGCATACAAGCAATTTACAAAGAGGATATATTTACTACACTTAGCGTAAATTCAAAACGACGCGAGTTTCGCCAAAACATCATCCATTATTGACAGCAGAAATTTAAGATATGAAAAAAGGCTATATTTACTTATAGTTATTAGCAAGTAGAGCAGAGACCAACAACTTTTGTTCAGGAGGACTACTTTCCAGGTTGGTGTGGATTAACCAGTACCAAAGAATGAGGGTGTGCATTCTATATGAGGAAACTACTATTTTTTTTCTCTCTCTCATATAGATGGCTTACGGCATAGGATGGGCCGTTGACGTCCTGTAATCTATATAAAAGCAGAAGGGAATTATGGTCTTTGTCTAGCTCCAAACATATTCCAGAACAGAGCTTGCATATTTAACTATAAGAAGTGGGAAGTATACAAGTGAAGTACCAAAATCTCTATCCATTAATTCACCTAAAGGATGCTCATTCGTCCCTTAACAGGTAAATGCATTAGCTCCTCTTTGGGTGAGGATCCATACATTCTTAGATTCTAACAGCACAGTCACACATTAGTCTGAAGAATTCTGTTATACAGTAATTATAAGGGGAGATTCAAAATATAAACGCAGCCCAATATTTTGAAATACTAATATTATTTGGGTTGCACAAATTTTTAATCACCCAAAAGGATAATCAGAAGTTTAAAAAATATATATATAAAGTAAACATGATATGATCAACTAATGATTTATCAGTTTGGACCCTTTTACAACACATACAGACATTATAGTTGTGAGATGATACTCATCCAAACAATTATTAAAGAAATAAAATTAGACAATGCAATTAGTATTAGCAATACGGTGTAAGGAAGCCAGAGACTTTTGCTGCACCAGTTAAAAAAATAATAATAAAATAATTAATTAATAAAAATAGTAAAGAAATAATAAATAACATCTATTTTACTCTCTCCTTATGCAGGGAGCAACTTCTTCCTCCGTAAGTTGAATTTATGGCCTCTAGTTCTGTAAACATTCATAACAGTGAAAATTCCACCACCATTCGTTTTACTTTCTCCTCTCAGAGGCATAAGCATCTCAGCTAGGCCTCCTCTAGGGTGCCTAGTTATAAAGCTCTGTAGACCACGTATAGTACTTCAAGTTTTTCATCAAAGAGACGATGTTGCCGATCACGCCAGACCCTACTCGTCTTTGGACCGATTCAAGAAACTGTTTTCTTTAGGTGCTATCTCCGTACTTGAACACAGTGTTCCAAGTAGGGTCTAACAATTGCCTTCTACAGTGGAATTATGACCCCTCTATCTTCAAGCAAATTTTTTTATAATTCATCCACAGTAAACCATGAGCCTTCTTTGTCGCCTGCCTACAGTGCCCGAGAATTTCATGTCCGACCGTAACGTAACACCTAGATAACTTTCCCCGATAACTGTTTTTAATCCAACAATACCAAGTTTACAAGTTATTTTGGTGTTGCTGTTCCTCACGTGTACAACGAAAAGAAAAGAAAATGGGAATCCGTGGTTCAGTTGGATGTTAATAAGGAAGGCATGACAAAAATGCGAATGTCGGGCATTCGCAGTGGCAAATGCTTCCGTAATGAAGTAGTCCCTGCATTTCCCCCAAACTTTCATTTAATTTATTGTTTCCTCTCATATTTTCTCTTGGGCTGGTGCATAGGTATAATTCCCATGCTTTATTAAGATAAGCCACATAAGCTGGCCTTAGACAGCTTGTGTGTCTTATCTTTGAAGAATTCTATGTTGCTGTGCTTTTTTGGGTAGAATGTGGCTCTAGCTTGCTTCACTGTTTTGTCTAATTCGATTTTAATAATTACTTGGATCATTCACAAGTATGATCCGTTGTAGTCAGAAGGATTCTGTTATACAGTAATTTCCGTATGTGGTAAAAGTGTTAATCGTGAAGAGGCTTCAACAACACAGCCAAAAATAAAATGGAAGTACTATTTTTCACATTTGTAGATCTTTACCTATTTTAAGGATTTAAATTTAGTTCCAGATCTGCATCTGAATTGGTGCTGTTCTTTTATTATTAAATCCATCCAAATGTTCACTGTTAATGAATGTTTTATATTTACGGTACTCCAACCCAAATCTGATACCCTAATATGTTAATACTACTACCCTTATATGTTAATATTTGAAGAACGTAATAAATAAATCTTTATTGAAGAGGTAACATTAAGTACAAAAATTCTCGTCACGAAAACAAGGCCAGAGCTTTATATAATTTTCATTATACTTTAAATTTAAGCCTAAATACATTCAATTTGTTTTCTCAAGCGAAAATTTCAGCAGAATTATATAAAAGCCGCGTAGTCAAGAACGAAGGGGGAATAAAAATAAAAGCACGTATGATCTGAGATTTTATAACCGAGGGAAATCAAACAAATAAGTCATATAAGCTTTTATAAATCATTGTTTTAATAAAATGACAAAAAAAACCCCATTTTTTTTAACGAGCATTTTGCCAATAATCAGTTCTAATGTTGGACAATACAGCTTTACAGAAGCTCAAAAACAGTTCTTAACTATTCTCTAAACCAAAGTTTCCAAATGTTTTTAGTGAGCATTTATCATATACAAGATAGCTATCCATAATGCAGTACCCACGACTAGAACGTGTATATAAAAATATATCCGGTATATTTGCATATTCAAAGGGCAAAAAAAAATCTGAGTTTCCATGTAAAGATTATCTGATCCTCAGACAAACCCACTATTTCAACAGGTTACTGGCCTTATCATTGGCATGTATGATTACCATTATAAAGGGAGAGTCAGTTATGTGTTATCTTGATTTATTAAGCACAAAAAAAAAATAATAATAATAAAATAAAATATACTTTGGGTTTCGCCATGTTATTAAATTAATGATACGATGCAATATCAGCTCGACCTCGAATTGCTTCACAAATATAATTTTGTGACTAATGCCGACTAATACGACGGGCAATGACCAGTTTGAGGGTGTCTCGGCATTAGGTAATCTTGGATGTGTTAAAATGCGATACTTATGAAAGCATCGCTCTTGAAGGCAGTACATTTGGTATTTACATGTAAGCCGAGAGAGAGCGTAGGCAGTCAAGTATGACAAATTGCTCCTAACAAAAAATGAATATAGACAAAAAAGACTAAGCCATGGCACTATTTATCCCTTCTCGTAATGTGGCAGAATATTAAACTTCCAAAAAAGCCTTTATATTACTCGTATTATTATTATCCTTATATTATTTCTCCTTTATTGGGATTTCCATCCCGCAACGGGTATTGCTACCAAGTACACAGGGCGGTTTGTTTGTTTTGGGATTTATTAGGCGCATCAGCAACTATGGCTATAGTGCGCCAACATAGGATGGTTGTTGTTATGTCTGGTGTTACTGTTGGTCGAGGAACTCTGACTATTCTACAGGTGTTTAGGATTGCGACTTTCTGGAGTTTCTTGTAGGTGTTCGCTGGGAGACCTATTGCTGCTAGGCTGTTATGGCACTGTCTTTGGCACCATAACGGTGATTGACAAGATGATCGGGATGGTCGTTACTTGTTGAATATGCCACATCTCTTTGATCTCCTGTCTTCGGTTCGTGTATTTCCTGATTTTTTCCTCGTGGGTTTTCTAGAGATTGCCAGTGTTGGGCACTGCTATATCAATCAGTAGGTAGCCTTCTTTCCTTCTTGTCCACAAGGGTTATGTCTGGTCTGTTGAGCGAGATTGTCATTCGTTATTATGGCTCGGTCCCAGTACAGCTCGTGGGATAGGGTCTCTATTACTACCTGGGGTTCGTACTTGTAGTACGATACACTTTCTTATTATTATAAGGATGATCAGACGTCCAGATTTTCCTGATTTTGGACATATATCACAGTGTCCCAAAACGTTTTCTGGAGACGCTGCTTTGTCCTGATTTTCAAATAAAAATATTTTTTCTGAAGCAAATATATGATATTAAAATTAATAATATATAATTTTGTTAATTTAACGTGGTTATTAACATTGTCGTAATAAATAGCAACACGCCTACATTTGAATCAAACATTTTCGAATTGCGAGGACGTTGTAAGAAGGCATTATTAATACGAACTATTTTCTGCTTGCTCATGCACTACTTATTGATGTCTTCAAGCCTAAAAATAATCAAGAACAGAAGCTTTTATAATTACTGCTAAAATAGGGCATCAAATATTTAATTTCTCTTCAATCAGTAAAATGGCTATATGAATAAGGAACAAAAACAGTTCATAAGGAACAAAAATCAAAAAAACACATCGCCTTGATGACGAAGTTGAATGTAAAATATGCAAGGCATTTTTTTGTAGTAGCGGTGGTCGCGTTGATATAAAAGCTTATTTAACACAATGAAAGCAAACAAAATTGAAGAAGCGAAACTAAAAATTCTGGCTCCCCTCCAGCGAGATACTAGAATGGACCTACCGTATGTATATCAACTATACTGAACAAATTGTGGGGTCCTTTGAAATTTTGGGCACATCCACAGTGGCAGACATGGTAGAAATGTAGTTTCACCACTGCAAAAATGCTACTCCAAGCAGTACCATGTGAAGCCATCGCAATGATTAGACGTAAACAACAAAGGACACAACTCATGAAAAAGGCACAGTAAAACTATTTTTCCATCCTTGAGAGTTGACCCTGGATGCAGTGTCCTTCATGTTAACATGGACAGCGTTTATAAGCTATCATTACTTTTGTTTTTTTTCCTTTTTTCACCGCAATGAAGAACTGTTCGGAGGTGGGGGTTGCCGAACTTTTGTCAATCATTTTCTTGGCATTGGTGTGAAGAAGACTGAGTACCGTTCTTTAAAAAAAATAAATAAATAATAAAATACTAACGATGAAATTTGAGCAAATATCGCAAAAGTCCAAAAGGTGGTGGCGTGTATTAAGCGACTAAGGCTATGGAGCGTCAGTATATTATCTGTAAAAACATGAATTCTATGGTCGGTTTGCTAGACGACAATCCCAAGTTTCAGGAAGATAAAGAATTCAGCCACGAATTCTTTATTTTTACTCTTACATCACTTTAGCTTTCATACATTGGCCCTGGAAACGTCCTGATTTTTTCGTCTCCAGAATTCTTTTTGTTCCGATTTTTAAGGACAAAACATAAATAGGATCATACTGCGGGCACAGTTTTATTCAGCAACCTTTCATCGTGGAACACTTGATAACTTTCGACTTGCAGCAATGTTTCTCACTTCTTGCTTCTCCCGTTTCTCGCCTCTTCCAAAACTGCATGAAAGTTATCGATTCTTTGCAGTCAGTAGCAGAAAGTGTGAGCAATGATTATACTCAAATAATATTACTTAAAGGTTAAAATGATTCCTTGATTCATAACTTTTTCTTTTTCACTAAACCAGTTCAAGGGAGACCCTCACTTTATTTCCCGTTTCACTCATCTGAAGTACATGGTAAAAAGCACTTCTGCAGTTCTTGTTCCATTATGGCGAAATCTACGAAAACCGAGAATGCGTAATCAGAGTAGAAACATACTTGAGATTGCCGAAACGATAGAGTAACGAAAGTTTTGGATTCGTAAACAAATTCTAAAACGAAACTAAAACATTTGCTTTATTGTCACTTTCGATTTATAAGGCACATTTTCTAATCTCATAAATGAATATTTTTTCTGTTCATACTCTGGACAACCACCGGAACTAGAAGACTATACAATTACTGCAATAATTTACTAGGGTACCATCACAGTATCCTAGTAAAACCTAGGATACTACACTACATCAAAATAGCGAAAACTGTACGTAACTACGGATACGTGCGTATACCGGACAAACGGTATTCGCATGGAATGTACGTTAACCAAATGTACCATTAACGTACATCCAATGATAACCGAGCGTTTGGGTATTGAATATATTCTGAGCTACTCATACACTTATTATCACGGTCCTATTAAGTATTGTCATAGAAAATGGAACTAGGTGGCAACTGGTCGAAATGTAGTTCATTATTTAACTGAGATACTTGATTTTCATACATTAAAATTCTAACTTCATTTGCTCCTACTTAGCTCTCAGTTGACACTGAACACAAGAAAGGCATCGGCTATTAACCTGCACTGTTTTTAAAATAATAATAACAACAACAACACACACCAACCGCCTGGATACCATCTTTCGCATTCAATGTGATATCGCAACCTGACGTTGTATTCCTGGATATAAAGTCGAAATATGATTGGATCTCCATCCTTCCCTTCTTCACACTTGTACATTAGAATGATACTTTAACTTAAGAGCCATCCTCAGCAATAGACGTCGCAAGGTCTCACATCAGAATTTCTATCAAAAATTGACCCTCTGAATATGCGTTCTATAAGTAGGTGGGCTATCCGCAACGCTTTTTCTGCCGCCTCGGAAATTTTATTCTCTGTGAATCAAAATCTGATTTCATACGCCGAAGACAAAGCTTTTTTATTACTTCCGAAATAATCCCACAAGAAATTTCTCTGAAAATCGCATGACTTGAAGCAACTGCCATTCCATCTGTCTGGAAATAAACGAGAATAAGGGCACGCAAGTTGCATTCAAAAAGAATAAAATAAACAATATCATCCCAATTATTATTAATAGCTCCCAAATTAAGAAAGTAATGCAACATAAAGCAGCCGACGTCGGAGAATATTCTGACTTTCGCTAGCAATTCAGGGATATGAGGATCAAATATTTCGCTGCAATGTGGGCCAATCAGGCAGGAGACTTCTGGATTTAGTGACCTCAAGCTTTTAACCAATTGGCTCACAGTGCGTCATTCCAACTATAATGCTCTCGCAGTAGCACAGTTGGTACAATCGTAGTTTTCCCTACAGCGGGTGGAAAAGACTTGAGCTGAGTACTGTTGATAACGTGAGGAATTGTATCATAACATGTGGGACCCGCTTCAGGGATCGATTTAAGATCTAAAAAACAATAAAAAAGAAGTTCATATAAACAAAGGTCTGATTTCGCCTTGTTTCGAGTTAGAGCCATTTTTGTGTTCCAGCAATTCTTTCCACAAACTGAGTTAGCATAGCTGGCTCCATTCAACTGTTTACAAACCATGCTCCATATCTCAGAGGGTTTTGCTGATAGTTATGTAAATAAGATCCGTAGTTTTCTTTGTGTGATTTCAGTTATTTCTCCTGAAAATGGCGTTACATTTGGAGCTTGTTTTTAACATTTTGATACTGTGAATTCGCTGTGATAATGGATGCTTATGACTTAATGGATGACTTGCGACTTGCTAGATGCAATGCAGCCGAAACAAGACTGTATGCAGAAAACTTCCCTAATTGTCATGTGCCAAATAAGAAGACTTTTCAGAGAATACAAAAATGCCCTACAGAAACAGATTTATTTAGAAAACGAGTTTCAGTTGGTGGAATACACATCAGCACCAGACTTGTTGATTTGGAAGAACGGATCCTCAATCGCGTGGATTTTATCCTCAAACCGATCCTCACAGAAAATGATGGAGACTGCACATGAAGGATAACAACAGCAGAGAATGTGAGTCGTAAGACTGTGTGGAGAATTTTACGGGACCAATACCTTTATCCAAATCATCTTCAGAGAGTACACGGACTTGTTGAAGCTGACTTTCCGCTACGAGAAGCATTTTGTATTTGATTTCTGCAGACATGTGCTCGTGATCAGCATCTGCTACAGGTGCATCATTTACTGATGAAGCTGGATTTACTAGGGATGGTGTGGTAAATTTTCACACTGCTCATCGATGGGCTGAAGAAAATCCCCATGCCATTGTTCATTCACTTACCCAGCAACAATTCAGCATGAATGCATGGGCAGGAACATTTGATGAAAATTTAATCGGGACTATCAGTTCTGCTGGGAGATTAACAGGAGCATCCTACTGCAGTTTTAAGAAGAACATTTAAATGAGTGTTGGAAGAAGTTACACTTGATATCATTCGTTGCATGTGGTTTATGCATGATGGCGTTTCGCCTCATTTTAGCCGTGTCACTATAAACGTTCTGGATGATTAACCCTATAAATGGATAGGTCGTGCAGGATCAAATGCCTAACTGCATGCTCCTCTGACTTGAATCCACTCGATTTTTACTTGTGTGGCATCTGAAAGCCATTGTTTATTTCACCAACTGATAACATTGAAGTGTTCCACCAACGTGTGGAACAAGGCTGCGAACAAACTGACAGACACCTGGAAATTTCGAGTGGGTGAGGCCTTTGCAGGCTGGTATTCAGGCGCGTTGGTCACTTTTGAGCATTTCTTGTAAACATAAGCAGATAGGTGCTGGAACACAATAATGACGAAATAAGATCTATGATTACATGAACTTTTTTTTAAATTGTTTTTAGGTCCTAAATCCGTCCTGAAGTGGATCTCACATGCTATGTTACACACACACACACACACGCGCGCGGCGCAATATAGCCGTAGTGTAGTCGCTAATGCGCCTAAACCCTATAACAAACTCAACTATGATATACACCTCAGTGATGTGGCCCTTAGCTCCACCCTCAACTCAATAAAACGCCACTTCGGGCTAGAATACTGGTTCCTACGGTGTGAAGGGAGTGAGAGCAACCTACAATCAGGTTGCATTCACTCCCTTCACAATATCGAGAGCGGAGCTATATTCTAGTCTTGACACCACTACATGGAAACATCTCATTCTAACGCGTAACGTCACAATCCTGAGCCAGCTCATAACGCATCAATTAGACGCCTCAGAAGTCAACCGCATCATCTCGTGCTCCAGATGGAGAACAGGAAGCCACGATTCTGAACTGTGCAAACCACATAACCTTGCTATATATTTCGTGCATCTCATCCAATGTCATCAACATATGCAAGGCTCTTTACGTCGATCTTCATACGAACAGAAATAATATAACTCGAATCTTTGTCGAAACCTTTGCTTTGGTGCAGTACTTTACGTTAAAGGCCAAAGACTATCACCACATTTATCTTATCTTTATTGAGTAGGCTTCTCGCGCAGATGGCTTATACTTGACCAGTCATTAGGAACTGTTCTAACGGTAGTACAGGTTAGAATAACTCTATTCATCTCGCTCTGCACACTGCAATTGTGAATTATCAAGTTCTTGTCTATTATTGTTATGTGTACTTCTAGCAGTCATGGTTTGTCCCTATTAATTAACAACTCCTAGAAGGGTCTTCACCTTCCGAAACTTTGAATTAATATAATGAACGGTGCACTTTGTAAAAATAAATTTAATGGATTTACATTTTAAGAAATAAATTACGAACTGTCATCGTCGGAATGACTCACAAACATCAAACCGATTTAAATAAATAATCACTTCTTTAAATTACATTAAGTAAAACGTGAAAATTTCATTAATAAGTGATTGCTCTCGATTCCAGTTTTTATAACAGAAATTATTATACTTCTCTAAAATTAAGTTGCATTTTTAAAGAAGGGAAAAAATATCAATAAAAGAAAAAATGTTGATATAAGGGTTCGTATATCCAACACCCTACCCTACCAGGTCTCACCTACAAATATTGTCACACTCATTTCATTCCCGGCCGTAAAACCTCTGCAGCCGTTTCTATGCTGTCTTCACCTCCTAAACTTTGAAAATAAATTTAACGGGTTTATATTTCAAGAAATAAATCACAAGTTGTCATCGTCGGAATGACTCGCAAAACATCAAATTTATTTATACAAAATGAAGTGCCTACTGTTTTAATTCTAAATTTAGTTACCGGTTTCTAAGTGATGTCATTAAGAGCTTATATCAAATCCTTGCCTTTCTTCCAAGTCTTTCACTTTTAAGCTGTTCACATTCGTCGTGTGAATCGAGACAATGTATAACTGTCAGTATGAAAAACATAGAATTATCCAAGGATATCTCTACATAATTAAACGCCTATCTTAGACTTTGTTGGTGGGAATGGCGAAATGGAATTGCCAGAACAGAAACAAGACACAAAAATAGCAACTGCAACACCATGATTCAATCTACAGATCAAAACTAAACTAAACAGGAATGGATTTTTCACACTGGTAATACATTGCAAAATTATATTTTATTTATATGCGCAATAAAGCTCTTAAATGTATATAATCTGAAAGAGTAGGGCCTAAATAAACACAGTTCTCAAAAACCACGTACTGTAGGCAATGGAAACGTAATCGTGTAGGCCAGGACCAGGATTTTTTTTTTTTTTTTTACAGTACAATAACAGCGTAACAATATCAGAACTAATTGCTTTTGGACCTTGGTGAGCACCAATTAATATCCTTGAACTGTTCCCATACAATTACAATCGCGCCAATTAACCGCAGATGGCCAGCTAATCAAAAAAACAAAAAAAAAAAAAAAAAAGAAGCTTGGAGAGAAAGAGAAAGAGGGGTTTCTATTTAGGATGTGGCTGCGTCATGTCATGGGGAACCTAGCTATCGGATGACATCGTCACGTATAACAAATTCATAAAAAAAACTAAAAAAAGACAAAACAAAACATTTGTAATTAGAGAAGGCCATTCTCCATGCGATCCAAGGGCAGCTAGAAAATATGAATGCAGAGAGACGAGAAAAAATATAAATAACAGAATGGCAACGCAAGAGCATTTAGGCTAACGTATATTCTCGAACTGCCACGCAGGCAAAAGCTAACCAAATATTTTGTTTTCAGCACAATACCAAGGAAAAAAATGAAGAATTTAAAACTTGATACTCAGCACCGTTCCAAATTATAGAGAATACTCTAAAAATTAAGTGTTAAAAGCGTTTAAATTATCAGTTTGCAGTTTCCTCAGACGGAAGAACAACTAAAAGCTTTTATTGTGTACAAGCCTTCTGATCCAAGTTGCATAGTAACTGTTATGATTACAAAGAGCGAAGGATGTGTGTGCTCATATTACACCATATTGGCACTGAAAAACGAGTAACTCAGCATTTTCTCCCCCCCTCCCTCCCCAATTATATTCCATACCAATAGTTACGTTAACTGGTACAACTGTAAAATATAGGCTAAGAACAAGAATCACTCCTACTGTAGAAACAATACCGAATGTGCCAACTGCCTCCGGAAGTTTGAATGTCATCATGATCTTCACACAAATAGCTATTCGTTGCTTGTGTGCTTGCTTACTAGGTAGAGAAACAACATCGGATGTTGTTTCTCTACCTAGTAAGAAACAACATCCGATGGCAACATCATTCTGGCAAAAATCTTCGAACCAATAACCTAAATAATTTTAGTGTTATTAATTTATAATTATGATTCTTTTCTCTAATATTCTGTATTACGTTATTCGTCAACAATCACTAGATCAACCAATCTTTCATAGTAGATCTATAAATGGATAAAAGAACTAGCACAGGCAGGACCGTACTTGCACTTCTCGGGGCTCGAGGCGCTATGCTTTTCCGGAGCCCCCTTTAAAGATACCAGAGTTCAAAAACTTGCATATATAAATATAATCAGAAAAAAAAAAAATATATTTTTACCGATCTGTTTAAACACAAACATGTAATACTGCAAAATATAAAAATTGGTGTGGGTTTTTTTTTTTTATTTGTTTTGTCAAAATTAATTATTTTGTGCCTGTGCGGCCCTGAACACAGGTGCTGTCTAAAAGGTTGGTAACATTAAAATACAGTAAACTCTAAAATCCGGCACATTTTACAAAAAAAAAAAAAAAAATCAATGATTGCATTTCTCTTTAAGAATCCATGCCTGGAAAAAAAAAAAAAAAAGGTGGCGGTTCTATCTTCACAAGATGCTTGCAGGACTCTCTTTTCCTTTAATCAGCTTTTGTGTCCAGCAGCATTTAAACCATACAGACAATGCAATGGTCTTAATTCTCACAGCAGAACGAACTTGCATTTGCAACGAATTGCCATGATATTACAATACTTTATAAAATAAACTTTAAAAGTTTAATTGGAGATTTGTTTGGATGAAATTGCTAAGACAGCCAGTTTCAGGACTACCTGGTCTATCATCAGATATCAGGAGGTCTCTAGATGATAATACACAGACAAAAGAAGTATAAAAGTATTTGTTCCATGCCTCACCCTGTATACAAGAACAATTTTCAAAGTTGTAATATAGCTAAACGCCATAACATTACCCATGCAGTTTAAATCCTATTTCCCACAAAAATAAATTAAAGACCAATACAGTCAAATTTTACTGATGTAAAAAAGGTTTTTGATTAATATTTATTGAAATGTTCTTATTAATTGAAACTGCTCAACTACTAGGTGCACATCTCTAAAATCCAGCACCTCTCAATCTCCGAAGGTGCAGGATTTTAAAGTTTGTTATATGTAAAGACGTGATTTGATACGAGAAGCGCATACAAATATGCACAAAAATCTATCAATACTTTATTTACCACTAGCAAAATATGAAGCATTCTATAAAATTAAACTGGAAAATGATGCTAATACGGCATACGATGTCTCCTTCACAGAAATGCATTTTTCACAACACTTTCTCACACTAAGAACGCCAGAGTCAGTGATAGAGGCAATGGGTCTAACCCAGAATCCCGACAGTATCCACTATATTGTAAAAATATATGAATATAATTCTATATATTTATTAGTTTTTACTAAG
Source organism: Mastigoproctus giganteus (assembly GCF_048544385.1). Lineage (NCBI taxonomy): Eukaryota > Metazoa > Arthropoda > Arachnida > Uropygi > Thelyphonidae > Mastigoproctus > Mastigoproctus giganteus. Next base: position 83,332,340 of record NC_143577.1, on the reverse strand, counting down.
TAAATATTTACCTTATTAGATAAATTTGGTAGAAAGAATATATAAATAAAAATTTTAAACGACAAATACCTCTCTCAATTTTAAGACCATGTTTTCTGTTACAGAAACAAACAGTTTTAAAATACGATCAGCAAATAAAAACGACTTAATTAATATTATTTTATTATACTGCATTTAATTGGTAATTTTTCAAGTCAAATTTTGGTATTTGTATAGGGCGTTTCAGCAATAATTATAGCATTGAAATGCTAAAGATAAAAAACTTGAAATAAGAATACTTTCAGAATATGAAAATTTAGAGTAATGTATTTTGGCAGCTGCGTAACATTTGTCTTAAATATCATTAGCATAACTAAAACTGTAATTATACAAGTATTTATTATTAGCTCTACTTTCATGAATTTCTTTGACAAGTACATTAGGCATGACTCTACGCGCCGGCAGGATATTTTAAAAGGGGTAACAGGAAAAAATATCCCCGGAAAATATCACGGGAAAAAAAAAAATCCCATTTTCTTCTTATTATTATAAGAAAATGGATTTCTTGTTAAGGATGCTGCAGTGGGAGAAGAAATTTTTCTATTTACAACAAAAGTAAATATTCAACGCCTATCGTGTGCCCAATATTGGATTATGGATGGAACATTTAAAACTGTGCCCACAATTTTTTATCAATTATATACAATACATGCACCCATCGGTAATGAAAACTATCGAATTCTACCCTTAGTTTATGTGTTGATGACGAATAAGGGTGAAGAAAATTATAATGAAGAATATTGTATGATTCACTTTGCCAAAGAAAATGAAATTGAATTGAGACCACAGGCCATGTTAACTGACCTGGAATAAGCTTCAACGAATGCCTCCAAACGTCAGTTCCCTAACGTTGTCTAATAGGGGCTGTTTTTTCCATCTGGGAAAATGTGTTTGGAGAAAAATTCCATCAAGTATGCTGGAATCTCAGTACGGCACCGATGAAGAATTTATAGTTTGCTGCTTCGACATTTTTGTGCCTTGGTATTTATTCCTTCTGGTGGTGAGATACCACAAGCATTTAATGTTCTGAAGCCACATTTACCGAAGGAAGCTAGAGATGTGATGTAGTGGTTTGAAGACAATTATATATATATATATATATATATATATATATATATATATATATATATATATATATATATATATTGAAGAATTAGACGGTATATGCATAATGGTACGGTAATTCGCGCTCCACCATTATGGTCCGTATGCGATTCCATTCAACTGGAAATTCCACGCACCCAAAACACTGGTGAGGCTTGGCAGAGAAGATGGGAGTGGATAGTTGGACGAACACATATTGGCATATATAGGACCATCGAGAAATTTCAGAAAGAAAAGCAACAGGTCGATAACCAGATTGAATGCATACTTCGAGGTGAATCCTGTCCAAAACGCAAGAAGGCGAAAGTCGAGAGAGAAACGAGAATGATGCACGATCGTGAAAATTGATCTGTGGTGTATTCTTCTTCAGGGTATTGCGCACAATGTATCTTTATAAATATTATTTTATTTTATGCATATATATGCATAAAATAAAATTATGTATATATATATATAATAAAAAAAAAAAAAAATATATATATATATATATATATATAAGTTGTATTAATATATTGAATTAGGTATGCATAAATAAAGTTACACAAAGTGCCAGTAACTAGAAGGGTGAGGAAATTAGAACAAGAAGTGTAGTACAAAGGGTACTAGGAAAGTTTTGCAATATGACGCAACAATGAATCACAGGAAGCTGCTTGTTGCTGCATGTTGAGACATGTTCATACGTGCATAGTAGCCGCCGCGCCAAGTCGATGGGCTCAGTTATTCATTAGTAGTGAGAGTGTAAAGTGCTTGCGATGGCATCGTGGTCACGAAATGAGATAAGGACAGTTTTGCTGTATAATTTCGTGCGTGGTTTAACCATAGACCAGTGCTTAGAAGAAATGACTCTTGCACTAGATGATGATTGTCCACATCGTACAACGATATTCAGGTGGTATAGAGAATTCCAAAGGGGATATTTCACTCTGGAGGATTCTGAGAGGCCGGGAAGGCCACGAACGTCAGTTACGGAGGAAAACGTTACTGCTGTGAGGAAAATGCTTGACGAAAACAGGCGAGTGACCTACCAACAGATAGAGGATACTTTGGGCCTAAATGCTCCAGCAATTCGTTCGATTCTGCAAGATCATTTGCACGTGAAGAAACTTTGTTCTCTCTGGGTGCCGCATCAACTGACTGAAGAGTAGATGACACGACGTGTGACTTGGTGCCGGGAGATGTTAAAAAAGTTTGATAAGGGACAATCTCGGTATGTGAACAACATCGTGACAGGTGACGAGACTTGGCTGTACTATTACGATCTGCCGACCAAGGCTCAAAACAAAGTTTGGGTCTTTGATGATGACGACACACCCGTAATTGTCAGAAAATCCCGATCTGTAAAGAAGAAAATAATAGCTGTATTTTTCAAATCGAGTGAAATTGTGGAACGTGTCATTTTGGACACGCAGAAGACAGTCACAGCTAAGTGGTATACTGAACAATGCCTGCCTAAAGTAATTGGATCTATGAAGAACCTGCGGCCAAAGTCAAGAATGGACACCTGGTACCTCCATCACGAAAATGCTCCAGCTCACCGCGCCAAAGCCTGCACCGAATATTTGACCACGACAGGACAAACTTCTCCAGCACCCTCCCTACAGTCTAGACCTTGCTCCCTGCGACTTTGCACTGTTCCCGCATGTGAAAATGAAGCTAAAAGGGAGGCGGTTTTCCAGTGATGAGGACCTTCTACGGGCTTGGGACAACGAGTGTGCTTTACTCCCTAGTGAAACTTGGCAGAACTGGTTTAAAGATTGGTTTCGGAGGATGGAGAGGTGTATTGAATGTAGAGGAAATTACTTTGAAAAAATTAAATAAACAAAGCTGTATTGCAAAACTTTCCTAGTACCCTTTGTAGATTTGTGAAAAGTGAATGTTAATATCCTAGAAGTTAATTATGAATTAAGAAACTTGTGGGCTGAATTACCAAGCCAATATAAAGTGGGGAAACTGTAAAGTAAAATTAGTACATCAAAATACTAATAAAAAAAGCAAATAAAATAAAAATAAAATGAAAATGGTATAGCTGTCATCAGATATGGGGGGAAACATTTTTGGTAAATGGTCAAATATAGATAATGCAAAAATGCTTGCTCTGATGTTAGCTGAAATAAATATTGATACATGATCAGATATTTCATCGCAGTTCCTGATACACCTGACCATGTATCAGGAACTGCGTTTCTATACTTGTCCATAGTAATAGAAGAAAAATGAAAGGCCAAAAAAAAGCAACGAAAATGTAATTAGCACTTTCTAATACAGTATGGACAAGGTAGTCCCAACACAGTGTAATTTATTTAGGTAAAAATAAATATCGAGTTGGCATAAAAATGGTTAATATAAATATGTAGAATTTAGTGCAGGATTTAATTTTGTATAGACAGGAAATCAATGTATTTTAAAAATGGATTAAAAAAAAGCAAATGGTATAAGGATGAAGTATTAAGTTGAGGATGGGGAAGGGAAAAAGGAGTATTTTAAATAAATAAAGACGAAAAATAGAAATAGAAATGTTCATGTCACCCTCGTATTACACTAATCGTTTAACGAACGGGAAGAACTTTAGAATTAGACAGCAGAAAGATAAAAAGCATAGAAAAAATTATTAAATAACACTAAGCTTGCTGGGGTTGTGAAGCCAAACCTTATAGTTGTTTGTTATTTGGTTTTTAGGAGCATTTGCAACTAAGGCCATATTGCTCCGGGATATGCGGTGGTCATTCCCTGACCTTTTCGCATCCTCCGTATTTGGTGGTGACGGGCTCGAACACCGGTCTAATCAAGAAGCGTGTGCTACGCACTGCTGCTCCATCCCACCTGGCTACGGAGGCGCCCAAACCTTATAGTAAGGGCTCTGGCATTTGTAAGAGTTAGTATAAAAAGGTAGCTAATACCAAATGCTTACAAGCATTTGTTATTAGCTCCATTTTATACTAACTTTATAAGAAATACCAAATGCTTTGTAAATACCAAAGCTTGCAAATGAAGTCGAAGCATTGAGACAGAGATATAAACAAGCCAGAAACAAATATAACAAAGCCATCAAGAAAAGCAAAAAACAACCTTGGGAGCTCCTCGTCTCCACAACAGGAAACACTGACCCCCTGGGGAGTAGGGGTCAGTGTTTCCCCGAGTTCATCCAGGGGATGAACTCGGGGCAGGTTATAGACCTAAACCTTTAGCAGAGAAGTTAACTGAGACCACCAAGGGCGAAGTGACAGAAAAATTCCTACCGGACTTTTTTTGGATATATCCACAAGATATATCCAAAACAACCGGTGTGGTACTTCCAGGGTACTACATAACAACGCCGTTAATAGGACGTGGTCCCTACAATGAAAAGCTTTTCGGGCTTGGCCTAATGGACGATCCCAGCTGTACATGCGGGGAGAGTGAAAGCTGGAGTCACACAGCTTATAAATGTCCACAATATGAGGACCTCATAGGAATTCTCATAAGAATCAGATACCGAAGGGATTGGAGTCACATTTCCTGGACTCAGAGGAAGAATACAGGGCGCTCTCCCTCTTCGCTCAGGATCTATTCACCAGGAGAAAAATGCTAATTGCAATCTACAGCAATCAACACAGAGACTGACAAGAAACGCTACCAGATGAAACAGAAAATCGAAATTCGCGGGACACCACACTCGACCAAATGGAACGCTGACAACTGGAAGAGACGTTAGGACGGGAATTACCCCATGAATGACACTGAAAACAGAGAAGAGACAAAGCATTACGCTGATCACTGCAGGAGACACCAGGACGGAGATTTCCCCCATGAGTGACACCGAAAACTGAGAAGAGACTAAAAGCAGCATAACTGCCAACAAACTGACGGCGACCTGAAGATGACACCCTAGCCCCCCTTCACCTTTTATTCCCACATCCTTGGGGGGGGACCTTTGTTCCCCCCTCTCCTCGCCACCCCACATCTACTCTTTAGGACGTGGGCATGTCTCACTGAAAACTGGGGCTATCTACCCTATTGGACCCATATTTCTGTCTCCCCCACCTCTATCTTTACGCTAGCGAAAGCTCCACACAACAAAAACTTAATGTGCCAAAAATCCTTTGCGCTCATAATTCGGCATAACAACCTTAGCGATCATACCCCACGCCAACGCATATATGTATATAAGTGTGTGTGTGTGTGTGTGTGTGTGTGTGTGTGTGTGTGTGTGTGTGTGTGTGTGCGCGCGCGCACACACATTGTCACTAACCTAAGCTAACGGATTTTTTTTTTTTTTTTTTAAGGTCCTAGCCGCCGAAATCTCAGGAAAGTAAGCGGTAGGACATGCCAGAGTAAAAGTGGGTTCCTGGTCTGCCTCCACGGGCGTAAGTCGGACAACGTTGGACTAAATCTCTCAGCAGAGATTTAGCGGCCAAATGACCAGATGTCGTAACAATAACTTTGAATGAAAGGTAGAACACTAATCTGTGTGAATTCGAAATAATTTACTGAACGGCAGTTTACGCATTTTTGGAATATAGGCCGAAGATCGCCCTACACTCCATTATCATGCGATTACTTTCTAAGGAACCTGTTGCCAAGAAAGCCAAGCACTTTTTCATCGCAAGTAGCACACTGCACTCAGGCTATTAATTATCAAACTAATAGCGTGTAAATTTGCTAGCAGAATGTTTTAATTAAATTTAATCCCATGTTAGAAACCATAACAGGAAAGTGGCTGTTAATCATATGAGAAAGAGCTGAATGACAGTAAAGCCTTGAAATTGCCACTCAGCTATTGTCACAGGCGTTGCATGTCGCACCAGCTTACCAAGGCTGCGATGTCTGAGCATTTACTAAAAATTCCTTAATCAGATTGCAGCAATTATGAAGGCTGATTCGCAAGAACTGTTTAAATTTACAATACTATGCTCGCATAGGCAATATTTTCCACAAAAAAATATTATATTTATTATGTTATATGCGTACATTTCTTTTTTCATATCCTAAATGCACGACTAGAAATCATTTCTGGTAACTTGCTTTTATTCATTTAAGCGGATTGCGGCCGTGAATATCCGCGCACTGAAGATTCTCACACCTGCACCAGAGCCTTTTAGCAACTTTTCGGTGTTTTTCATTACCATTTCCGGATATGAGTTTAAATGATGTGTGTCTGGCCTGTAATACGCATGGATAGGGGAGATTTCGCATAGAAGCAGCACACTATTATACACACTAATCACCACAATGGACATATATACTTACTTACTTATTCATGAGGCGCCTCCGTAGCCAGGTGGGCAGGAGTAGCAGTGCGTACCACACGCTTCTTGAGTAGCCCGGGGTTCGAGCCCGTGACCACCAAATACGGAGGGTGCAGAAAGGTCAGGGAATGACCACCGCATATCGCCGGAGCAATATGGCCTTAGCTGAAAATGCTCCTAAAAACCAAACAACAACAACTTAACTCATGCTCGCGACTTGCACAATAACTGCGGTAGTTGTTTTTTCATACCACCACGAAAAGGCCTACGTGTAATTTGGGGAGTAAAGCGAAGGAATTTTACGGGCATTTTTCACACCGTGAACGAGTTGGTCAGTATTGGACGGTTTACCTCAGACATTTGGAATTATTAACTGGGAGGAGGTTAGCACTCAATACTGTTGAAGATGCAGTAGCGAAAATACAAATTGTGGTTTCACGAACGGGTCTCCTGTACTCTTTAACAGCCAATCCAAACCAACCGTCCTCCCCATGGTGGTCGATCTAGCGGTATAGTAGTTTCGCTACTATGAAGATTATAGGGCATGGGGGATTGTAATATATTCACATGAAATTCTCTTAACAGTATAAGGCTGTTAGGATAGCGCATAGGGTACTAAGGCTATCCAAATTTCGAAAGTAGAGATAAAATAGCAATGCCAACTGTAACTCTGTGATCAGGCCACATTTTGAATAGTACCGTATACAGGTTTGGGGCAGTGGCATATCATCCTATGGTGTACAGGGAGTACAGCCTAGGATCCTGACCTCAGGCTCCCTTGAAAATAAAAAGAGAAAAATTAGAAAGTTACAACGTTCCATCAGGGCCCAAGCTCATGATGATACGTCGCTGACCTGGACGTATCCTTTCAGAAAGATCAAAAAGATCGCTCGAAAGGCAAACAAAACTTGTTCACTAAGATTCAGTGCTAAATTTTATAGAGGATTTATTCTGGCTTAAAGAGGGACTAGAAAAAGATTTGAAAGAAGTACATAAAACATTATATTAAGGAGATATTTTATTTCATATCGTTTATATTTTTATTTGTTTATTTATTTTTATAGCATAAATTACAGACGATTTACTTCCTTGCATCATTCTACCATTTTAATACTAGTAACAGGGCAAACTTGCCTTAATTTAAAACCAGTTGTTGTGCACTTTACTGTCTGCTCACCTTAATTAAAGCGTGTGACGGACGCCAAAATTATACTGACTAGAAAAAATAAAACTTATTTCTAATTAAGTCTACTGGTTCGCGTTATAATCTTTTAATTTTAGGTGAGCTCATTACCTATGATGTATAATCTTGACGGGTTAAAAATCACTGTGAGGAAGGAGGTATCATAGAAATGCCGTAGGGTGCCCATAGACCTTATTCATTTAAGCGGGAAACCATGAATAGCAGGGGAATGGGAGGTCCCACAAAATCACGAAAGCTTTCAACAACCTTTCGGTGATTTTCATTATCATAAAAAGAAAGAACAGCATTCAAAACATGCATTATGTATTGAAAATTCCGATTTTATACTGGACATAACACAGAGGAGGAGGAATAGGAACAGAAACAATGCCTGTAATCCATAATGAAACTAAAATTGGGAAATAATTAATACCGGAATAGCCGTAAGCTCTCGAAATGCATACTTTACAGAATGTGGGTTTTGCAAGATGTTCGTCGTGTGTACTATGGAATATACGGAGGGGGGAGAGAGAGAGAGAGAGAGAGAGAGAGAGAGAGAGACCGTTTTGCCTCCGAAGCTTCTAGAATTGAGAAAACCAATTATATTGTAATAAGAAATATCATTTCGAAAATTTAAGAACTTGATAAAATGTCTTTTTTTACTGATTCGGTTAGCTGCGAACCTTTTAATGTGTAGTATTAAATTATCTTTGGTATAGTTGTTGAAAATAATTTGAAAAAGTAATCTTGTTGACACTACGTACTGTGTTTGGAATTCGCTCCGAAAATAGTGTACAATGTGATATTATACAGTATTAAATTACATGTGTGTCCATACGCTAAGTTAGAGCTTATGTGTCTCTCTCTCTCCGAAGCAACTATACAAAATAATTACAAATAGAAAATAATTACAATTAAGCATTACTTGTAATGAAACCATTACAAGTAATGTTGAGGACACATTAAGGACATTTTATCTTAATCGAATAAACTTTTGCTTGTTCTGTCAAATTTCCTATAAGAAGCGCACGTAAATAATAATCATTATTTGTATTATTACGTATATGTTTAATTATGCCTGCAAACATAAGTGGTAGATGGCTCTCATCAATCTGGGTAAAACCACCACTTTGTTTATTGGAGGCATGAAGTGGTGAAATCCATGTTTAGTCTCTAGAGCAAGTTTCCGGCATCCCCCCCCTTCTCCCTCAACCCATGCACGGTACTACTAGTACTAGTAAACCAGTACCATTACAAATATAAAATAGCACTAATACTATAACATAATAATACTATATAGTATAAATACTACAATATTAATACTACAATACTATAATATAATATTCACTAATACTAACACTAGGTGGTAGATGGCTCTCATCAACCGGTGCAATACCACCATTTTGCTTATTGGAGACCGAAAACAAACAAACGAAACAATTCTTACATTTCTGCTTTGATTTTAAATTCTGCTACCCACTGTTGTAAAGGATCCCAGGCGACCTGCTTCTCCTATTTAGGAGGATCTCCGCATGTGTGTATGTCAAATTAAATCTTACATTGGGATGATCAAAACTACCTCTACAATATATTCCAAGTCTGTTTCTTTAACGTTTCCTTTCCCAATGTTTGATCTTTCACCTTTGAAATTAAGTTTCGAAAACAGTGGTTTCGAAATGGTCTGAGCTACTGATGCTGCACATGTCCACTGCTAAATTTTGGCTACCAGAATCTTGGGTTGGCTTTTGCAGGAAGAGACGGTCTAATATGAGAATCCATTAGATATACTTCAGAGGTGCGTTCAGCAAGCAGCATAATATGCTAGTATATACTTTCTATTAAATAATGATCCTCGCTCTATGGGCAAACAGTAAATGTATTTGGAAAATTCTGAAAAATTCACAGAATTTGAAAATCGAAATCTGGTTCTCAGTTCAGCATATTGAAAATAGTTTACTGTGGTTAATTGCACCACTCAGTGACAAATACTGCATTAGGCTCACCTCGAGGATTACTTAGGACGGTGCGAGACATAACTATATACATTTTGCTGAAAACTTGCGGTTACTGTTTTAGCTGACCTCACTCCGAAGAGTCCATCTTAAATTAGTCTTCCTACAAGAATATACGAAAATGACTGCATTAATCTTAATTATCCAAGAAAGTCGCACTATTAAATCTCTTCCCGCTATTTTCTTGGTTGTCACAATAAGGTCAATATGTTATCCTCCCTGGTTTTATAGACGATGGCAATTTAAGATCGCTCGCTCTTCCCTCCAGGTTTTAAGAAGCTTAACACACATCAAGAGCTGCATTGTTTCTGTCCATATAAATTGGGCTGCAATTAAAAGGCAACAATTATAAATACCAGTGATGTTTTCAAATTTGTAATATCAAGTTTAATTGACTCTTACTCTAAGTGTTGCCTTTATACGTCTGTAAGCCACTCCTACGTTGAACTGAACAGCGCAGATGTACATTTCTATTTAACTGAAATGAAATCCTTGCTCATAATTTAATCTCTTCAACTTTCTCCTTAGCTTCACTATTCATTCATTAAACTTGCATGTTCTCCAACGTCCACATCTTTTCGCTTCAAATTATGTTCACACAGTAGAACTTTAAAATTACCATTAAATATATACGACTAGCATTATTATTTGGATTATTTTATTTATTTATTTATTATCATTTTTTTCCAACTTTCTCTGTAGCGGCTCGTGTACAGAAATTTTTTCTAGAACCCCAAACTTATTAATTCACTCCTGCTTTGGATTACGTAAATTAAACCCCTAGCACTGTTGCTAGGGTTTTAATTTACATTATTGATCTACAGAGCTATGCTGGTGGCAGCTTGCTACTGGTATGGCCTCCCAAGCCAGAAAGGTTTGGTTTGGTATGGCCTCCCAAGCCAGACGAAAAAAGATACCCTGGTCCTCCAGGTTGGGGGGTTGATGCAATGAATTAAGCTGTACCTGGAAGTTGTTCTAAGACCATGGACACAAAAGTGCAGTTCAATGGGTGTTCCCCTTGGTCAAAATAAGTACCTTTACAATCTACTGTTTGCAGACGATCAAGTTGTAGTAGCACAGGATGATGATGATGTAAACTACATGGGCAGAAAGTTACTAGAATTATCCAGGCTGATGGATCATCTGCGCAGGAAACTGAGAGAACTGGGTGAAGGTAGAAAGGTCATATGAATGCTTAATTCTGTGGAATAAAAATATTATTAACAAAACTAAACATCAAATATATAATGCAATATTACAAATGTTTTATTATATGGGTGTGAGACTCTGACCTTAACTGAAAGAAAAAAAAAATAAACTACTGGCCGTTGAGATGAATTTTTGGCAAAGTTCGGAAAGAAAGTCTAGGACTGAAAAAGTTAGAAATGACGTGATAAGGAATACAATGAATGTCCAAAAAACCATCATTAATAAAACAGAGGAGAAAAGATTGGAGTGGTTTGGCCATGAGAAGATATGGAGGACGACAGATTGCCCAGAGGAGCCATGGAGAAGGAAAAGAGAGAAAGACCAAGAAGGACGTGGATAGAAGGTGTGAGAGCAGCCATGAATAGAAGAGGGCTGGTGGACGGAGATTGGGAAGCTAGAAGAGATTGGGAAAAAAGAATAAAGGAATGACTTTTCGATGCTAGGTTGAGGAGAACCGTTGTAATAACGGAATAAATCCTAAGAAGAAGAAGCAGCATTGTTGCTGTTACGGGTATTGCATCAGGCATCCATGTAAAATTTTCACTGATTGCAATATGGGAATTTATATTATATATAAATACAAAGATTTCTAGTTTTAAATTTACTTTTTTTTTTACATTTTAGAAAAACTGCAGAGATTGTTAACACAATTGATATTAATATTTTACAAAATGAAGATAAAATCTTTCAATCCAAAATCCTCAGAGCGGCAACATTTTTCGTTCCTCCCCCCCTCCCCAACCTCTGGTGCAATTCAGAAGTTCGGCTGGGAGCCTAAGCTGTCAGTAAAATAAAGATCATGAAAATAAATTTTTTATTATCATTTTCTCTACTGATCAGTAATTTCTTTCTCTCAAACTCGCACTACAAAGTTCCACTGGGAGAGAACGTTTCAATTGGCGCACATTTTGTGCGCATCGTATTACAACAACACTCATATTGAAGCGACACGGGTGTCGTTATCGACCAAGACTACGCACAGATGTGGTTCTGCAGTGTATAGTGATGCATCAGACAGAGATGTGTTTATAACGTTAAGTTTGGCAGGTGTGTTTACTGGGCAAGGGAAGGGGGCGGAGAACTAGAACTCCACACTTATTCAGAGGCACCGGCATGATATTAGGTATAAAATATTTTCCCTTATCTAACTATAAAAATAGGACGAAGAAAAAATAATTTTAAATTTTTGTTTATGATATTTCAAAATGCGTTGATATTACAGTATACAAAGAACGTAGAGTCCCTTTTACAAGACTAAATGGAACGAATAAAGAAATCTAATTGTAATCTAAAAATCTAATTTTTAAGCTGCTGAGTAATAAATCCAATATCACTTAGAGAAGTTTTAGTGAATGTCCTACTTCTGGAAAATTTCTATTTAATAATCGAATAACCGAAACAATGTTTTCATCATCCTTTCCCGTTTCCACTTATCAGTCAAGTTTTCAATAAACATGAAAACTGATTGGTGCACTGCTGGAAGAAGCAGGCGGTTTTCAACTCATCAATTTCGTCAATATTCAAAGAACCATTATAAATAGCCAGTAGAAAGTAATGATAATAAAATGAGAAGCACAACATGTTTAATACCACACCATCAAATTTCATATGTTTTCGAATATAAAAAATTAAAATACAAACATTTACTCTGATCAGATAAGATTAGATCTAATCAGAAATACTTTCCTCTTCACTCTTTTTATCGATACAATTTTAAATATTAGTAAAGCTTTTCTTTAAAGCTTTTATTTCAACAGCCTTTTAGTTTTAATCACATTCTATTCACTCTGGGATAGTAATTTAAAATAAATATACAGTATGCTGCCCTCACCAAGTCGGTTTCTTGCAAGGATTGTATAGTTTTTCCCTCTAAAACTTTTTTTCGGAGGGAAAAAGAGGTAAACCGATCACAGAATAGAGTAAATTTATAGATGTTATATATTGTTGCCTCACGCTCTTAGCGTGAGGCAACGATATATACCCTTAGCTGCCACAGCGATATATCTAAAACCAACAACCTGATACCTGATTGTGACTTAAACCAGTTTAATTCCAAATGGTACCAAATCAATTTAAGTTCAAGTAACAGGATAAAATGTGGCCTTTGATTTTTTATGCTTAATCAGAATTTATGAATTTAATTTTACTTATATATGCTTAATCAGAATTTGTCTAGAGTTCTTAGATTTATGCTCAGTATTGAATTAGACGATATTAAGCCTTTGGTATTGAAAATATTCTTCTTGGGGTACTTACTTTTTCCTCTGCCTCCAAACCGCGCGCGCGCACGCACACAACGAGACGAAGAATACACGCATTTCAGATAAAGGGCCTGTATTTTTTTTTAAATCCAACATAGAAAAATTTCCTGCTCCCACATCGCTTTCTTCACGGTGATGAAGTACGGAGATACAAAAAACAAAATAAAAGAATCTTTTACGATGTGTTTGTTTGCCCCAAATATTTTGGAAGCGTAGTTTTGTATCTCCATATATTTTTATGCAAACATCAGAAAGAATCTCTAAAGAAGGAATAGAAAATTACTTCAAGCATACAGCTCTTGATTTATCTAAAGTATCCTAAGTTATATTTAAAATTACATTTCATCTCAACCAGCAACGAATCTGTAGGATAAAATAAACTCAGAAGACTAAAAATGAACCCATTGATTTTTTTTTAAATGATTGCTATAATACATGCATTAAGGATAATTTAGACACAGAAAGAAAGGAAGAAAATTATAGAAATATGTTGGGCTTCCGTAATAACACAAGTAGCGGAAGTATTAAAGAAAATAAAAACCACAGCAGGACCCAAGTCTGATTTATGGGACCTCATATAAAATCCAAGACATGACCATATCTTGATATAATAAACAAGTTATTCCTATCCATTCATGCTAAATAATAAACAAACTGAACACGCTCCTTTATCAATTTTTGGATGACTTTCAGATTCAAATAAGAATTTCTAAAAATATGTATGCAGAAGGAAAGAAATATTGCATTTATAGTATGAGGCCATAATAAAGTTTTTTTTTTTAAATTAAAACTACAAAAAAAACACATTAGTTTTAATACGGAGCATTTTGTAAAAGTTATTCCATATCTATTGATTACACAGTTCATGTTAAGTAACTTTCCTTCTTTCTTTTTTTTTTTTTTTTTTTTTGTTTTTTTAAACAAGTATGCAGACAGAGCAGCTCAGCAGACGAATACACGCACTTCCGCTGATGACAGAGTTACACAGAGCAAAAAAAAAAAAACACAGGAATGAAGCCAAGGGTTCAACCAGTGCCAAAAGATGTTTCTCTTCCGGGTTACAACTACGATAATTTGTATCCCCCGAGTTTACACCCTTCCTTCAAAGCAAGGAATACAATTAAAATACCACACAAACAGATTTTAATACCGCGTAAATCGACCAATCGAAAGTAATTTCTTACAGAGGGGAGGGAAAGTTCAGTAAGAAAAATATTACAGTATCCGATGGGACGTAATTGCGAAACTTTCGTTTTACCATCATCAATATTCAACTTATCAGTGACTATCATATACCAAGTGACTATCATATACCAAAATATTCGCTCCTTTAAAGATCTTATCACCCCTTTGAATGTATTAAGTCTATATTCAATTTTATAGTAATAGCCAGCCAGTAATAAGGCAGCCTCGTGATTGTATTTTTACTTCCTTCTGTTTAAACTATTTTTATCCCTTTTTGCGCTTTTATCTACTATTCCAATGGTTAAAGAGTCAAAAGATAAATCTGAATTTCTCTGGTTCGATATATTTGACAAAGATATGGTTAACGTTCTGATAATTTCACGAAAGGAAAAATCCCCTGCTCTGCACACTTTTCTTGTAATGGTTATTTATCAAAGTCTGATTAAGTGCAACTCAGGCCGGAAGAACTGCAGAACATGAAATACAATTTTCTTACAAGAAAAATTTTAAATGGCTGCATTTCCACATGTAACAACTAGTTGGAAATTTCAGAAAAACTCTTATGAAATATAATGAAATTTGAAAATAATTTATGAATTATTTTGAAATTTGTAACTAGTTGCTTCTTCCCTGTATATTCCCTGCAAGACACGGAGACAATACAGGGAAGAAGCAAATAATTGTTTGTAGCACATTCAATTCTCTGTTCGTTATTATATAACTAGCAGAAGATTAACGATTTATCCAGGTCCGAGCCGCCTTTCAGCATGGCCCCCGAAAGTGGCTAAATGCTCCAGTAATCATTATTTTGAGAAGCCACATAAAATGAAATGGAAATATGCATTTCATTTGAATGCTTTCAAAGATCATAACAGGAAAATGTTTATAAAAAAATTGTCTGTTAGGACCTAATATCTTCACCCCAGGGTGCGCCCCTGAATAAAATCATACAGATCTTTTATGCACACCCTGTATATACATATGTTTTAATGTCTATTATTATGATTATTATTAGTAATAATAATAAATAATACTTCATTTTAAATTTTAAAAAATGACACAAGTTAACACAGTAAACAGAACTTTACAAATATTAATTGCAAAAGAGACTGGGGACTTTGATGGGATAAAGGCAGCCCTGACCAAGGTGAGTGAACCTTCATTTCTTACACCTATTTTCTCATTCTATTAGACCATACCCCTCTCCACCCTTTGCCTGCCAGTGACAAGGAAGTAGGTCACATGATAATTTCCTTCAGTAAACCGAATTTCAAACAGAAAAAAAAATCGATCTTTAAAAATTTCTCGAATGATCTCTATGGAAATCAACTCTGATTAAAGCAATTAGAAATCCCGTACATCCCGTACCCAAGTGAATTTTTGAAAATTTTAATCAGAAGAAACCTTTTAAAGCTCTATTTCTAAAATTCTACTTCGTAATAGGGAGTTTTAAAGCACAATACTGATCTCGTGTGACAAATAAGGAAAAATATTTAATATTTATGCCATTTCTAGACCTAACTAATACTGATGTCTATGAAGATCAATTTTAAATTTAAAATACTGTAGCTATAAATCTATTTCAAGCAAAATAACAGTATGTGAAAATACACTCAGAATATATTTCAAAATACTACTAATGCTCATAATAATAAACTTTAAATTCACTTGACTTACAAGACTTATCAATGAAGGAGTTTTCCTCTTAATCATGCTTTATTTTCTGTTTAATAAATCCAAAATGAATCGAAATTGCAGGGAGCCTAAGCTGGGCACAGTCGTTCGTTCGATGGCGTACGTAATTATTTCCAAACTACATGGGTACACACCGCTACGAGATTGCTGCACTCTCTAAGTATATATAGTGTCTGGGACTAAAGCAGAGGAAGAATGAGAGGCACGTTTAACTTCCAATTCACCAGCAGGGCTTTGCATTTGGCGCAGCGCCGATAACCTGCTTTCTCTCGTAAGCATGTAGTATTTAGGTTCAACTTTGTTGAGCTAATTTCTATTTCGAACCCTGATCACGACGGCCTGAGTTCATACGAAGGTCAAGGACAGCGACAAAGTGAAGCAAATTATCAATATTTGGCATACACTAATATGGGAAAACACAAAAGGTGACTTTTGTGTTTTTTTATGTACCTTTTAGTGATATTCACTAAGTATATTCCTCATAAAGTTGAGCACATGTCATGGCAATCGTATAAACCTAATATCATGTAATATGAGAAATTCTCGAATTTTTGCATGCTTTACTTCTGCCATTTTGCCAAATATACAGAGTGTACATAACATGCAGAACCCACTTTAGGGATGGATTTAGGTTCTAAAAACAATAAAAAAAAATTAATGTAAATAGATTTGATTTCGCCTTGTTTCCGAGTTACAGCCATTTTTGTGCTTCAGTAGTTCTTACCACAAACTGAGTAAGCAGAGTCGGCTCCATCCAACTGTTAATCCAACAACTCTTTGAGTGTTCACTCAAAGAACACTTGTAAACAAGTGTTCTTTGAGTGATTTCAGTTAGTTCTCCTGACAAGGGCGCTACATTTGAAGATTGTTATTAACGTTTTGATACTGTGCATTTGCTGTAATAATGGAGGCTTATTCAATTCGAGAGAGGGCAGACATGGATCTCAATGTATGGACTTGCTAGATGCAATGCAGCCGAGGCAAGACGTCCTAAAAACTTCCCTAATCGTCATGTGCTAAATAAGACCTTTCAGAGAATATATGAAAGCCTTGCCGTAACTGGTTCGTTCATAAAACAGGTTTCAGGTGGTGGTAGACCCATCAGCACCAGAGCAGCAAATCCGACACACACTAAAACTTTTGAGCAGGTGAAGTCTATGATGAGGCGTTTGCAGGTTTGTTTACATGAACTACATGAAACTTGTTAACATGAACCTATGTTTATATGAACCTTTGTATTCAGGCGCACGGTGGTCATTTTGAATTTCTGTAAACGTAAGCAGGTAATTACTGGGTCATAAAAATGGCTGTAATTTGGAAACACGGCGAAATGAAACCTATGTTTTCATGAACCTTTTTTTTTTTTTTTTTTTTTTTAATTGTTTTTACGTCCTGAATCCATTCTTGAAGTGGGTCCCACATGTTATGATACATCCTATATATTTGGTAAAAGGCCAAGAAGTGACCAAATATTCAGAAAATTTTCATATAATTTCTCCATCGTCCGAATATAACAAACGTACCCTAACCTAATGGCCACAAATGCCAAGCGGGATCGAGACTTAATGTGAAAGCAGATCTTAGAATATTTTTTCTTTTCTTTCTTCTCGTTTTTTTTTTTTTTTTGTCAAACAGCCCAATAGCATAATATGATAAACAAAGAACAAAATACTGGCATAATCCCCCTTCCCTAATATAAACGAAAAAGAAAATTCGCTCATACGTTATTTTCGCCTCTGCTGTTTTCTACAATATGGTATTCAATCTGTAAAACTGGAATTGTCATGACAGTATCAACTGCTATATCTATCTCATAAATTAGTTTCACTAATGGGAAACATAATAACATTCACCAACACAGTGTTTTCGTTGCAGAGGCAGTTAAGACACTTTGTACCTCTTCCATCCGCATCCAG
This sequence comes from Mastigoproctus giganteus, assembly GCF_048544385.1. NCBI lineage: Eukaryota > Metazoa > Arthropoda > Arachnida > Uropygi > Thelyphonidae > Mastigoproctus > Mastigoproctus giganteus. The sequence continues at coordinate 83,314,511 of NC_143577.1, read as the reverse complement.
GAGGATATGAGGCAAAGATTGCAGAAAATCAATGACGCTCGCAGACAGTACGGTGTAAAAACATGACGAAGCACTTTCTCAATATTAACGGCGCCAGTTTATTTACAAAAGTCATCCTCGTTGGAGACGGTAACGCGACAAGGGACTCAGATACCATTATTCGGTCTAACCTTTATCGAGTGCAAGCAATTTTTTAAGCACTTACTTACTTGTAGCTTAATCCCGTTTCTTTTAGTTGTTTATCAAGTTCTGCTGTGTCAACTAGTTGGAGTATTTTCTCGCAAGAAAAATTGGGCACGATCTTGTGTGAGCTGCTTCCCACATTCTTGGAGTTCCATTTAGACGTGCTTCAGAGGAAGATAAAAGAGACAACGTGATGAAGAGATTAAAGATACAACACGTGCTAGTCATTAAGTTAAGAGACCTAATGCGATAGTTTTATTGTGTGAGCTTCTTCAGGAGATAAAAATACCAGCTGAATATCATTACATACCAGATGTGAGAGGAATTCTCACAACAAATCACAGAAGGAATATTGTATCTTATAACCACGTTCTTCTTGCAATAAACATTACAGTTATAAAATCTTTTGGGGACCTTTTCGTAATTTATATAATAAACTCTACTACAGATCCTTTACAAAAGATACAGTACTCATTATAGCAAAAGAACTTACTGTTTCATCTCTGAAGATAGCCAGCATTTGTAAATAGCAAACAATTTGTTACTGTACTACGTTCAAAGCGTTAACTTTCTATTAGACTGATATTAACCACCATCATAAAAATGAACGGGTATTTTTTTAGAATTAAAATCAAAACTTGTTAGAAGTTAGAGAGATTTTCAAATGACGCATTCAGGGCGGCAGCAGCACCCGGAGCCACTGATGTGCCAAAAAAAAAAAAAAAAAACCGAGTCGCTCTTTTCCATAAAAAAATAGTAGTAATTTCCGTATCCCTCGCACACCGGCTAGCGATAGCTCTGAAAACACTTCAGAAGTTAAACGACTTGTTTATGGAAACAAAATTGGCTTAAAAGGATTAATGAAAAAAGAAAATTTATCGATGATGCAAGAGACGGACACCAGACAAATTACAAGACTGATGAATTGTTCAAAGGGCGAACAATTTTTATTTAATTCATTTGGACAAAGACTTCATCATCATCATCAGCCATTTTCAATCCACTGCAGGATGAAGGCCTCTCCAGCAACTTTTCAGTTCCTTCTGTTTTGAGCACTGGCCATCCATCCATTTACTACCCACAAACTCATGAATTTCATCTATCCATTTCCGCCTTTGTCTTCCAGGTTTTCTTCTAGCTCCTCTTGGATACCATTCTGTTATTTTCTTAGCCCATCTGTCATCATGTCTTCGAGCTATGTGTCTTGCCCAAGACCATTTTAGTTCTTTAGTTTTGATAAGAATGTCCTTTACTTGAGTTTGCTGCCTAATCCACGTGTTTCTCTTCTTATCTAACAGTCTGATTCCCAATATAATTCGTTCCATTCTTCGCTGTGTAGTTCTCAGCTTTTCTTCCATTCTTTTGGTGAGTGCCCAAGTTTCACTTCCATAAGTCATGGTGGGGAGTATACATTGGTTCATTATTTTACGTTTCAGACAAACTGGGATATTGCTCTTCAGTATGTGACTACATTTCCTGAATGCTATCCATCCAAAATTTATTCTTCTCTTGACTTCCAGCCATTTATCATTATTACAGCTAATAACTTGTCCCAGATAAGTATATGACTCCACCTTTTCAATTACTGTTCCTTCAATCATTATTTCCCTTTCTGTGGCATACTTGTTCAACATTAATTTTAGCCATATTCATCTTTAGTCCAAAATCCTTACTAACTGTGCATAACTGATTAAGATTTTCCTCTAATTCTTTGGGATCGTGGCTTATGACCACAATGTCATCTGCAAATCGTAAATGGTTTAGGTACTCTCCGTTCACATTGACTCCTTTCTGCGACCAGTCTAATCTTCTGAAAGCTTCCTCAAAGGCAGCAGCAAACAGCTTCGGAGATATTGCGTCTCCTTATCGAACTCCTTTCTCAATTTTAAATTTCCTACTGTCATTGTCTAGTCTAATAAAGGAGGTAGCACTCTCATATATTTTCTTCAAAATCATAATATGTGGTGTATCTATGCCTTGTCTTTCCAGTGCCCGAAATGAATATAAAACACCATAACGAATATAATGGTGTTTTATATTCATTTGCTTTCTCCATTAGCTGTGATATTACATGAAGGTGATCCATAGTTGAGAATCGTGTCCTAAAGCCAGCTTGCTCTTTGGGTTGATTCTCATCAAGTATTCTTTCTAATCTGTTAGTAATGACAATTGTGAACAACTTGTAGATGTGGGATAACAAGCTAATTGCTCTATAATTTCCGATTTCTAATTTATCTCCTTTCTTATGCAGCAAAACTATGATTGCATTATTCCACTGCTTAGGCATCACACCTTTTCTAATGCACTTTGTGAAGAGCCTTGCCAGTTTTTGTGTTATGTCTCTTCCTCCCAATTTTAACAACTCTACGGTAACTTCATCTTCCCCAGGGGCTTTCTGATTCTTCATTTTCTTCAATGCATGTTCTACCTCATCAGGAAGAATACCGGGTACGTCGTATGTGTTGCTACTTTTCAATCCATCTTTCCCACTGCCTGCTGGCACATTCCCCTGCTCCTTGTATAATTCTCTATAGTAGTCTTCTGCTGTTTGAATTATGCTTTCTCTGCTGTTTATAAGTATACCATCGCTATTCTTCAGTTTCAGCATAATTTATCTTTCTGTATTACTGCTCATGGCTGCTGATTTAAATCCTTTGTTTTCCCTTAATGCTTGTTCTACTTTTCTTGTGTTAAATCTTCTTATGTCCTCTCTGAGTCTCTTTCTAATGGCTTTGCATAACTCAGTATACTCAATTTTCTCCCTGTCAGTGTTTTTCTTGCTTTTCATTTGTCGTCTTCGGTTCATCATGACAAGTGTTTCTTGACTAATTTTTTCTTCTTTGGATTTCTGTTTCCCTATAGGTTTCTTGGGCTTTATCACTTCCAGAAAGTTGTAATATTCCACGTCGATATCTTGGTCCTGAGCAGTCTGCAGAAGATCAAACTTGTTCTTAAGTTCCAGCACATACTGCTTTTTCTCCTCTTCTGAGAAAGACGTAGACAAAGACGTAGCTTTCGACAATTAAGTGCCTCGGTCAATTGAATGGACGAACAGATTCTTCACTAAGACTATACGCGACATCATAAAGTGCTAATTTTGAGGTTTTTCTGAAAAAAAAAAAAAAAAAAAAAGGCTCTTTTTCCTTCAATTTCTTTTTGTAGGAAAAAAAATCAAAACATAGAAAAGAAAAATCAAAGTCCAGAGATGAGTTTCATTAAGTAAACCAAAGAAACAACGGAAACACAAAATTATTTATCCACCATCCCACCTACCCTGTTCGTTGCTAAGCTGCTTATAATACCTTTACAATCTACTACCACGTCACAATAATGAAGCGTCCAACCTATAGAACTAGGCGGCTAGCGATTATTCAGTTCAAAAATTAATTCATCTAGTTCTGTGTAATATCAAATTCGATTTCTCATCAAGATCTTCAGTACAATATAATGTCCTTTTAGATTCAAAACTCGAAATATATATCGTAGAAAAACATATATTGAAGTTGTTGTAAAAGGGTTTTAGGAGCATCAGCGACTAAGGCCATATTACACAGTCTATACGAAAAATAATTTTCTGTTTGCTAGACGAAAAAATCATGCCACCCTTGCTTGCGCTGCGCGGTAGCACAGTGGTATCGTTATCGTCCTCTCCACACCGGGTGAAGAACTTTTATAGGCTTTTTTCACTCTGTGAGTTAGTCGGTTTCAGGCGTGGATAGAGAAGAAGTTTTTTCCCCCAGAAAATCTGGGGTTTACGTCCAGTGAAGCAGGAAAATCGACCAGAGAACACGCGCAATTTACAAACACAATACACATGAGTAGTTGAAAGTTTTTTTTTTTTTTTTCCCCGTTGCCTGAGACCGACCAACTCAACCACTTTGTGAAAAAGACCATAAAAAATCTTCATGTCATCGACGGAACTCGAACTCAGTCATTTACACACGGCGTGGGGAGGACGGCAATCCTACGAGTTGTGCAGCAGATCTAGCACCATCAGACTTTCACCTATTTCCTAATTAAAAAAAAAAAAAAAAAAAAAAAAATATATATATATTTGCTATATTCATTATATATATAAATACGTTCATCATGCGCGTATACTACGACATGTGTATATATATAGGACGGCACCTAGAACGGCTGTTCAACTCCGCCTCGTGTCTCTGTGAAGAACAGAATCTACTGTAAAAGGGCCAGAAATACAGTATACAGTACCTGGCCTCTTGACTACCCAGAAGCATCAGTCACCTGGAAAGATGATTCTGGGTACTCGTACGAAATAACTGAGCTAGAGATCGATATGGCAATGCACAGGATGAAACTACATACCAAGTGGCTGGAACGGTTACCGACTATTACAATCGCCGAACAGCGAATAGCGGACCAAAAACAAATGATGAACCTGAGAGCTCCTGCAATCTTTGAAACAAAAAAAATAAAAAATAAAATAATAATAATAAAATAAATAAAATCAAGCAAAATGTGAGGACCAATCACAAAGAACATGAGAGCGGCTTTGAAATTTGGACCATCCACCGTACTCAACAGATCTAGCACCATCAGACTTTCACCTATTTCCTAATTAAAAAAAAAAAAAAAAAAAAAAAAAATATATATATATATATATATATATATTTGCTATATTCATTATATATATACACCTGGCTGGCATTCGTTTTCTACGCTGACAGTGATGTCATTGCTACATTGGATGCATTCCTGGAGGCTCGCAGCTGGAATAACGCAATGCAGCATCGATGGCAAAAGTGTATCGACCAAAAAGGGAACTGTGTTAAAAAAGTAACGTTACTGTGTTAAAAAAGTAACGTTTCAAATTCACGTTCACGCTCGGACCACGAACTATTCAAACGCTCCTCGTACACCTCAATCAGATCTATTCGCAGTTACCTAGTGTCCAGACTTTTTAATTTGCTGAACTGAAGCCTTTCCTGGTACGAGCATTCGTGTTAATAGAATAGAAAAATTAACCAACCATGAAAAGTGCTTCGACGCTTATTAAACTGACTGTTTTTGACTGATTTGTGTAGTGAGATCAAAATGTGTGGTCTCATGTGTGATCGCAGATTTTTTCCCTACTCTTTATTCTGAAAAATAAAATTCGAAACAGAACATATATTTTCTTGACTCCAATGTAATTAAACCTATCATTATAAAATAGTGTTATTAACTAATTAAACTAGTCTAAGCATCAACATATTCAAAAATATAAACCATGTCAATAATTTCATTGATTTAGGTTCCAATATCTACTTTCTTATTGAACGATACGCAGTCCTGGAGGGAAGCCAAGTAATGCTAATGCTTATGAACCAAGGCTAACCGCATTAAAGAGGCTATTAATTTCTACTCGAACTAAGTATATAAATACTTTTAAATCCTACGTAGTTCCACATAGGCATTTCTCATAACTAATCAACAAAGATCGAATTTTTGGTAGTGAATTTTTTTAAGAGAACAGTTATCTGGACTCCAAGTTGAAGTATGGATTGCAATGATCGGAGGAAAAAGCATTATTCATTAATGAACAGCGTAACTGTAAAATTTTTATAAGTCCTTCGCTTGTCATGTGGTTCCTTTTTAATATTAAAGTGAACTTACTGAACTCCGTCATAATCAAAAGTGTACTCTTATACAACTAAACATATTTTAACTAATTCATTTCTTGAGCATTCCTAAGTTTTCTGTAGAAACATATCCATGGAACATCCACTTAACTTTTCCGATCTAGCGTTGCCGCTCGTTCGAACGTAAATCTAATCATCTACCTGAATATGGAAAAAAATTTCATACCTGAACAACTTCGCAAATTCTTTTGCTTTCGCTTGTGAAATTGACTTTCATTTCGGAACGTTCAAATTTTATTCACACTAAATTCCTCCACCCTGGGATGTTTTAATGGATTTCTGAGATTTCTTGGTTCTTCTAGTTTTTTTTTTTTTTATACAACTTATATATATCACTACAGTAACAGCAGTACGAGAAAGTACAGTATAATGAGAAAAGTTTTAGAAGAAAACTTAAATGGGATAAAAACATAAAAGAATAACTGTTTCTAACTTGCTTTAAACTCATTTGCAAAAAAAAATTCAAAAATACACATGTGAGCGCTACGTTACGATGGAGTTTTTTTTTTTTTTTTTTTTTTTTTTGTTAAGTAGGCTTTTCGGGAATTTTCTACACAAGAACTAATTTACTTAGAAAAATTCCAACACACCACAAAAAAGGGAGGGGAAAAAAACTGATCACCTGCCATCAAAGTTTCACACCATTTTGGATTTTATCGCCTACGACAGAGTCCTCATTTCGCTTTAGAGAACCGTTCGAACTATCTTTTCCTATACATTTGGTGGTTTCATGCTTTTTGTGTGTTTTCTAAGCTTCATATAATAATATTGGAAAAAACAATAATACTCTTCATTGCCAAAAACATGAGCCGTGAATGGCAATATGTTGCAACTATTTATATTTTTACATATATTAAAAATTATAACAGCAGTCAACAAAATATAAGCGAGGATGAGGGTATTAATCGGTATTATTAACTTTAATCAAAAAGCGTTAATCTCAACTCCTTATGGTCAATTAAATCAACAATAAAAAAAATTCGTTGCCCTTAAGGAAATGCGACAATAGATTAAAATTCTAGACTACAAAAAATACTATCAAGAAACAGCCAATGTATTAAAAGACAGGCGTAATTTTATATAATTCAACAATACAAAATAATGGTGATTAATAAATTTGAAAATTTAGTTCAGGAAAACAATACATGCAAATTCTATATGTAATACAAAATATGGCACAGAAAATCTGAGTTTTTTGTAATATTAACTTCTGGTATAGTTATTTCAGTGTGTTGTGTTGTGTTGTGTAGATAGTAGCACACATCAAGCATAGCTGCAAGAGCGGAAAAAGCGCTTTGTGTTTTCTCATTTCTTGAAACAAAATCTGCCCATTTCGTCTGATCAATGCTAGCAAAGTGTAGGACTGCGTAAAAGCACGTGCCACTCATACCGCATATGTCACGCCAATGCATCACTTGTCAGGGACGCACTAGCCAGGGTATGACAGGAACTCAAATATCTGGTGGTACTCATCTTTAAATGATCGATGGGACTCGAATTGAACACCAGTAAACTTTTAGGAGACTTAAAAATTGTACAGTTGTTCCACACTTTGAATTACAAATTGAAACAGAGAACAGCAGTCCATATTTTCGCTACAATAAAAATTCGAACTGGTTCCCCTGTTTGTAGTAATGATAATCATGTAATGCATATTTTGACAACTATGGTGATACACAAAAATACTGAATGAGCGATGTCGTTAAGCATTCTTATGATCCTGTTCTTGATCATTTTTGTTTCATCAACCAATCGAGCCATAGTACGTCAGTTCTTTGGTACTCCAGTTCATTCACATTTTTAGTAATGTATATAAATCAGATATACTAGTAGCAACTGCAAATGATGCAAGAAAGCAAGCCTACATCAGCAAAAAAAAAAAAAAAAAAAAAGAAAAGAAAAGAAACCTACACAGTTCACCCATCAGTAGCCTGCAAGTATCTGTCTAGTTCTTCCTTGAATTTATTCATTTATTCAACCCATCCACTTCCACAACAATCAAGCCTGTTCCAACAATCAACCACCGCTGGCTGAAGGCAAATTTCCGCTGATCTATCCTGCAACCATCCTTCCTCAACTTGAATCGATGCCCCCTCGTGTGTGTAGTCTCAGCAAGTGGAAGAATGCAATTAACATTCAGCTTATTCAATCCATTCAAGGTCTTAAACCTCCTCAGTCAGGTCCCCCAGCAGGTTTCTAGTCTCGAGACGCTGCCATTTGCAGAACTGAAGCCTTTCTAGATAAGAACACCCTTTTGTTCCCTCCACCTATCTGGTTGCCCTTCTCTGCACCCGTTCCAGCAAATCTACATCCTTCCTAAAGTGTGGCTTCCAAGACCTGTATACAGTACTCAAGATGCGGCCTAATCATGGCCTTATACAAATAATAATAATAAAATTCTTTATTCATAGAAATGTAGGTCACGATTCACGCTACAGGCAACCAGAGGAATCTTACAATTAACTATACACATTACATTCAGTACATAAACTATGTGGGTACACAGCAAATACATAGACAGTGCAATATACACAGCTAATATTCCAATCAATGGATTTTATAGTTATTATAATAGATTGATTATACAGAGCTTATATTACATTAAAGTACATAGATTTTATAGTTACTATATCCAAGCTGCAACACATTGAGGCAGTCCGGAAACTTTCACTGGGAGTTGACTAGTTCCGCTGACAATTGCAGGAATGTTGAATGCACTTGACTATGGATTTGCGCTTTTCTTCTCTGTAGACAAAATCTCTGGACCACATATCCAAATCAATGTTTGCAGAGTTCAGCGCGCCGATGATGCTGTTCAGAAAGTGCCGCTTGAAGGTCGAGAGCTTCTGCAGGTTAGAACAGAGCACTGTTCTAACACGCCCTCTGTAGCCGAGTGGGCAGGAGCGGGAGTGCAGTAGTACACGCTCTTTGAGTAGACCGGGGTTCAAGCCCCTGAATACGGTCGATCTGCCAACCCGCACTGGACCAGCGTGGCAGATTATGGTCCATTTTTCCCTCAGCATGAATTGTTGAGGAGGCTTCCACCCTGCAGTGGGTTGATAATGGCTGCACTTTACTTTTTTTTACTTTTACTGTTCTAACCTGCAGAGGCCAGGGTGTATCTCAGATTTATGCAGAGATGTGATTTTGATGTTGTATAGGGTAGGTGAGCCCAATTGTTGGCCCACTTTAGGACCCAGAATTCCAAACCCCAGAGTATCTTCAGACTGGACATAGGAGCAGTCGACCAAACTTCTATACCATAACTGATGATAGAACAAAAGTAGTAGAGGAGAAATTTTCTGACTGTTTCCTTGTTGTGCGCTCTACAGAGATCAAGTTTCATACCCCAGAAAGCCCGTAATGCTCTTGAACGAAGTTGCTGGATTTGTTCCTTATACGTTAGGTTTTCGTCCATTACCACTTCAAGGAATTTTACTGAATGAATGGGGACGAGAACATGCCCCGCAATGGAGGGCTGCAGAGAGGCTGCTGGATTGAGGTCTGCTTGTGCTCTAGGTGAGAAAATGATATATTTGGACTTTTCAGGGTTTATTTTAAGCCCAAAATAAGTAGCGTATTCACAGAAAGAGGATAGATATTTGTTCAAGATGATAGAATTCGATAATTCCTCTGCCTGGTCCGGTGAGGTGTTAGCCGGGCTTGAGAGGTAACATACAATGTCGTCGGCGTAGGCCATAAACGCCGATATTTCATTCATTAATGGAATAAATATTGCTGTGAAAAAAGCAGTGCCGACAACGATCCACCTTGGGGTATACCGACTTCCACCTGTTTTGTGATGCAGTTATTCCCTTGCTGAAAGGTAAGGCACCTCTTGGTCAGCAAATTTCTGAGGAGCTTCGAGACATTACCCGTGAAACCGTAGTATTTCTCCAGGAGGCACATAAGTGGCTTAACTTGCACTGAGTCGAAGGCCGCTTTCAGATCGAGAAAAACAGCATGCATAACATAGCCTTGCTCCCAGGTTTGAAGGGTTTTCAAATTCAGAGCCTGTATGCATGTTATCAGCGATCTTTGTGAGAGCGCGTAATGTGTATGCTGAGGTCTCTGGGAAAGGATCTGATTGGCAACCACTTTAAACAAGCACTTCTCCAGGCATTTGAGAAAAGGGGAGGAGATTGAAATAGGCCATTAGTCAGCAGAAGAGGTCGGATTCAGCACCTTTGGAACTGGGATAACTCTATAATTTAGCGAAACGTTTAGGACGACTCCCTGTTGTAAAATTCTATTAAACAACTTTGTCAGCTCGTCGCTGATGAAGTAGAAGGCAACTTTAAGGCAAAAGGTGGGAATAGAGTCACTTCCCATTGATCTTTTATTGGACAGGGCGTTGATGGCTTTGATTAGCTCCTCTTCGCCAATCGTCACGTTAATCTGATGTCGCAGCTTCCTCTATATCTATTTCACTGAAAGTTCGCCAGGGGCAGAGCCTAAAGAGATCCATTGCTGTTTCAATTTTTAGGTATTTTGGATCATATACAGTTTTCCTGATCTTTTCAATCGAGGTCGATTGGTTTGGTTGGTTATAGCATTCTTTCAACAGGATCAGATAAGCTTCAATTGGCCTGGGGTCGGAGGGAAATGCCGAATTAGAACTGATTGCAGCTTCAACACTCCCATGGCTGGAAAAGATTCTCTGTAATGTGGCTTCTCCTCGAGAGGGGGGGAACACAGATGCAATGGATGTTGAGACTCGACAGATCCGAAATTAACTGATCGAGGAGCTTTGATGCAGCAGGCAGGGGCAGGTTGAAGTCTCCGAGAATTATTACTTTCTGGTTCCACTTGATATAGGTCAGAAGCCAAGCAGAAAAATTAGTAATGCATTGGTCTGCAACGGGTGGGGGTAAGTAAACTGCACATAGTAGCAACTGTAGTCCATCGACTAGATAGCAGCCCAGTGTAGCCTCAAAATCGTTACCAGGGTATACACAAGCCTTGATCAGAGGGAACCGTTGCCTTTGGCAGATTAAGACTCCGCCTCCTTTCCTATCTTTCCTGTTCGCCAGAACAGACTGATAACCAATGTTGGTGGTTAAAGGCGATATGTCCATATCATCACGAAGCCAGGTTCAATAAGGATAACAAAGTCGTAATCAGCACTTAGAAGTATGTCAATCAGGGCATTGAGCTTGTTTTTCAGGCTCCTGATGTTCTGCATGAAGCATTTCACATGTTTATCGTTGACAGGCTTGATCTGGATTAAGTTTCTAGGGTTCCTTTCCCTGAGGATGGTGGCTGATTGAAGGTGGATTCCTCTTGAGGAGGGTGTGGCACCAGGGCCCACCCTACTAGTAATGTGCACTTGTATCTGGTTATCAGACTTGACAAGATGATTGCAGGATTTAGTCAGCACGGTGGCTGCTCTTCTTTCATTAGGTTGAAAGGTACAGTCTGGTTTGCTGCCTAGCTATGCAGAGAGATGCACCGGCTACGCAAATGGATATGCGTAGTTTTGAGATTCTGGTCAATCAAAACCATAACCTCAATTACTGGTCAAGTTAACGGAAATCCTGATTCTGAAGAGCTGAAATTAGGTCGAATCTAATTTGCTGATCTGATTTGCACGTTGTTTCAATTCTGTCGAACATTGTGGTTGTTTGAAGCCACTTACTTTGCAAGACCTTTTCTTAAAAGGTCTTGCAATGATAAAAAGATATAGCAAGTGTAGCGAAATTTAAAGTTACATAAAATACGGTTCTAATACATTACTGTGCTGTATTTTACATAAAAGACTATATTCATGGTACACCGAAGAGTGATTACCACTGAACTTAACATAGCTTTCGTAATGTCATGGCACACTTCAAGAAGTAAGCTGCATACCAAAGTTCCGGGGGTTGCAATTTGGGAATCACTGATACCCATCAAAGTTTTATTAGTAAATTAATAAGAGGAGTTGCATTGTCAGCTTCAGGAAGGAAAATCGTTTTGAATATTTTCGTTAGATTCTTTTAATTGCGTTAATTTGTATTTTAATTGTTTTGAATTGATTTTGAATTGTGTTAAATTGATTATTTAATTATTTATAATTTACTTTAATAATTTATATTTTACTTTAATGTACCGGTAAGTTGTCGATTTTTTCGTTTTTTCCGTTTTAATTTCTGGAGGGTATCATACGGAAGTGTTCCACGTACTATATTGAGGTAAACTCCTCTTATTAATTTACTAATATCATTATCAACGTAGAACATATTGAGTATTACAGCTCTGATTCATACTATCCATCAAAGTTTTATAAAATTTCCATTTTTTTTCCCTCTACAGTACAGTTCTCGCAAGTTTCAATTATGCTTTAACTATACGGTTTTAACCATATAGTTAAAGCATAATTTGAACTTGCAAGAGGTGAAATTCTCTTCTTCACTGGTATACATTATTTATTTATTTAATCAAAATTGAATCAAATATTGTTCCACCCAGTCAGCTAGAATATGTACTTTATCCACTTCACAGAATTTTTTGAAGCGAAAGATTTAACTACCGAAACAACAGAATATCAAAAAAATAAAAGAGCCAATGCAATCCCCCTTAAGGATCCCATTTAGCTGCTAATCCGATTAATGCATGTTTGAATATAAGTGAAAGAATATTAAGCAGTCAGAGCATACACAAAACATAACGGTGAGGTTGTAAGAGGGGTACAAAAGAAAAGGAAAGGATATTAATAGCTTACTCAACTAATACATTACTTGGGGGAAATCGATACAGAAACTATTGTAAATACTTAAGGGGAAAAAAAAGCGCACAGGATAATTTATCAAGATTACAGCCGACGCGAAGGCAATCTTCGAAATAAGAAAGAGCCTTCTCAATAATAAATGGGATAAACTAGTCTGAAATTAGCAGAATACTTTGAACTGCGTCTGTTTTATTTATTATACCTGCTACTAGTATCCAAGCAGGTTTATTTCTCCCTCTGCTTCACAACTGCTAGCAATTCCACACTGAATTAACTCTAATTATTGAAAAATCTTCCAATTCCTCCTACTTATTTTCTGCCTCTGAACACTATTTCGCAATGTGCATCATTTCCCTTGTTCCATTATTCAATGCCAGTACATAGCGTTTCTTATTTTCAGTTTCACTCACACGATCTCAGGGAAATGATATCTTAATAAATAACGAAATACGATTTTCCAGATGTGGCGCGGCATGTCTAACAGAAAAGGCACAGCGGACTTGCTTGGTTTTTTGATGGCTAGAAATAATTTACGAGAAAGAAACATCAAAACACAGCAACACTTTTGAAACTGAATCTAATTGCTTTCTTTGACATTGGAAAGATTACGAAACTAGAGTTGTACTGGAAACATTTCGTATAAAACTTTCATACTCGCTCTTTCCGTACGAGATGTTGCTCCAAGTTGTTGATAACACATGCCGATTAAGTTTGTAGATTTCTTCAAACTGTGATCGGAACTTCCGAATCATGACACAGTAGACTTCTCAGTTGACCGAAACTGCTTGGCAGGTTCCATATTCGAAAAGAAAGGCCCAATAATCTTAAAACTCGAAACAGCACACCACAGTGTCACCCTCTGAAGGAAATGACATGTGAACTTGAAGACGTTAATCGGTAACCCAGTAGCACTAATTCCATTTGTTAACCTCAATTCAAATGAAAATGTGCTTCATCACTCATAAATAGTGTTGCCCCCCCCCCCCCCCACCCCTTTCAAATTTAGGTATTGTCCGCTTTGACTCCACACAAAAAGTTTTTGTATGGTTTTTGGTTAGGTGATTCGTTTTTTGTAGCTTGTACCCAGTTCTTGAACAAGGACATTTTGTAAGGTGAAACTTATATGCATGAACTATATGTCTCAAATAGCTTCTGACAATTGTAGCATGCGGGTATGACTGAGTGGACAGTCTCAGACTGTTCAATAAACAATCGAACTCGCTCTGTATTCCCAGGAGTATTTACAGTATGTGGAGCTCCTGTTGGATTAATGTTTGTTATAGAGCCGGCAGTTTTACGAAAATATGACTATGTCGCCGAAAATCACACTGCGTAATTTTCACTAATTGCGTTACACAACAATAGACTTACTTTCAAAAACCATTGTACCCAAGAAACGCGAAGACGAATGTCCAGCGCCCAATAATGAATAGATCTTCCTAGCCTGTTGTACATTCTCACCAAATGCAGATGATTTTTACTGTGCGTGCGCAGGAGAAGACACTAACGAAATGTGTCAGTTGTTTCTGACGGAACCTGTATTTTTAAAATAAAAGCTGAAACAACAATTTGCTTATTTTATACAGGATTCGTCAGAAACAATTGACACATTTCATTATGTAGACATGTCTACATATTTACATAACGAAATGTGTAAATTGTTTCTGAAGGATCCAGTATAAAAGAATCAACTGTTGTTTCAGCTTTTTTATTTATTATTATTATTTTTAATAATAATAAATAAATTATGTCAAAACGTCTACATAAGAACCTAGCAACAAACAATTGGCCTCCCAGGGAACACCTACAAGGAACACCAGAAAGCCGCGATCTTGACCAACTATAGGACAGTCAGAGTTCCTCGACCAATAATAAGTGCCGGACATAATCATACCATGCACCTGTTACCCGTACCAGTGGCGGTATGGAGAAAAACGGATAAGGAGAAGAAAAAAAGAATAATAAAAACAACAACAACAAATAAATAATTAATATAAATATAATCAATATAATATAACGAATCTAACCCAGAAAATTCAGGTGTGTTGTTTCAGCATTGGTGTAGATATGACCATGAGTGATTATGCACTGTGTCCACAAAATGTCTGTGTTCCAATAGTTGATTTCTGTTCACAGAATGAAAATCGCGAGTGTCATGGAAAATCCTACTCCTTTAGGTTAACGACCGAGTTCTGGGTAAAACGCATTAGTAGTAGTTTCAGTTTGTAATTTCAAATGCTAACTCATTGAATAATTCATTTAAAAAAATGTTGTTGAACATTTGTCCTTTACTATCAAAAAGTACTGTATTCATGTAGTAAATGTGGAATATACTACAAAGTAAACTTGTTTGTAGAGAACAAATTTGTCTTTTACAATAGTCCAATTAGTTCCTAATTTCAGTCTAGTAACGACAAACTAAAAAAAAAAAAAAAAAATTAAAAATCCTGAAGACCCTGAATCGGTTTTTATTACATGCCAACAGCGCAAAAATATCACGCTAAGCACATTTTCTCGTGTTCTTGAACGTCATTAGCATATACCGTTCTTGTGCTCTGGGCGATAACCCAAGTTAGCTAGCCACTTCAATTTTTAAAAACTTATTTTTACTTTATTACTACTATATCGATCGGAGTCTCGATTCTAATGCGTCACTTTCCAACAACGCTGTGTAAATTTATAGCTAGAAGGATAAATCATTTTTGGTTTTTAAGCAATACGTATAAATTCGCATATATATTTATTATTTTCAACTAGTTTTCTACATTCAAACTTAAATCACTGCAAATTACTTGTTATAAATCTACTAAATCAAGTTTTCTACTCCTATAACACAAGAGGGCTTCTTTTTTTTTTTAAACAATGAGGGGAACTCCAAATACAGTACAGTACAGTACATGGAACACAGAAATCTAACTCACTTAGAAACTATAGGGTTCCAAGCATGAAATAAATTATATCACTGACATAGTCTTCACCTTGGCTGAATATGAATAGAACACATTGTTAGAAGAGTGGTGTATCTACGAAACAAAAATAAGGAAGAATCATCACGGTAGACTTCCAATACCGCAGTCTAAGAACAGTTTACTTAGTGCAGAGAAGAAAAGAACCCGCAAGATTCGAGTCACAGCAGAAGCAGCTGCAACAGGGTTAGTTCGACGAGATCGCTTACATGGCAAGCGAAATGCATAACAAAGGGACACCACTGCGAAAGCAGTTCGTGAATGAGAGATAAGGAATGGAAATAATTTATTACCAGCGTAGGACAGCAGTGGTGCATGCATTGGGGATGATAAATTATTCTCCGCACCGTGGGGGGGGGGGAACACACACAGGAAACTGGTGACGATCTATTTCTTCCAAACAGATTCTCATCATATTATCACTTTCTTTCGAAATATTTTTGACACCTGCCCATATCACTAGGTTTGTTCTTCAGCTATATCTCAATAACAATAATAAAATAACGAAGAAATAAATTCAATGTACGAGGTAACGTTAGAAACTTCGAGGAATGACTTTATAAATAAATTAACATCGAACTTCATAATTACTCCTTTTGTCCATTGGTCAACTCTATATGAAAGAATTTCTGAAATTCCCCTACAAATATACATTTCAGTGCACTCAATGTACTGGACTTCCTCTGAAGGCCCATAATGTGTCCTTGCAGCGAACTTTGATGCTTGAGAATGTTAAGAAGTCAGATGGAGTCAAATCAGAAGAGTAGGATGTCCATTTGAAGGATCCGATCAGGAAGTGCTTCACCGATAAAACTTTACTGGAAGAGACACATTTTGTATTTCTGGAGTAAGTCCAGCAGCGGAGTAGAACCAAGATCAATATCAGTAAAAGAGTTCTGGAAATGCTTCCAATCGCAGCAGAAGAGAACGGCTTCATATACGGCTGCACAAGTAAACTACTCTGAAGGGAACAAAAGTATATCATTGGTAAATTAAATTTTAATTTACTTGTAGAGTAATTCCCGGAATTTTTTAGCCACACCACAAATACTCCTGCGGCACAATACACGCAGGTCTTTTTGACTGGCAGCGTACAGCAGAACAGTCATTTCAAACTGGCTACATATCTAACGAGTCATCCAATCTTGATTTTGTATGTAGTGCCCTTCAAACCGAACAGCACGCCAGAAGAAAAACATTATACCCAATTAAGTGTATTTGTAGAAAATTATTCAAGGTACATTCAAAACGTTCCCAGAAATATAAAAGAAATCTCTGGGACATTGAAGAGTGCGAAATATGTCACGTCATGTTCGCTTATCTCTAAACAGAAATTCTGATGTCTAGAAGTTGCCGGATGGTTGAAAGTTTTGTAGACGACAAGGACACTGTCAATTTCTAATTCATGCCAGAAAGCAAAACTTAAATTAAAAAGGTGTACGTTCAAATGATTTCTAGTCCCAGAAATGCATCTGCCCAGTACTTCACTAAACATGGAATAAGAGCAGGCGCAATCTTTAAACGTGATGCTTAAAGAGTTTCAATTATTCAATCCAAGTCCCTCTTAGCTAACGGCATTCACTTGTGCTTTTTAAATAATGGATCAACAACTTAATGAAAATTTTTCTGAAAGTTATATTTTCCCTCGTGTTCAGAATACTGAACATGAGAGAAATTCAGAATACCAGACTCATTCTTGAACAAACCATATGTTAGATAAAAAAAATCTGTTGTCACTCTGCTTCAACAAATTTGAGATTTCCACATGAGAATACACTTCTTTATTTGGATTACTTTAACTTCAAGCTTTTCTTGACATAGACGCAGTACAAATATAGCTTCTTCTATCACCGAAAAACTAGACTTCGTCATTCGATCACGGCGTTATTTTTCACGAACGTTCGTTAATTCCGTACAAATCTTAAATCTGCACCAGCATGGAACACCGTTCCAACATCTGGGGTGACTCCCCAAAACCTCCTGGATGGTATCCAGAGGAGCACAGTAAATATCAATAATCCCTATCTCACTGCACTCCTTTCCCACAGAGATCTTGTTTCTGCTATATGCCTTTTCTTCAGATACTTCCATATTTATACAAAAGGCAAGCGTTCCGGATTGCTGGCTATTAGTGAAGGAACAGAGGAGAGCGTTCGTGCGAATTTTCTTGGGAGTCCATATTAATCAACAAAAGAAAGCTGAGAGTTTGACGTTCAGAGTACTATAGCACACTTTCTCCAATACAACTCCAAGTTATTGCCTCATTGTTCTTAAAGCAGAAAAACTAATACAACTACACTTTGTGGAAGTAAGATGACAATATACTTTGAGAGATTTTCTTTCCTTTTTTTTTAAATGTATAAAACATCGTTTAACTATGTTTAGCTTATATACTAACTATATATCTTAACATTTAAAATGTAAAACATACAGGGTATTTTAAAAAGAAGTGAATAATAAAGTAATACTGCTTTTCAAGGTGCACTGATGAAGTTGGCAAAAATAACCCCCAGCCATCAGAGAGAATTTAATTAAGTAAAAAAAAAAATAAAAGTATAATGAGTACTTTTTACGAGGTGGGTTCCTCTCTTTAATTAGCATGCGTTTAGGAAGGAAGTTAGGAAACGCAATGTTTACCTTAATGAAAGTGAAACGGTCTTCTAGGGTGATGAAGCTGTTTGCACGTGAGTAACTAAGCTGGAATATTATCCAAAAAGTAAATTTCCTTGTCGTCGATATTTACTTGAGTTCTTTTAGTTAGTAAAGGTTCGATCGAACATAGAACATTGTTCCTGCATGCTACACAAAATGGTATCCCGCACTGCCAACATGTTTTGGAACAAATTTGTAGAATCCTGCAACAGCACTCTTATGAGGTAAATGGCTTCGTGGTCTAATTCACTGCATTCTGAATCCAAGAAAAGCTCAATGCAAGCTACAAAATTAGCAAGATAGATTACAGTACACTGCTAACTCTACATATTGCTAAATCAGTAAGATTCAATGGGTTTCGATCGTTTCTATGGTTTTATTTCAGTCATGGCGTTTGCGTGCTAACTACATGACGCAAGCGTAAAAGTTTGCATCAAGGCTGCCAACGTTCACACGGACTTCAGTTCTCAGAATTAGAAGTAAAACAAAAAAAAACTTTTGTGAGCACCTCCAAATTTGTGAGAATAAAGATGGGGAACTTTGTATCGCAAAATGTGACGACCAACTTATTTACAGAACAAAGAAATCTAGGAAAATTATGATGTGATATTTTAAAAAATAAATCCTCTCTGAGCTATTTTATCAGTAATTCAGAAATTCTTTAAAGAATTCCTTCAGTGTTGTTACTTAATCACGTATTTAACGACACAATTAACAGAATTATCTAGAGAATCCAGTTAATTTTCCAAGAAATTAACAGCGTGGGAGACTTTTCTCTGAACAAGTATTTGATGGTGCTCTACGGACATGGTGGTTAGCTGTAAAGGCCGTACCCTGAAAACAGTTCTTAACATTCTGAGAATAATAGAAGCTTTCTGACGAAGAAAAGTCAACCATCCCCTTCTCCCCAACCTCTCTTCACTCCCGCACTCCATTAACGCCTGTTAATAAATCAGCTTAGCTTATCTGAATTACGACGCTACCGTTTCACAAGTGAAAATAAAATTATTCTGCAATGAATATGGATATTCGTAAAATCGCTTCAAATAAAGTAGAGTATGGAGTTTCAAAAATTAGTTTTATCCGTATAATATTTTATAGTAAAATATTTTATTTTTCCACTTCTCTTTACATATAGAGAATACATTTGTATAATACTAATGACAGTTCTGATAGATTACTTCTAACTACTGATGACGTCCAGTTAGCCATTTCTCGGCTTAATGATTTTACTGCTCCTGATACCCTCCCTGCTCTTTTCTTCAAGGAAAGCAGTTCGTCTTTAGCTCCAGTTCTTACAAATCTCTTCAATTACTGTCTTATTCATGGCTATTAACTTTCAGCGTTCAAAGAGGCCTATATCATCCCGATTTATAAAAAACATGGTGATAAAGCTATGCCTAATAACTACCGACCTATTACTATACTGAATACAATTGCGAAAAATTTTGAACTTCTACTTTATAAATACTGTATCTTAGTTCCTACCTTCACCCTTTTATCAATAATCATCAGTATGCTTTTCTTCCCAGGAAATCAATTATTTCAAATCTTGTCTTGTTCTCTCATTTGCTACATACCAATTTGGATAAAGGAAATCAAACTGATTCGATCTTCCTTGATATTTCACATGCATTTGACTCTGTCCACATCGATTTTTGCTGTTCAAGCTTTCATCTTATGGTCTTAGATCCCCTTTACTAGATTTGCTTGATTCACTGCTTAGAAATCGTAAACTATCCATAATAATTTATGGTACTTCATCAACTCCGTTTACTGTTTCGCAAGGTGTTCTTCAAGGCTCACCATTGGGTCGCCTCTTCTTTATTGTTTATACTAATTTGTCAACCTTATTTCAGTCCGTTAATGTTGACTAGCAACTCTATGCAGATGATATTAAACTTTACAAAGTTATTTGTTCTTCAACTGACAGCGATGAACTCCAGTTCTGTTTTGATTTCCTTTCACTCTGGCTCAATAAAAATAACTTGTTTCTAAACCAGTTAAAATGTAAATTATGTTGCTTTAGCTCAAATCGTGCAGTTAGACCATCCGTCGTTACTGATTATTATATTGGAAACTCTCTAATTGCAAGTACTGATACGTTCAAGGCCTTATGTGACTTATTTCGATCTGATCTTCATCCCTTTTCCCATGTTGATCACGTGATATCTCAGACTTCTAAACTTCTTGGATTAATCAAGCGTTCTTCCTCTATTTTAAAGAGTGACAAAGTTAATTCTTCTATACAAGCAGTTTATACTTCCCATTTTTGATTATTGTGATATTATTTGGTCCCCAGAACAGGAATATCTTTGGCACAGACTTGAGAGAATTCAAATTAAATTCATTAAATTCTTATGCTATCGAAATCGCCTTGCCTTTCATCGTTGCAATTATGCAGCTCTTTGTGGTCGCTTCAGAATCGTTCCTCTTCACTCTAGACGCAGTGGGTCTAGAGTGAAGAATCGGTCTACAATATCATAAACTTCGTTATCGATCCTCCATCTCTTCTTGAACAAATACTTTTCACTGTACCCCGTTTGAATTCTCGTTATAAAACTAATTTCCACTGCGTGTTCCTTGTACTCAACACTTACTTGGTAGTCCTCTGTTTCGTTTCATTCAAAAAGGTAAAGGTAAAGTGCAGCCATTATCAACCCACTGCAGGATGAAAGCCTCCTCAACAATTCATGCTAAGCTTCAAGTATTGAATAATTACAACATTGATTTTATACTTAATCCATTATGTATAAGAATTTGTTCCTTACTCTGTTTTCTTAATCTAAATTTTGTATCTATTTTAATTCTAGTTTTGTATTGATTCTGTAACTCTCAGATTTCTCACAATTATTTAGGGTCTGTGTGCCCTGTGTGTGGGAAGTCTGTATATAAATAAATAAATAAATATAGAATAAAATCTGTTTGAACCACAGTCAACTCCAACGCTTTTGTCCATCCCCGCTGCGCCAGGTCTTTCAATTCAGTAACCTCTGTGTTGTATATCACACTGATTAGCAAATATAAAAACCATTATAAATTTATTTCATTTTTGTTCACAGAGATCAGTAAAGATAAAATAAAATATCCATTTATAAACGACACTGAATATAACATCGACGTTATATACACATTGCTTCTAATACTTATGAGACCTTGCAGTGATTAATAGCCAAAGGAAGAGAAAATAAATGCTCTTTGTATACAGCTTAATATGTATATGTAACAGTATATTAAGATTTTGCATGCATGAATATTTTTCCTCCAATTGCAAAACAATGGAAGAAAAAATATTAATCATAAAACCATATACATCGAAAGATAACAAAAAAGATATTCACAAGGAAAGATGAAGTCTTATATGTAATGTACACATTGCATTATATTTCAGGGAGATCTGCTTTCAAATAAAATATCCGAATAGTCAAAAACTTTTTTTTTCTCTTTAAAGGGCGGGACGAATGTATGGGTTAACTATTAACTTATTCCTCTTGGGCATTTCCTACCCTTTAAAGAGAAAGAAGCTTTTGACTCCTGAGGTATTTTATTTGAAATATGAGCCCACTAAATATTATCTCTAAGAATATTTAATCGGCATATAGGTTTCAGGGGCGACATGGAATGCGCCTGAAACCTATATGCAGATTTCTACAGAGGGGAACCTACTGAATCAGAATAATTCCTACAACTTCCTCAAGGACTAACAGAACATATGTAGAAAATATGGCGTAGATCGGATTTTTCCTTATCGATTAAGGATGGCCGAATAGTACATGCGCATGAGTTGATGTCGTTGCAATCCACGTGTCCGCTAAATATAATGATAACACTCTTATCAAAATTACCACTTTTGAACTACTCTGATCTGTTTAGTCGTACTGGAGTATAAAGGGAACTATTTCTTTTTTTTTTTTTTTTTTTTTTTGAAATTAATGCCCAAACTTCCAAAACACATTTCCATTTATATAATATGACCAAATTTGGGTGATCACACACACAGTTAATTGCAAACAGGGCTATTAATTCAAACACCAAATACACAGCATAGCCTTTTATACTGTATGACAGCTTCAACCTTTCTGCCATACTTTCTATTAAACTCGGGTTGAAGTGCAGGCTGGAATTTGTCTCCATTTCTGCTGAAACTAACTGCCAGAGTCAGTTTGGGAAAAGGGTCTTTTTGTCGCAGCCTAATCCGGCGCTCCTTTATACCAAAGCTCCGAGATGGGCAGTCCAACATTTCGAGGTCACTGTCCACAAACTAGTTCTGCATGTCCACCTCGCTGTATGCCGGGAAACATTTGTCGCGTTGATACCGAGAGCTTCCGTTTTCATTATATGTATTACAAGTGCAGGCAATTTATCCAAAATATCCAAGTAGGTCATGAGCTTCCCGCAGTATCACCAACAATAAAGTCCGAACCAGCTGAAACAGCCTCAAATAATCAGATCGCCTCCAAACTTCATGATCTAGAAAATATAAATAAGATCTTTATTGTACAGTTCACCGGTACACGCAGGTACCACGACCCTACAATACCCTTCACGGCACCATGCCAGGGGTTGGCATGGTGCCGTGAAGGGTATTGCAGGGTCGTGGAAAGAAACCGCTATCCGAGCAATCTCTGTACCCAAACGCATCCATCGGAATGCAACATTGTATAGTGCGATCCGTCACTCCATAGCACCCTTCTGCCACTGTTTTGGAATACATACACATTGGAAGCGAGACAATGCAAACGTCGTTCCGCCATGGTAACCGTTATACTGAGTTTACGCGCAGCTGCTCTGCCACTGAAATGTTGTGAAACTAAGGCTACGCAGCTCCCTACAGATGAAGAACTGGCTAGATGTTCCGGTGGCCTCTTGGACATGCTCCACAACATTTTACACAGAGGACATGAGCGAGACACGAACAACTTTCTCTATGCTCCGTTGAACACGTTCCACTCGTAGATGAGACCGTCCAAACCAATTTTTCGCTGCGGTATCACTTATGGCTTGCCACCTTAATGAATAACATTTGACACGACCGATTTTTGGAGCCTTTGATTCAGTTTTACTGACGCATCAGTGATAAACCTATATTGGGGTGAGAAGTTCAGACGAGTCGCAATTGCCCTCACAAAAACGTTACTAACATGGCATCCAACAACCATCGACTAACAGAAAGAACTGCCTTGTATAAAACAAAACACATACCCACCCCCAACGTTAAAGTTATAATCCATCCACAACCGAGTCTTCGCGGGTAATACAGTGTTTATCATCACCGTCTTTCCCAAACCGGGTGGAAAATGCCCGGGTTCGAATTCCGTCAATGACGCGAAGAACTTATGCGTTTCTTTTAGCAACGAACACATACAATTTATGGAGAAAACATACATGGGTGGATGGGTTGTTCTTAGGTAACCCTAATATAAGAAGTTTTTTTTTTTTTTTTTTTAAATCCATGACTCATGCTGGCTCCAAGCGTACTGGTTCTGCAGAGGCAGACATGTAAGATTTACAACGGGATGTCTGAGCCGATACAAATTCAAGTAGGGACTTCTGGCACAGTATACTACATTCGTGGACGGGGTGTCCAAATCCTTTAATAATATAGGATAGATAACTAAAGATTTTATGAAAAAATAATTCCGTATAAAGGCCGCCGTAGCCAAGTGGACAGTTGCGCAGGTGCATAAGTACACGTGCCTTGAGTGACCCAGGTTCAAGCCCGTGACTGCTCAATACGGTGCTGTTTCTCGTATTCTCTCTACCTTGTGAACTCCTCTGACCGTGTAGTCGTCCCGGAGTATAAACAGAAAATTTATTTTATTTATCCCCTTTCACTTAAATCTGGGATAACGAGATAAATCTCCCTAAAAGACCACGACTGACAAAACATAAAATTTTATGAAATTCGTCCATTGAAAACAGAATTATTGAATCTGCGAATGTATATAAAAAGATAAATCAATTTGAATTACAGTAGGAAGTCAATTACACCGGTCTGCATTTTATGAAAGTGTTCTAATGTTTTTTGCTGTTATAAGAAACTTGAACTACATTTTTAATGGAAATTACTTGAAATTTAAAAGATATTTCTTGGCTAAATGCCTAAAAGTATGAAGGAGTTTACTTATGCATGGGTAATACACACAAACATCATTTCTAGTACCGAGGTAGTTTTAATTATATACCATATTGTGAATACCTTCACAACGGGTTGCCATAGTATTTGCACTACATCGAATAAGCAACGCTTCACCTATAGAGAAGACTATTGTTACTTATCCTCGGCAGATACCACTACCCAGACGGCATCGTTTCAAGGCTTTTTGGCCCCCCTTCGGTGGGTGCCCTATTGTTGCAATAGTGACAGCTCTGTTACAAGAAATATCTTTTAGATTAAACCATGCGCACCATCAGGCATCTCTCATATTGGAGTTATACTTCATAACTCGGTTATCACTATTGCCACAAGAGGGTACCTACCTACCCACTGACCGAAGAGGGGCCAGAAAGCCTTGAAACAATGCCGTCCGGGTATCCGCCAAGAATAAGTAACAATAGTCTTCTCCATAGATGAAGTGGATGACCCTAACAGGACGGCGCCTCCGTAGCCAGGTGGGAAGGAGCAGCAGTGCGTAGCACACGTTTCTTGATTAGATCGGAATTCGAGCCGGTCACCACCAAATACGGAGGATGCGGAAAGGTCAGGGAATGACCACCGCATATCCCGGAGCAATATGGCCTTAGTTGCTAATGCTCCTAAAAACCAAATAACAACAACAAACAAACCTAACAGGACAGATTTTTTTTTTTAATCGTCGAAATTGACACCGGCATAAGCGGAGAATATAATTTTTTTTATATCTTTTATTACTGTAATCGTGCATATTTCATAGATGTAGACATGTATAGTATCTTATGTGGGACGGCACCTGAACGTGAGTTCAACATCGCCTTTGTTCACTGTGATGGTTACAGATCACTGTAACAGGCCAGAAATGTGTGTAATGTTATGTTTGTGTGCAGTGTGTGTGTTGTTGTGTTGTTTAGTTGTTTCTGGCCTCTGTCACCAGGCAGGCAATCACCTGTAAAGCCTTCCCAATGTCCATCTACACCACGGGGAGGTGGGCCACAACTACGCATGTAATGTAGCAGACCTCGAGACCTCGAATGCCCAAAACGAGTTTGGGATCATTCAAAAAAAAAAAAAAAAACAGCCAAAGTCCACTGGTTAAGTGCAAGACTAGTGAATGCTACGATCCGGTACCTAGGGAGCCCAAACCCAGGCACCAGCAAAATCCCGCCTCGAAAGAAGGGCAAGAGGTCAGGAAAAAAGAAATCCCGCACCCATAGGCAGTGGGTGACAGCAAAAAAAAAAAAAATAAATAAATAAAATAATAATAAATAAATAAAAAATAACAATAAATGAATGATTAAGATTAAAAAAAAATCAAAAGCCCACTTGTTAAGTGGAAGACTAGTGGATGCTACGATCCCGTGTACCTAGGGAGCCGAACCTCAGACACCAGGGCGCCTCCGTAGCCAGGTGGGAAGGAGCAGCAGTGCGTAGCACACGCTTCTTGATTAGACCGGGGTTCGAGCCCGTCACCACCAAATACGGAGGATGCGGAAAGGTCATTCAGGGAATGACCACCGCATATCCCGGAGCAATATGGCCTTAGTTGCTAATGCTCCAAAAAACCAAATAACAACAACTCAGACACCAGCAAAATCCCGCACCCACAGACAGTAATGAGTCCTTGAGTGCCAGCAAAAAAAAAAAAAAAAAAAAATTTTTTTTTTTCCGCATCCATATGGAGAAATCAGTGAGTGCCAGCAATCCCGTGCCACAGGAGACCCAAATCCTAGGTACCAGCAAAAGAGTTCGCCTCGTGAGGCCACAATTTCTGCCCCTTTAGGAGCTGTGGAGAAACAGAAAATAAAACTACGATCCATGGAAGGAGAAGGCAAGTTCGTATTGTCAGGTAGGTGCAGCCAGTAAAGTCCAATCGGACGAGTCCCATCGAAAAGTCATTCTGGTTTGAAATTAGTTCTTCTGGGAAAAGAGAAATATCATAGCAAGTATTCTATCTTAGGTACGTCCTGTCAGGTTAGTAGGTCCATTTTATAATATAACTTAGGCCTGACGTAGCCCAGTGGTCAGGAGCGAGAGTGCATAGCACGCGTTCCTTGAGTGGACCGGAGTTCAATCCCGTGACTACTAAATACGATAAATATTTGTATTGACGATTTATTGTAAACTCTACTGACTTGGTTGTCGTGCCGGAGTATAAACAGAAAATTATAACCGTGATAGGTGCGCTGGATACTAAGTATTTGTTTCAATAGAGTTCAAGAATGTAATCAAGTATCAGCATAAGTTTTTTTTTTTTTTCCCTCCTCTTCTCTATTGTTTGAAGTTTAGGATACATTTCTAGATAAATGCAAAAAGCCTATTGTACAGTTAACATTCACGTAAGGTAGTGGTCGGAAGTTTAAGAGTTTGTTGTAGATGGAGCAGGTGTATTTGCCAGCGGTCCGACAGTGGGAGTAGAATCAGGAGCAGGAGATGGAGCAGCCAACATCTTTTTTCTTTTTGTGAATACTTCTAGTGCAAATTTTTGAAATCAAATTTTTGAAATGTCTGAAAAGATTCTTTATTTTCCTCAGCAAAATTATTATGATAAGATTTTATTGTTGATCTTTGGTCATTGTAGTTGGAGCAATAATAAATCACATGAGCCCAAGTTTCCTCGGACACTCAGGAGCAAAGCTGTGAGTTGCAAAGGCCGAATTGAAATAATTTTGAATTTAGGGATCCGTGACCAGTGATTAAGTATGAAGAGTACAGACTAGGGCTGAACCATTTCTTAACATCTCTTCCTGTGGCAAAGGTAACATCTGAGGTAACATATTTCGTAGATACGTTCTGAAGTTATTAAAATCATCTAGTATTATTACAATGTTTAAAATTGTTAAATAATTCTAAATTCAAGTGGACAAATTCCGCGATCGTTCTTAGAAGTCGATATGGCGGGGGAATAGGTCGCCTCATTTACTATTTACAATACCATGATCATCTATCAGCACACTCTGATAGAACTTGTAAAACTCGACGCACCATGAACAACAAACATCCATGACGGACTCCCGCAGGACCACGCCGACTTGGATACCAGCTATAAAACATTAAAAGCCATCGCACGTGCGAGTCAATCGATAAGGTCGAAAATGCAAGACTGCTGTATACCACTACGAAGACAAACAAGGCGAAAGTGCTGTAATTGTGGATCATTATCGATACGTATTCTAGTACCAAGCACTACGACTACAGAATCATTCTAGGCTATATGCGGGGAAAGTAATAGACGATAATAAAAGAGCAACTAATAATTACTGCTTAATGAACACGTTGCTAAATAAATAACTAAATTAATCATTTGATATACTGTAATTATGATCAATATACACAAACATGCACTTTGAAAACGATACCAAATAAATTCCGTTCTTTTCATGATTTGTCTAGACAGGCCAAGAGACGGCAGCACATGTTGGGGTTAAGGCAAGTGCCTAACATAATTTCGTAATTTGTTTCTTGAAGAGCAAAATGCGTTGAATATTATTTGTATACAACACATTGTCTATTATGTTAATTCTAAATGTGGTTACCAGTTCCGACGCGATGTCATTAAGAACCCAGATAAACTTTTAATGTGTTGTCTCATTTACTAATATCTAACAAATAACGGTGTTGTGTACAACACATTTAAATAATAACATGTACTAATGTTCTAACGCGTGTTTTATGTACTTGATTTGTAAAAGTCAATTATGCCAATCTGCTGATAAGTATTATATGCATCTAATTTGTATAACCACTGTGGTTCCTCAGTTTGTATTTTTCTAGTATAATACGCTGCACGACAAAATTAACCGAACACGTAGAAAACGTGGTGTAACTCGTACAGCTTAGGATGAAGCGGGACAAAATGTGGTATGGTGGTGTACTATAGAAGAACGATGAATTAAGGAGACAGCGAGAAACTTCGGACAAGTATAAGGGGCATTTATAGGAGTTGTATAAGAATTACTAAAAATGTCACATTACAGAAGTCAATACAAGATGCTCGAAAATAAGGTCACGTGATATCAGTAAGGCGTATGATTCCCTCCAAAGGTTAAACAGGCCTGACAGCGGTGAACCATGCTCGATTTAAGGGTGCTATAAGATTCTGGGCAACAAATCTCATTCTTCCACCAGCGCTGTGTGCGCTGGTGGACGAATGAGATTTAGCTCACCAACTGACCGAATGAATTAGCTCCCCAACTGACCGAGGAGTTGGCTGTCGACGTGTAATGCGACGCCCACGCATGTTCGATCGGATTTAAGTCTGCTGATCGTGCTGGCCACTGCAATCGTTGGATATCTTCAACTTCAAGATAGTCCTCCACCACTTTGTGTGAGGTGGCGTTTTCGTGCATGAAAAGAAAATCTGAGCCAACGCACCCCTAAAAAGTCGCACATAGGGTTCGAGGATCTGTTCTCGGCACCTCTGCGCAGTTATGGTACCCCTATCAAAAACATGGAGAGGGTGTGTATTATATTATATACTAAACTATTTATTAGTCTTGTATATTCTGTAACAAAAATGTATTATTTTTAGAATAAAAAAAATAATAAACTAAATTAAATGCAATTTTGCTTCTTTGTTACAAATAGGAAAATAATCAGGGAGGAAACTGGTTTTCATAAAAAAGATTTACGAAGGCTGGAGAGAGAGAGAGAGAGAGAGAGAGAGAGAGAGAGAGAGAGAGAGAGAGAGAGAGACTAGGTAAGGAAAAATAATAAAAAGTATTACTTTGGGTATTGTGGCGTTACATGAAGCCGCTCTTCGCAAAAGACTAATTAAAGAGAATACAGGTACAACATCATTTGACAGATTACAGCGAACATTCACTGACAGTGATGACACATTATGCCAATCAACGCAAAGAATTAAATAAGAGGTTTAAAATATTAACCTTATTTATCAATGTGATGAAAAGGAATGAAACAGAATAAAGATTTAACAGCGGAAAAATTAGGCTTGTTGCAAGGTTCTGCAAAGCGCTACCGTTTATCTCTTCGTCTTCTTGAAAGGTTCAGTTTGGGGAGCAAAATAGGGTTTGACAAAGTCCAATTTAACCGATTTTTCGATAATTTACGAGCTATTTATGAAAAATTCAAATTTACACCCAGCAGAATATTTAACACGGACTAAAGTGGGATAAATACTATGCCACAAAAATTTCCTAATGACTTAAATTAGTAAAATGCCTTACAGTGTCTTCACGAGAGAGAGAGAGAGAGAGAGAGAGAGAGATAGTTTCAGCTTAATCGTTTTAATTAACGTTCTTCTCGTGATGACCTTGAAAATGACCGTTAAGATTCTGGCTTCATTACACTGAGTTGTTTACTGAGCGGTCAGAGCACTTCAAGATGGGAAGTCATCAACAGAAGATCCGGCAATACTGATCTTGGATAATCGCATATTACACTGAACATTGGAATGCACACAGAAAATTCGGAATTACTTTACTGACTCTTTCCTTCCATGCTTCACACGGGTCTTCGAACAAAGGATTCTTTGGATCATTGAATGTCGGTTATGAACAGCAATTTAACTCGAGGATGTACATAATCCAGGCATGGTTATCAATTTGACTACCGGTATTTTTAATAACAGCTTTTCACAAATCGCAACATTAGGAAAGGCTGTATATGCAAATACAGTACAGTATTCCATTTAATCTAGATAAATTTATAAATGAGGAATTCATTTCATCAGATGTCACTTACAGGCCTTGTTCTATCCTAACGGTAGATGAAACCAGCAGTAGTCAAGTAAACGTAATTTGCTATAACGTTCAAAATAGCCATGCCAATCGAAAATGCATCAAACACAGAAATGATACACTATCAAAAGACACCGTCCATTCTACAAATCAGGTGACAACCAAACCATCCACATCTTCAAATTTTGTTACTTCCCAACTTTAGAATTATCATCATCTACTCAGGAATTTTCTGTTTTGCCTTTACAAATTAAACCTATTCCAAAAACATAGAAAAAAATTCTAGAAAATCAATATCAGAATCTTCATTTAAAAATCACTTTAAAAAAATTGAACTGAAAATGAACATCATGACAAAGGCCTGGGTGTACAAATTGAAACAAAATGCAAAGGCCCAACGACAAACAATCTTTGAGATGTGAAAACCTACTAATTCTCAAATAAACTGTAGTTCAGGTGATGGGCATGTTACGCCCAGCCTTCGAACAGATTTATACAGACATCTTCAGATCAGAAGTGAATCCAATGTGAAATTGTTCTGAGTGGTAGCAAGCAGTGGCGGATTATCCATTAGGGCAATGAGGCACGTGCCTAGCAGGCCCCAGGCTTTGGGGGCCCCCAAGCCAAGACATTTTCCTATAGTGGTCTAAAATAGATTAATGTTTTCAGTAAACATCATAAAAATCTTGATTAATTGAAGCGAAAATCTTGATTAATTGAAGCGAAAATCTTAATTAATTTAAGCGAAAAATGCAAAAGTACAAAATTTAATTTATTTGCCACCTAACTTTTATTTATTTTTTATTCTTTTTTTTATTATTATTATTTTTTTGGGGGGCACCCAAATATAATTTGCCTAAGGGCCCCAACTATCCTTAATCCGCCACTGGTAGCAAGAGAACTGCTGTGGTTGAAGGTGAAGAATTCATGTGCGAATTCAGTTAAGACTCTCTCTCTCTGTCACACACACACACACACACACACACACACACACACACACACACACACACACACACACACAGAGAGAGAGAGAGAGAGAGAGAGAGAGACGATGTATTGCGTATTTGAACCAGCATAATTGGGAAAACAATATGGTATTCAAATTGGACCAGTCTAATCAGGTTCATTGACTTTGTAATTCCAAACTCAATGGATGGATACCTACAGTGGCTATCCATACTCGAACCAGAACTTTTCATTTTAATTTATTTTATGATTTTTTTTATTTATTATTATTTTTTTTATTTATTATTATTTTTTTTTTTTTTTGCAGTTTTCGCACTATACGAGAAACGTACATTGTGGAAAACTTCTATAAATAAATCAAATACAATAGAAGTGTAGGTTGTACCTTTCTCATGAGATCATCAATGTTTACTTCTGTCAATTTCTTGGTAAGTAACTTTGGTAATCGAATACACTGCCACGATATTATTTTATCGGATGAAAACCGAAATAATGTAATATAAAAATGTAATTTACTTGCTAAATTTCTTTCTTTGGTGTTGAATTTTTTTTTGAGAATCATGTAGTAACGAAACAACAGCAAATGTTATTTGAAGTTTCTGTGAGTCTCCATTCCATTCGGTTACAGATGGGGGGAGGAGAGAAGAGAAAAAAAATAGCTTTCATAGATTTCCAGAAGTAAAAGGGTATACTATGCAAATGAAAATTCAGCATTACGGTAGCGCTTTCTCTCTCTAACACACGCTGTTACGCATTAAACAGATTCAACAAAATTCCTTTCCATCTGTTAAAAAGATGATTATAGGTTTCGATTATCCAGATTGCATAATGCACAGTGACTTTACCCTAAAGGTATAAACTGACTAACAGGGTTAGCCGTTTGTCACTCCAATTTCTAAAAAAATTACATAAAATTATAGGACCTTTCCTGTTGCCTCTCCCACCCATCATCATGGTGAATGTGGTTGAAATCGCATAGATAATCGTAAAAAATACAAATAGCTACCACTTTGTTTCAAAATGGAGGACAGTAGCAGCTTGGGGTATAAACGACTTTGACCACGGTGCATCGGTCCACATGGTACTAGATGTGATCTTCATCGGGTATATTATGTCGATAGGATCGTATGCTAACGCGCTAGTGATAAACGCGGAATAGTAAACGGAGAAAATCCTACTCCCTCTACCTTAAAAAAAAAAAAAAAAAAGGTAAACTGCGGCCATTATCAACCCACTGCAGGATGGAAGGCTCTTCAATAATTCATCCTGAGGGAAAATGGACCATAATCTGCCACGCTGGTCCAGTGCGGGTTGGCAGATCGACCGTATTTAGCAGTCAGGAGCTTGAACCCCAGTCAACTCAAAGAGCGTGTGCTACTGCACTCCTGCTCCTGACCACTCGGCGACGGAGGCCGTCTTCTACCTAAAATCAGCTAACTACTCCTAGTTCCGATTGAAGAGACCATGAAAAACTCCCGACCATCAAATCCGAACCTCTTCACATGAGCCACAAGCTGCCACTATAGTGTAAATACGGTTGGAATCAGTTAATAATAATTATAAAAGATATAGACATTCATCTTTTTAAATGGCAGACATATTGTTTCAGTGTGTGTGTGTGTGTGTGTTACGCTCCAAGGCAACTAAAACGCTGCAACCCACGCCTGAGACCGAAAAACTTAACTACGTTCTGAAAAAGCCATAGAAATTCCTAGCATTATTGATGGGATTCGAACTCAGGCCTTTTCCATTCGGTGTGGAGAGAACAGTAATTATATCCAATATGTTAACCGAGAGGGCAAAGATGGCTGATAGCCACCTTAATCCCTAAACTCAGTGCAGCAAGAGAAAATAGTAACCAACCTCCCCAACAAAACCGATCATAAAACACAAAATAATCAGCTGAAACGGGACCTATTACATTTTGTATTTCAGTACAATTATATGGCATTTTATAAAGCTTTGCGACATTTATGAAACTATTCAGGGAGGCCCTAAGAATACGAACCAGCATCAATGCAGAACCTCCGAGATCTTCCACTACACCACTGCCTAAAGCCTATCCCTACACATTCCGCACTTTGCCCACAAGTTTCTTGAGAATCAAATAAATCTTTCTTTAATTACAAGTGAATAGACAAATGTTCTGTAATAATACAGTTTATAATATTACAATGTAGACGCTTAAGGCATATGGTACACATTTAGCAGATGTATCTAATGCAATGTACTGGAAAATTGATTATTTCAAATTAACGTCGAATCACAGGTGTTCATATTCTAGAGCGACAGAGAGGGTTGCCACGTGATTGCTGAAAACCTGAAAATGAATTTGCTTTTGTGCACCAAAAAAAAAAACGCGCGTACACGCAAAGAAACGATAACCATCTCACACAAACCCATTAAACAGCGATAAAAGCTGTTTGGAATATCAACATATAAACATATGCTAAGAGAAACAAGAAAATTACCAAAAAAAAACTAGTTTCCAGAAACTAATTCTGTTCTTTTTTTTTTCTCTCCTTTCTTTCTTTTGTTATATGGACTCAATTTGGTCGAATGTATAGCAATCAGCGCACCCAAACAGGGGAGGGGCAAATAAACCAAAATGGAACTGCATCGATCGTGGGTGGCGCGCCAGGTCCTCACTTCCGGGTCGATACAAGCGTGGCAGAGCGATTCATGGAAATTAAGCCAACGTAAAATGGCTGAGTATAAGAGAGTATAAAAGACAACACAAATCAATATATTTTCCCTTAAACTAATAACACTAAAAAGTAATCATAATGATGGCAATAAGAAGCTAATATTAAAGATGGAAATGAATTATTAGCGACAAAAATTAATTACAGTTTGCAATAAAAATTACAAGATGTCTATTAATAACGAAGACCCCCTACTTTTATCCACCTGATAATCACGCAGTAGACGAAGTAAAAATATTTCAGTAAAAGGCCTTTCATATCTATAAAGTTAACTTTTGGAAAGCAGAAGCCAATCAAACAGATAGCTCAATGAGGTTGTCACAGACATTTCTCTCAGATATGCCAAACAAGCTGTACTTGCTACCTGGGAGTCTAAAACGCTGACAGAACTGATATTCGGGTGACATTCAAGTCAAGTGGACCCAATTTCGGCGAAGTCCGGACGGTCTGTGATAGCCAAATCCTCTGCTTGCATCTTCACGATGGTGAGACTATTAGTAATCCTGGGTATAACCTCCATGCACAAGCACACTGTGGGTGACCACCCAGGTGTGAACCAACGTAAGCAGGGGTCGAGGTGTGGCGCCCACACCATGGAGGAATGCAGCCCCTCTGTGTTACCAGGCAATACTAGGGGGTAGATGACTCTTATCAACCGGTGCAATAACACCACTTTGCTTATTGGAGGCTTGAAGTGGTGGAACCCATGTTTAGTCTCCAGAACTAAGTTCCGGTCTCTTCTATCATGCAGTATGACTGTTAACTATTGAGATTATGATGAACATCATGGCGAGATCCAATCTTCCTTACATTTCGAGGGTACAGCTCTAAAACGGTGTTCTCATGCCGGCCGCTAGTTAGTACACCGGACTGAATCTATTGGAGACTTTAGGAGGCTTCCGGATCAGCTAGTGTATAATCTTGCTACCTCTACTCTGCCAGATAGTGACTGGAGGGAGTCCGAGTAGTGTGTATGCGGGGAGCATTGTCGAGGCCACGTTATGTCAGGGATCTGGGTATATTCTTACCAGGTGTACGCCATATCAAAAATTTTCATTACTTCATACAGCATGTCCCCCCCCTACTTTTTCTTACTATTGAATATACCATGAATTGTCAAACTAACAGAGTAAGCTTATCTGCGAAAAGATCTAAACCTCCCAAATATTTTCTAGTTCATTTCACAAATACAGTATACTTGGTCTCAGTTCTAATCTCGGTGATGTCCATTTCCACTTGCAGTCTGCCAAACCCCATGTACTATTTCTGGCAGAATCTCAGTCATCAGTTGATTCAACTACTGCTCATCTCAGTTGCCCAAATTACTGTATGATTTCTTTCGCCTCAAAGGTGGTACTTGTGCATATGTTCGTTTCGATATCCCCTGCCAGAGACTTGGTAATTTGGAATCTCCTCTTTTCGATTTTTTCTGCTTAAAATCTCTCTACCTCATTGTGTCAAATTCATCTGTTGTCTCTACAGTGTCCCAACTCCACTAATCACTTGGAGCTCTTTGACTTCCTCTCTTTGTAACTAGACTTTCTCCAGTCCAACTTTCCTAACAGTGGGGTAATTTTCTTTGTGGATTTTAATGTACACAACTCCAGCTGGCTTCCGTTTTCTAGTCACACCGACCCAGCTGGCGGAGATTCTGAGGCTTTTGCAATTACTAATGACCTTGCACAGATTGTTCATTTACCTACAAGAATACCGGGCAATCCTACCCATAAAGCCAACATCTTTTTCTCACAAACAACCCTTCTAAGTACAGGGTCGAAGTGAATGGTCATTTAGGCACTTCAGATCACAACTTGGTTATTGTCTCTTCTCCAATGGAGCCTTTATCTCATGGCTATTCCCAATCTCGTATTGTTTGGCATTACAAGAATGCAAAATGCGATGACCAGCGAGATTTCTTTTCTTCTTTTCCTTGGTCGGATTACTGTTTCAAAATTTCTGATGTCAATGTTTGCTCAGATCCTTTCAGTGAAATTATTCTTTTAGGAATGGAATCCTTTATTCCACATTCCACTTTAAAATCTCGTCCTTTATTTAAACCTTGGTTTTCCAATAAATGTGCTAAGGCTGTTCAAGAGAAGAACTTTGAATATCGTAATTGGATTGTTTATAATTCTCCAGTTTCATTTTCTGCTTACACCAAAGTTCGCAACTGTAAAGCAGTTATTAATCAGTCCAAACTAGATTTTGAACAGGCTAAGAGTAGAAAATTTGCTTCTTGTCCTAATGGTAGCCGAGCATTCTGGTCCCTTGGCAAAGCTACTGGCCGCAACTTTTTCCCATCTCTGCTCCCACCTCTGTCAAAACCAGATGGTTATGTTTGTCACTGCAGTCAAGGATAAAGCTTACCTGCTAGGATCCCATTTTTCTTTCAACTCATGTATTAATGATCTTGGTAAAACACCTCCCACCATTCCCAACACGCTCCATTCAATGCCTCCTGTGGTCTTCCGTCAAAAGGATGTCAGAAGGATTTTGACAAATCTTGATGCTAAGAAAGCTCCAGGTCCTGATGGTATTTCTCCACTTGTTCTCAAAACCTGCGCTTCTGAACTTAACCTGTTCTTTGCCGCCTTTTTTCACTTTCTTATTCGAAAGGTGTTTTTCTTTCTGCTTGGAAATTTGCTCATATCCAGCCAGTTCCTAAAAAGAGTAACAAGTTTATTCATTCAACGGCTGTTTTCTGGAACAACCTTCCTTCACACGTATTTCCTGAAAATTACAATCTACAGAAGTTCAAGTCTAATGTCAACAAATTTCTTCTTTCGTCTTCTCAACCTCCAACCCAAGCACGGCACTAAGTACTATAGGTTCTAATACCTCTCGTGTTCGAGGTTTTCATAAAAAAAAAAACTGCCAGATTATAAATTCTGAATTAGGTAGAGCAGTACAAATGACAGTTTGAATGAAGACAATTTTTTACTACTTAAGCCAAACGGCAAGGAAATGTATTTGAAGAAGCTCCAATGCATTAATAAAAGCATTAATCAAATTTTATATTAACGGGGGAGGGGGGGGGAATAACAAGAACACGTGTTCTGAACACACGTCAAACTACACGGAAATGATGAAATTTCGAGAGGATATTCAAAAGAAATACTGAACATGAACAAAATTGGAACAGATTTCAGGGATAGTAATAACTTTGTATTATTAGGAAAACTTTCAGTGAGTATTCAAACCATCTGTGTATGAAAAGCATCAGACACCAGAAGGCTCTGAAAGATTTAAAAATGAATGAAATAACCGAATTTAATGAAATAATTGAAAAATTAATGAAATCTCTCAAATGCGTTTGGTAAGAACAAAAGTGAAAGAATGTGGAAGTTATTCGGAATCTCCATATAATTAGGAGCAGACTGTAGAAGGATGTGGAACATAATTTGGGGGGGGGGGGGGGGGTTAAACCAGAATTCTTAAAGTATACAAACACACACAAAACTGCACAGAACATAACACACACACACTGTATATGCCTTCCGTTATACTTGAACATAGTAATGTTACACAGTTAAAGTGAATTTAGAACCATTTATTATAGCCCGAATATTGGTGATAGTGCCTTTAATAGTGAATAAATAAGTCGAATTGAAGATTACAGTGGTGTTTTTTAACGTTATTCAGTGGTTCGCATCCTCCATCCATATTGCAGAATTCGGATAAGAGAAGTCCTACTTGTGGATCTGTTCGAACGTTTGCGAAAAACTGTTCAAGAACTGACCAATTCGTCAGTAGGATTCGTATCATGTATTCCCAACACTGTTCATGAATATAAGTAATGTCGTGGTTATCAAGTTACATCTGCACACTGCATAGATAGTGTGTAATGGAACTATCTTCTATATAAATACTATTATTTGGCGGCGGCTACCAACATAGCTTGGCAGGAGATCCTTTTTCAGAAGGGATCGTCTTAGTTCCTTTCCAAGCCAACTCTGAACATGGAACCACTCAGGCAACAGTACACGGGGGCGCCTCCGTAGCCAGGTGGGAAGGAGCAGCAGTGCGTAGCACATGCTTCTTGATTAGACCGGGGTTCGAGCCCGTCACCACCAAATACGGAGTATGCGGAAAGGTCAAGGAATGACCACCGCATATCCCGGAGCAATATGGCCTTAGTTGCTAATGCTCCTAAAAACCAAATAACGAACGAACGAACGAGCAACAGTACAGGGAGGCCAGGAACACCTACACTGCGACGATCAGGCAGCGGAAAAATCTGTCCTGGGAGCATCTGGTCTCTACTGTCGGCAACTCTGACCCCTGGAGTATCATCCATCGGATAGTCACAAATAAGCTGCCAAGGGGGGAGGTAACCCCTTCCACCATCACTCCCCAGGGTGCCATGACCAACAACTGGCACGATACTGTAAACAATATAATAGACGCCACTTTTAAATCCATTGAAGGAGACAACACTCCTGAACAGCAACTGATATGCCAAGCCAACGATGCATACAAATCCCCCAGGACGGAGGAGCCCTTCACCCAAGCAGAACTCCAAATTGCTATTAACAAGATAAGAAACAGGAAAACCCCAGGATTAGATATGCTCGAGCCGGAAATAGTAAGGAAAGTGGCTGAGTACACCCCGAATCTGCTCCTGGACCTTTACAACCACTGTCTCCACTCAGGCTGGTTCCCTACGGACTGGAAGGTGGCAAACATTAAATTGATCCTTAAAAACCTTCAAAACCACAGCACAAGCCGGACTCCTATCGGCCAATAGCCCTCCTGTCTGTGCTCAGCAAAATGTTGGAGCAGCTGCTCAGACATAGGATTGAATCATACTACCTCACAGCTAGCTTAACAGCAAACAAACAGTTTGGGTTTAAACCTGGAAACTCAACCCTCGACGCACTGGAATGTATCCTTAACATGACGGAGAGCTGCCGACAAAAATACTTTCTCCTCATCTCTATAGACTTTGCAGGGGCGTTCGACGCCCTCTGGTGGCCGAGCGTCCTCGCAAGACTCAGGGCAGCCCAACTGCCATCAAATCTATTCAGCTGCATAAGAAGCTACCTAACAAACAGACGGATCCTGGTACAGGCCCCTTACTGCAAGGTAGATCGACAGATACACCAAGGATGCCCCCAGGGCTCAGTATTAGGCCCCCTCCTGTGGAACTATGTACTGGACGAGTTCCTCTCCCTCGACTTAGGGGGTGTACAGGCATTGGCCTATGCAGACGACCTGTCCCTAGATTCAAGAGCCCAACTAGAAACTCTCGCGAATGCAGCAGTAACCACACTGCAAGAATGGAAGGAAAGGCATCGGCTCCCCATTTCGGCCACCAAGACTAAATCCATCTTACTTAAGGGCTACCTAACCCCAACTAGACCGCCGCAAATAAGAATCAACAATAGGACAATTAAGCTAGTCACAGAACTAAAGTACCTGGGAGTAATCCTGGACCGTAATCTGTCTTTCACCCCACACCTAAAATATATACAGGCTAAGATGAAAAAATACGCTGCCATGCTTGCCAGAGTCACACGTTGCGACTGGGGCCTGAAAAGGCGCACACTTGCGATCCTTTATAAAGCAGCCATTATCCCGGCAATCGCATACGCCTCCGGTGTCTGGTTCCACAAAGCCTCAACAGCGGTAAACCGCAGACGACTGGATATCATACATAGACCCATCCTATTGACCCTCACCCGAGCATGCAAGACAGTCTCTACTCATGCACTACAAGTGATCACGGGCGCTCTCCCTCTTGATCTCCCTCTTGGCATGCTTCAGAAACTCAGACGTGGCAAAGTCACAACCTTCCAGGACCACACTACGGACCCGGCTAATAACTGTAAAGTTGAGAAATACAGGCTACAAACGTACTTGACATCGATATGGTAACAACGCTGGACGATTTCTTACAAAGGAGACATCACGCGAAGTGTCTTTCCGAACTTGCAAAAGGTGAACCCAAAATATCCGACATGGCTCTGCCCTGGTCTCCACGTCACCTACCTTCTCACAGGACATGGAGCTATCCGCCACAAGCTAAACCTCTTTGGACTGACAGATTACCCAGCCTGCGCATGTGATTCCCTCGAGACCTGGGACCACCTGCTACACGAGTGTGAACTGTACGAAGATCTGCGTGGACACCTCATCACACGAGTCCAGTTCAACCCCAAAAATCAGGAGCACTACCTACTGGAGGACGAGGGAACCTACAATGCCCTAACCAACTTTGCTCAGTGCCTCTTTGTAAGACGCCAGACTCTTCCTTTGCCGGAAAACCTAAGACAACTAGGATAAATACAACAACAATCACAACAAATGATGAACCAAGATAAAACTGGACTGTGCCTGAACTGCACTCTCCCAAATACTGACCGATGGAGGACACCGATTCCATTTGAGAACTGTTAACCAAACGCATTGACTACAATCGGACCTTCGGGAGTCCACCCTGACTGTGACTGAAGCCTATCCTACTGAATATCCACCAGTGGACGGACCTGGATCCCACGAGTAATTACTTAATAAAAGACCAAGCATGATCTGCACAAATGTCAGACAGACCTGGACTGAAAACCTGGACATACCAAATGGGGCAGCCCTGACGCATTTGGCGCCCGACTGAAGCCACCCCCATGTATGCCCTGTTGGCGAATAGGCCAGCTCCCTTGCCTGGCCTACTTTCTACCCTTCCCTGGCGGGGGATGAGGGGACAGCCCCTCATCCCCCTTCTCGCCACTCCTTCTTTTCCTTCTGGTAAGGGCATGGGCATGCCCCACTGTAAACTGGAGTTGTCTTCCCTATCGGCTCCATACTTCTATCTATCTCCCCCCAGTCTTCAGTCTCCCTCCCCACTCTACCTGCACGCTAGTGAACGCCCCACACAATCTAAATTCCACAACTGAAAATCAATTTCGCCCACCATTTCTTTTGACCTCCTAGCGCTTCCTCCTCAACGTGATCACATTTTTATTTATTATTATTTTTTTTATTATTTTTTTTTATTTTATTTTATTTTATTTTTTTTTTTTTTTTTAGGTCCTAGCCACTGAAATCTCAGGAAATTAGGTGGCAGGACCTGCCAGAGTGAACTATATTCTAGTGGATACCTGGTCTGCCTCCACGGGGCGAAAGTGGGGCAACGTCGGGCCTCAGTAGAGGTCTGGCGGCTAAATGACCAGATGAACAACGGTACAAGGCATCACACATATACAAAGTCCATACACTTTTAAATCTCTGGCTTTTCCAGTAAACTGGTTCACCTACAATGTAAACTACGCGGAGATGGGGGAAACCCTTGGTGCCGTTTGACCCTAAACACACTTTACACTTTACAGCAGTTCACAAGAGGACAACATCCAAAACAGGAAAAGAGTCCTCTCTGGAAGGGTTACACCATTATACGACCATTATTGAAAGCGAGTGCTTTTATATCAGTGTTTTTAAGAATAGGTGCCTTTGTGAAAATCGCA